>NC_071087.1:47344992-47667242 GCF_027358695.1 Spea bombifrons
TTGGTTTCAGCTAATCATACTGACAAAAGGAAAAGCATTTTGATGCAAAAACACTGTAGTCAAACATTTTTAAAAAGAACAGTTTTCCCCAGTTGTTTCCTATCCACTTCTTCTGTGTGTGTAAATAATGCCGATGTGTTTAACCATGCTGTCCTTGATAAAGTAATGTTGGCAAAAAGCAGGGCTGGACTGGGAATGAAAAGCAGCCCTGGAAATATTTGGACACCAGCCCCATATATTTTATTGTGTGGTCAAGCTCATTTGCCTACACACCACACCAGGAACGTCACTAGAAACCACAGGGCCCCAGTGAAAAAATTGCCCCGGGGCACCCCAACTTCTCCAGTAACATATCCCAAAGTGCCACATTTGCAACCCTGCCCCTAAGCAACCGAAGCATCTCTGTCCCCTAAACAGCATGCCTGTGCCACCTCTCCCACTTATAGAGCCTACCTGAGCCACCTCTGCCCCTTAAACACCCTGCCTGTGCCACTTCTGCTCCTAAACATCCTCTTCTAAAAATACTTCATATAGTTGACTCTAACAAGGTCGAGTTGTTGTAAACACATTTTTGAGAGGGGAGGTGATTGCTGTAAAACATACATATAGCAATACCCCTGCCTGTACCGTCCAAGACATGGGGAAGATCATGCTTTACTTCAACTTTCTAGTGATGCATAGTGTTTAAAAGTAGTAGTTACACCAGCCCTCCTTCACTTGGCCAAAGTCACTGCCTATTTTTCTTGCTATGGGAGATTATAGATGACCCTATGTATGGAAAAGGGCTAGTAATTTCTGTGTGACACTCACATTCATTGAGTTATGTCACTGAGTGCTGAGCATAGAAAAATGAGCATCTGTCACCTCTATAGGACTACTGGCAGTATCTTACAAGCAGCCAACTATAGCCGTAACATTGTGCAAATTAAGAAGAAAAAGAAGAAATTTGGGCTGCTGCAGCACGAATAAGGCAGTTCGTTCAGACACAGCACTTCACCTGGAAGGAAATGTAAGTGTAATCTTTAAAACATATATAATTTATATTTTGTGACAGATCTTCTTTAATAATGGAACAGGTAACATTTGGCTATGGGTAGCGATATACAAGTTAATTTGAGATCCATTTGGATATAGGTGTGCATAGCCAAAACCAAATAAATAAGCAGAAAATAACTGGAGTGCCAAGAATTCTCTTACACTTTAACCCCTTTGGAGTTCTAGAATTGGACTTAAATCAGAACCTCCGACATAACAAACTAATAATCAATAGTACAATGCCTTTTTATCATGCGGCAGGATATTACAAATCACTTCCTGAACTTTGAAAGCATTATAAGGTGTATAGTAAATCATTAGTTCAGAACAGACAGTTTCTGCAATTGAGTCTATTGGGTGTACCAGCATGCTTTATCACCTTGACAAATATTACTGTATAGGTAATGCACTAGTCATATCTTGTTTCAGGTACAGGTGCCACTTTAATGGACTGCGTTTGTTTCTCACTAAGGAATAAGATCCAGAAGAATGCCATGATACCCAGCTTGTGATTTACTGGAAATACTGACTAGTATCTCCCAAAGATAAAATAATAGTCTAGAAAATCTAAAATATTGTGACACCAAATAATCAGTTGAAAAAGTTGACAGGTCACAGTGCTCAGTGTGTTTGTGAGGTACTGAATGTGCTTTAGAATTCTCAGTCACAATGCAGTGACAGGAAAGGATGAGCTATTCTTCGGTGATACTGATGTATAGAAAATGGTAATTGACCAATCTAATGGTATACATAAAGAATGATCCGAGGAAACTGGCATATATTTATATATATAGTATGTGTGTGCAAAGCAAGACAACTGACCTAGGAAAATCAGTTTAACATGAGTTTTTTTTTCCTTGGCCTGGGCCAGGGCCTGTGATGGCACATTAGCCTGTTGAGCATGGACAGGTGCCTAAAGGGTTCATGGCAAGTCCTGTGGTTTCCTGGGAGGTGTGCAATGGCAGGTCCTGTGGGTGTGTAATAGCTGGGTGCAGGGGAAAGTCAGTTTGTGATATACCGGTAATCTGCACCATAATAAATAGGTGGAATTAAATTATGCTAAATATGTGGGTTGGGCAGAGTTTTGAGCGAGTGAGTGTGGTAAAGTATTCGATAGCTGTGCTGCAAAGTATCCCTGTTTTCAAATTTTGGCAACTATGATAATGGACTGTATGTATACAACGTGCTCTGAAGGTATAAATAGTCAGAATGTGAAACATTGTTTTTCATGACAATTAAAAAGTATAGTTTTATATAAATATATATAGTCTTCGAATCCTTGTACAGCCTTCCTCCACAAGTGTCAGTCCTCAATCAATTCTCTCCTAAGCTTCCACAAACAAGTAATAAGCTTAACTTTACCAGTTAACTCACTAGTCTTGCCCCTAGTAACCAGCGATCCTGTAGCCGACAGTGTTTCTGTAAATATTTTCTCTGCTTGCGGCTCTCATATAACATCCTGTTGTTCACAAAAAGAGGAATCAAAGGCCAGCTAAAGAGGGTAAGCCATTTGTTGTAATTCACGGGGAACCCTGTTTAAAATCATCCCCGTATTTCACTCTCATCCTTTAACCCTCCTTGACTACACTATTGTTTTGTTGTTAAGCTTTTATCCTTTTGTGTTCGCAATTGTTACTAGACATCTATGAAGCTCTAGAAAATGTGTTGCATTATCTTGCGAGATGAGATAGTTACACAGTTAGAGTTTTTTAAAATGAGAAGTGTGGTTGTTTTTCTGACTAACAGGGTGAAACAATAACTGCCCTATTACCGGAACCATCTTTACTACAGGGAAACAACTGCCTAAGGACTAGGAAAGGGTACGATATTTCCCCTTGCTCGTTCCTGACTGGTACCTGGCATGGCCTTCTTTAAAATCTATATATATACTTGAGTTTATATAGTGCATAAACATGGGCCAGCCTTCATATGTACCATATCTGCGAGATTATAAAACGACCCTGATTATAAAATGACCATCTAAAATTTGAATATTAATTTAGGAAAAAAAGAAAAAGCCTAAATATAAGACTACCCTATAGTAAAAAAAATGTTTACTAGTAAATTTTAATTCACATGTAAACTATTTTTTCATATTTACCGTATATTCCGGCGTATAAGACGACTGGGCATATAAGACGACCCCCAACTTTTACAGTCCAAATATAGAGTTTGGACTATACTCGCCGTATAAGACTACCCCTCTACCCAGCGTACAACAACCAGCCAATCACGGCAAGCGATGTACCTTACCGGTGATTTGCTGGTTGATTTGCTGACATATACATACATGCACTGCCCTTACACACACACACACACACATATATAATATATATATCTATAGATATATCTACACATATGCCTGTCCATACATACACATTTATACACTGCCCTCACCACACACCCCTGCCTTTACACACACATGTATATGTATATGTATATGTATATATATATATATACATATATATATATATATATATATATACACACACACAAACACGTGTGTGTGTGTATATATATATATATATACACACACACCAGTATATATATATATATATATATATATATATATATATATACACACATATATATACACATATATATATACACACCAGTGTGTGTGTCTGTGTGTGTGTATATATATATTTCTCCCCCCTTTCTCCCTTTCTCCCCATCTCTTACCTTATCTTCTTTCTTCCATCCAGTTGTGGGAGCCCGAGGTCTGGCACTTCAGACCTCGGCTTCCCTGCTCTCTAATCACTACGCGCCGGCTATTGATGCCGGGCGCCGGGACATGACGTCATCCCTGCGTTCGGCATCAATAGCCGGCGCCTAGTGATTAGAGAGCAGGGAAGCCGAGGTCTGAAGTGCCAGACCTCGGGCTTCCCTGCTCCCTCATCACTACGCGCCGGCAATTGATGCCGGGCGCCGGGACATGACGGCATCCCTGCGCTCGGCATCAATAGCCGGCGCGTAGTGATTACAGAGATTGGTGGCTTCGTGGGAACCTCCGGCTTGGTAAGTACCCGGCGTATAAGACGACCCCCCACTTTTATGAAGATTTTTTGGGGTTAAAAAGTCGTCTTATACGCCGGAATATACGGTAATACAATTGAGAAAAATGAGTTTCTTGTTTTTTTATTTCTTTTTATGTGCCAACCTGTCCCCCAGTTATGCACATCTAACCCCAGTTATGCACATCTGCCCCAGGCTTGCAACTCTGCCCCACAGATGTGCTACTTTGCCCCCCAGATTTGCCTTATACCCCCTATATACCACTCTGTCCCCCCCTGATATGCCACTTTGCCCCCAGATATGCCTTATACCCTCCAGATATGCCACTCTCCCCCCAGAATTACCAATGCATGCCCAGACTTGCCCCGTGCTTTAAACTCCCTGATGTCTAGTGGGGGGAGCCAGTGGGCATCTGGGGGATGCGAGCAGATAAACTCCGCTGCTGCCAGAGAGGAGGATCCAGGTCCCCTATTTGAGGTTGGATTATATATTTGCCCCTTTCTCCAGTGTGAGTGTCTGAGTGTATGTGTTAGTGTTGGTTTGACTGTGTCTGGGTGTGCATTAGCGTGAGTGTCTCAGTGTGGGTATTAGTGAATTATATTGTAAGTGTCTGGGTGTGTTATTATGCGTATGCATGGGTGTTAGAGTGAGTGTCTGGGTGTATGTGTTGGTCTAAGTGTCTGGGTATAGTAGTGTGTGTGTCTGGGTACATTAGCGTGTGTGTCTGGGTATGTTAGTGTGAGTGTCTGGGTGTGTTTGTTAGTATGGGTGTATATGTTAGTGTGTGTATGTTAGTATTAGACTTGGGCACCAGGGGGCTCTTCGTGTTCGTCTTCGTGGGGAAAAAAATCTTCGTATTCCGTGAATATTCGCCTGTTCCTGTCTTCTCTTCGGGCGAATATTCGTGGACATTCTTCGTGTTCGGTTTTTCTTCGTTTCCCCGGTTAAGGGGTTAATACGGGGTTAATACGGGGTTAACACAGCTCTGGCGCCAGGAGTTTAAATGTACGTATGAGCAACTCTATTGGTCGTCAGCAGGGGGCAGACGGGCCCCCTGCTGGCGACCAATAGGGTCGCTCGTACAGACTGTTAAACTCCTGGTGCCGTAACTTACCCGGCACATCCCACTGGTCTCCCTCCCTGTTCAATTAGTTAAATGTCCGTACGAGCGACTTTATTGGTCGCTCGTACGGACATTTAACCCGGCACAGACTAACTAATTGAACAGGGAGGGAGACCAGTGGGATGTGCCGGGTAAGTTGCAGCATTGAGGTTTTAAAACCCCAATGCTGCAACTTACCCTGCAGATGCCACTGGTCTCCCTCCCTGTTCAATTAGTTAAAGACCAGTGGCATCTGCAGGGTAAGTTGGTAAGGGGTTTTAAAACCCCAATGCTGAAACTTACCCGGCACATCCCACTGGTCTCCCTCCCTGTTCAATTAGTTAAATGTCCGTACGAGCGACTTTATTGGTCGCTCGTACGGACATTTAACTAATTGAACAGGGAGGGAGACCAGTGGCATCTGCAGGGTAAGTTGCAGCATTGGGGTTTTAAAACCTCAATGCTGCAACTTACCCGGCACATCCCACTGGTCTCCCTCCCTGTTCAATTAGTTAAATGTCCGTTATTAAACATTTAACTAATTGAACAGGGAGGGAGACCAGTGGGATGAGCCTATTGGTCACCTGCAGGGTCCCTGTAGGCGACCAATAGGCTCATTCGCACTGCCCTGTAACCCGTGACGGCGATCCTGCGGATTTCCACTTCCGGGAACTGCCGCAATGCCGCGACGACAAGGTAAGTTAGAAGGGGGGGGGAGTATGGTAGACGAAGATGATCCCGAAGATCTTCGTGGTGTGTGTCTTCGTCTTCGCCTACGTTTTACCGCCGCTGTCTTCTCTTCGGTGTGTCTTCGGAACGAACACGAAAACACACTCTTCGTGTCTAGTTAGTATGTGTCATGTGTGTTAGTGTCTGGATTTGTTTGTTTAGTATGAGTGTCTGGGTGTGTAAGTGTCATAGTACAGTATATGTGTGTTAATGTGATTGCCCCTCTAGAGATCAAGCTCGGGACCTGGCAGATTTTGTATCCTCTGCCCTGTCTTTAATTTGTTCATGAAGTCTTTGTAAGGGTGGAGTGCAGATACAGAAGATAATATGTGTTACTGTACTTTTTATGTTGGTGGAATTTCAGGACATGACTTGCAACTTTGCCTGATCTGATGGCATTATGTTCAAAAACATTATGCTTACATATATCAGTTGAACCAATTTATTCAAATTAATTTAAACTTGTAGCAAGCATGATTTTATGCATTTACAGTTGTTACCATTTTCTTCTACCCCCTGTCCCATGGAATAATCACACATGTGCATACACACAAACACATTATCAATACAGTATATGGGTGTACATAAAGAAAATATAAATAATCATCATATTAGCAATGCACAGTGCTCATTAAACAATTGGAAGCAGAGAAATTATAGAACCATTTCATGTTTAGGACTGAATGAGACTTGCAGCAGTGTGTGCTGTGTGTCTACTTAAGCTGCCTATCCCTCTCTTGTACCTCTTACTGTGCTGCTTGCTTTCAGGATAGTCACAAATGGTGCCCTAAATTGGGGTTGGTTTATGAATTCAAAAATCGTGATAATTACGCAGCTGTTTGGAAAAATGTGTTGGAGTGGTCTACCAGTAGCACCCCCTCCTCTCTCTTCCCTTCTGCTCCCTCACATTCATTACTGTCTAAATGAAAGGACGTGTATACAGCGATTACGAGTTTCATATGAATCCCCCAAGCCATAAAGAAGAATTTCCTAATTGTCAGCTGGACTGTGCTTGTTTAAAATAATTAGGGTGCAATAGCTCCGTCAGACCATTTTTTACCTCTGTTCAGGCTTTATTAGATAGTCAGAGCTTCCTGTTCCTTTTTGACAACACCATTCTGCCAGTGCAAGGCGAATTTGGAGGAAGAATGGGAGAAGGGATGCAGAGAAAGGATTAGCTTTAATGTACACAGACAACGCTTTCTCAATTTTTGGGACGTGGGGACAAGGGCTCGTATGCTAAATGGAAGAAATTTAACAAACAGATATGTGTTAAAAAATGACATACCAATACATTTTATCATTGTCTTTTTTAAGCAGAGATAGCTGAAATCTTTCTTAATTACCATTTATTTCAATGACAGAATTGTAATTTATCATTTAGTTGTAATTTGACATATGTTCACACCTTTGCCATTTCCAATTTCCTCCTTCATTCTAATTGTCTGCTTCTCTCGCCTGTCATGCACTCCTCCTGGGATTAATTCAAGCTGTCTGTCTGCACCAAGCTCCCAGCACACTCAGGGCTGCCGAGAGCGTGACAGTGTCAATGTGCACACAGTTTATCTGAGGCAATGCCCAGGCATCATAAGGCGCCTTCCTAGCTCACCCTGTTGTTTACTGTTTATTTCATTTTGCATGTGTGACTTTCCAATGTTTTATTAGCCTCTAATTATTCTCTTGGCTGACATCTAAAAAGAGAGAAAGCGTTAAATTAATTACTGCAGTGGGAGGGTACGAGATATTAAATCGACTGTGTCGCTTGCTAGTTTATTTCGCCCTTCTATAAGCCCCCCCTCGTCTTTTTACTCCTTTCTCCTTCTATCTCCCTATTCATGTATACATATATATACAGTATATCTGTATATATATATATATATATATTACAGTATGTACGTAGTAGTAGTCAATTTGTCAGAACTGTCTTAAATAAATTCCCTTTATCTGTTAACCTAGAAATTTAAATATTTTGGTCAGCAAGTCTTACATTGTTCATGTTTTTAATTCACGGTACTTCTTAAAGTTCTAAAGTCCACCTTTAATATGAGTTATGTGAACTAGGCAGGTACTGCATTCAAGGGATCATATTTGACTTGGGAAACATTATCCTAAGCTTGGATATTTTTAAGTGCTTCAGCAATTTGGATTGTGGTAACCACTGATATTTATTGAACAAATAAGCTATAGAGCTATTATATTGTATGAGAAGTTAAATATAGATAAAAGAGGTTACAAGGGTGAACAGGATGTACAATGAGCCAAGGAAAAACAGTTTGGGCTGCATGTATTGGTATGGGGAGCAATATACGTACACTATCCTCATTGTGTAGCATCTCCTAGATACTACAGTGGTATCAAATTAATATACACCCTGAGAGGTCCTTGGGGGTAACCTTAATATAAATAGAGGACAATGAGACATCAGGAAGTCTACATGCTGCTGGGCATTTTATCAAATGAGATGATCCAACTAGAGGTCCACAAGCTAGATATACACCTTATGTTTTTTGTATGCTACTGGGGTTACTTAAATACTTTGCTAGTCTTGTGTGTATGTCTATATACAGTATCTGTCACATACATCAACATTTGCCATCAACGCAGGCATACTTACATATACACATAAATGTACAAAATTGTAATTAAAGAGAGAAGACGTTAGTCATCGATATATGAGTTGTTTGCCAGTGGATGTCAGTGCCTGTAAATTACAATTTGTCGCAGTAGAGATATACAAGTTGACTTCAAACTTGCAGCCCCTAACTTCAACTTGGAAAATGCCTCCATGTCCGAAGACTTAGGGAAACAATGTTTAAAAAATGTGTGGATCCCCAGAACCATCTCAGCTCTCACCTGTGCAAGAGGGACTCTTAATTGGTGTGGTGCAGAGGGTGCATATTTTGCTTTGTCCACTGGACAGGGTTTCAAAGTATTTGAAACATGAATCCTAATGCGAGGAATTATATATACCCATACTCCCCTTTGTCCCCTATGCTGTGGTGTGGAGCGTTTCACTAAAAATAAATGAATTAAAAAAACCCTACCTACCTTCTCATATATCTAAAAACCTTCCGCTGCAACTGGAAGGAGGTGCGGTTAGCAGACCTCCCCTGGCTGTCAGTGAGGAGAGTTCCCCGCACCGGCTGTCAGTGAGGAGAACTCTGATCTCTGACAGCCGGGGAAGGTCTGCGCGATGGACGCAGACAACCCCCACTGGTAACCACACCGTCTCCCGGCTACATGACCGGGGAGTCAGAAGCACCAGTAAGTTTGGGGGGGGTGCTAAATAGGGGGGCATAAGACAGGAGGATCCAGGTCCCCTGCAGCGCTGCAGGGGATCTGGATCTTAGTCTCATAGTCAGACCTATTTGAGGTCTGATTATAAGACAACCCCGATTATAAGAGAAGGGGTATTTTTTAGAGCATTTGCAACGGTAATATTTACTAGTAAAACTTTTTTCTTATAGGGTCATCTTATATTCAGGGTTTTTTCCCCGGTGCGGGGAACTCTGATCTCTGACAGCCGGGGAAGGTCTGCGCGATGGACGCAGACAACCCCCGCTGCTAGCCACGCCTCCTTCCTGCTGCAGCGGGACATCTACCTGCTGCCCCAGCTACACACCGGGGACTCAGAAGTACCGGTAAGTGGGGCGGGGGGGGGAGCATTTGCTCTGAAAAAAACCTCGTCTTATAATCGAGCAAATACGGTAATAGTATATGTGAATCTGTGTGTATGTGAGATATATATAATATAAAATGTATTTATGTGTAGGTGATGGTGTGTATATGGGAATCAGTGTGTACGTGATATATATTTATATATATATATACGCTGTGTGTAACCTCATCCGCTTCATAGTGTGTCCCTGAATGGCAGGAATAAAATGTGGTCACCCTAGGTCCTCTAAGGTGATCGGTAAGCTCAGAGCCAACAACATTATGGTACAGATTGCAGGTCTTCCTGATACCACGGCAGAGAATGTTTGGATGAACTTGGCACAGAGCAGGCTCACCAACAGACATGGCAGTGTTGATAGAGACCTTGACATGCATACCTGCCTGTATCTCTTTGCACATGCTTTGTCATGAATCCTAGAAAACAAAGACTTTTTCCAGGAAGTTACGTTGAGTGTGCTATTGATGAAGCTTGACATCAAATGTGTTAAGAAGTTTTGCGGTCCCCAAGAAGCCATCTGATCATGTCAGAAGAGGTCTCTGTCCAAGACTGCAGCAGGTTAATCCTCAGCTTGCATGAATGATTATATCATTAATTGTCTTTTTTTTCCCTGTGCTCTTACACCTTGGATGTTCGATGTTACCATTTCCCCTTACTTTTCATCTACCCCTCCACGGAGTGTCATTCTAACTTTAATTCCAAATTTCAGAGCCTATGAATATCTTTAAAGTAATATGTTTGTCATGGTTATTAATGCTTCTATGTAATGTCTTGTGTCAATGTATGCTAGATTGCTTGTGCTGCATCGCATTACAATACTTATAGATGATTGAACTTGAATTGATCTTTTAGGTGTACTGTTTTAATAACTGACCGTACATATTATAAACTTGATTATGATGTTGATTAATGTGTTCTACGTTGCATCGCAGTATGCCTGTTTATGTACGATCTGGCCTGGAATAAACTGAATATTTTAAACGTACATCTAGGGTTGTTGGTACCCTTGTGCAGCCCTGGGGGTAGGGATTATTCTGATATTTTGATATTTTCCAGTGTTATAGCAGAAGTGAGTTAAATTTGATACTCTTTTTGTGTATGAGCAATTATAAATGCAATTAGTTGAGTGCCAGAAAATTGACCGAAGGCAAAGAGAAAGATAGATAGGGCAGGGGAGGGCATTCCAGAAGATGGGGGCAGGCCTTCAGACAGCTTGTAAGCGTGCATGAGATCTAGAAATCAGAGGAGAGGACAGAAGGAGATCATTGAATGACCGGAGAGAGTGGGTAGGAGTATATTTAGAGATGAATGATGATATGTAAGTAGGGGAGGCGCTGTGAAGGGCTTTGAAATGAATCCTGAAGCACAGACAGCCAATGAAGACATTGACAGTGGACAGAGGTGTTGGTAAAGCAATCAGGGAGGAAGAGAAGTCTGATAGCAGCATTCATGGTGGATTGTAGAGGGGTGAGACGGGTAAGAGGGAGACCAGCTAAGAGTTATACTTATACTAATCGAGGTGGGAGATAATGGACAAGAGGCATCTTTTGTTAGGAAGGTACTGATGCAGGGAATGTTTTTAAGATGAAGACAGCAGTTTTTAGAAACAGACTAAATGTGGGGGTGAACGAGAGGTCAGAGTCAAGGGTGATACCAAGACAATGAACGTGAGGGGACAGGGACATGATTACACCATTAACATTAAGTACTACTCCTGAGGGAATGTTAGATTTGGAGGGAGGGAAGATGAGAAGTTCAGAATAGCAAACTGTGTGGAAAAAAAATCACTTCTTTGGCAAATTTAGGTAAATTTTGGCAAACATTGGTGCTAAAAGGGCTACTAAAAAAGAAAGAAGAAAATCATAGCTAAATACAAACATCGCAGAAATGTTAAAACAGCCTCGTTCACAAAGGGTACAAAAATTAAAAAATTGCCTGGTCCTTAAGTGTTTATGTAGCCTCGAAATTATATTTCAGATTCAGTATCTGTATGTAAGATATCCAATGCTTTTACTCCTCATTATTTGTTTTATTAAATATACTTTTAATATTACTTCATAAAGCTCTAGTCTTACCACATACATGTTAATTGAATGTTACTACATACAATTAATTAGGCAATTAAAGTCAGTTATAATAAAAATATATAATGGATATGCCAAGAAGTAAAGAATAACATGGTACAGTGAATGATTGCTGATTGCATTGCATGAGAATGTCGGAATCATAGACAAAAAAAAAGTTGCCGGATTGCCAAACTACAGCAGGACAGCATCCTGCTCACAGACAACCAGCAATTACCACTTTCAGAAGGTATATAATTTTGCTCTTACATTAATAATGAGATATTTCATTTATTAAGCAATTTTTGTTTTCCATCATTACATAGGAATTGTGTCAGAGAGAGTGGTAGATAAGTGAAATCTTTACATCAGGAGAAATGGGCAGACTAGATGAGCCAAATGGAAAGAATCTTAATATTGATAAGTACAAGTAGAATGTTTTCTGCAACCTCATTCTTGTTAATCATAAGTCTGTTAGTATGTTGCCCGTGATTTAAGAGGAACTGTTGCTTTCAAAGCTTTTGGAATAAATTATCATGCATATCCAGTTTTTTGTTTTGTAGTTAAAAAGATACTTAAGGTTTATGTCCAAGAAGTTGAGATCTGTGTCTTGGTGTAGCATGACCAGAATTACTCAATGAATATCCTCTACTCTAGTGCCCTCCTTTCACCTCACCCACTTTTAAAAAGGTTGCATGGACCAATTAGTCGCAATCAGATGCCTCCCTGCATCTTTTAGAAATGTATCCTTGCAACAATGAGCAAGGACCTCTAGAATAAAAACTTTAGCAGCAGTACAACTATTATAAATCAGTCTATTGGAGAAGGACAAGAATGGAGATGATTAAAGTTACATGTGGTAGGAATCGCTGTAACATGAGAAGATGATAATAAAGGATTTCATTTTATAAAGTCAATTTGCCCAATGTTGCCACTGTTTTCTCAAAACCAGTATGTCATTGACATAATTGTACGGTCTTGGTCTGAAATGGTCAGAGTGGGGAGCAGTGTATGTGTTGTGGTCAGTTATTATATGCTGTATATTGTTATTGTCGTATTAAACGAAATAGATGAAAAAATATAATATACTTGGGAAGCTCACTACGTCTGAATCGAAACCTGAGAGAATTTTACAGGAGGCTTTAATGAGAGAGGAATAAGGGAAGATGCCTGATCTCATTATGAAGATGAAAAATATCAAAGTACGTATAAGGTTGAGTTCTCTTTCTTCAAGCAGTATGCGCTGGTCTGTGTTTTATTCACTAACCTTTTTAGTCCATAAACTGTTACTATTTTGCCATTTACCATATGGATTTTTAATGTTATTTTTTGCATTAATTAGGTCCGTCACTACTGGTTTGGTTGATTCCTTTTATGCAGCTAGGTAGTGGGAACCACCATTTTTTTAATTATTTTTCAACACGACTGCCCAATCTCCGCAGCCAGTTACATTGTTTGGGAGTGAGAATTAGGGGAACTTAATCTTTAATAATTAACATCAGGCTTTATCATCTGACGAGCAGGACAGCATCTTTATACCTGCCTCATGTTAAAAATGACTGTTTAGGTTGCACTGCAGTAGAGATTATTCTAACAAAACTAAATGTGGTCATTCTAAAGGGCATTGCTTTTAACAACCTGGATGTGAACCAATTTAGTGCTTTTTCCCCTGTGTCTTATTAGCCCTACAATGGGCAGGATATTTTATTTGCTTTAATGGAGTTATATATTTAAACACACATTATTTATTTACTATGGGAGCAGTCATCTCTCTGTTACCGGGATCTACATGATTATTTCTGTCAATTAAGTTATATCTCCCCTTGTTTTAGGTTGCTGATTGTTGCTGACTGATTCAAGCAGCCAGTGAGAAGAAGAGAGACAAGATCAGGAAAGGAAATTAATAGTACTAGTTGTGCTACATTTAGACACTGATGTCTGGTACATTCACAAAGTTTTAAACAAAATAATTATACTGCTGGAAACTACAAGCATAATCAGTTATGAGCTTAGTTACATAAAAGTTGTGAAGAATCAGTTGTATAAATTGTAAGATAAATAATGTCCCCTAAATATCTTAAGCGTACATGCTTATTGACTTGCTTAAATATGAAAAAGGGGAGTTTTTTTCATTTATGTGCAGTGGGGGCATTCGAATGACTTCCAGTAACATACGGAACGCAAACTCTTCGGGCAAGGGGTTTGTCTGACGTAAAAACATTTACACAGAAACCATAAATCATTTTTCTCCCTAACTCTCCTTTCCCTGACCTCTATTCTGTCTAAAAACTATTGCAGACCACTTTCCCAGCTTCTCCATGTCAATGTGCTTTATCCATTCTAAGTGTCCTCATTTAACTCATTTACAAAAACGGCTCTGGTAGTGCCCTTGAGGAAGATCTGTATGAAGAATATGTAGTGCTAACAGGGTGAGGTGATTTGACGCAGGTTGTGGAAGGAGGGAAAGGTGACTGATGAACACCTTATTAAAATCATCTTTATGAAGCTGCTGCCCTTGTCATAAAAATAAAATTACAGATAAAATTCCCCAAAGGACTTTTTTTCCATGGGGAATGGAGACCATATAGGGTACACCTATGGTGTGTAATATACAGAATTTTCCTATATAACATGTAATCTGTGTGTTTCCCATTATGCAGCCTAGGATATCTCCTGGTGTTTTTTAAATAGGTGTTGATTTACCATAACAATAATAAATATTGAGTAATTTGTTTCTTGTATATTGTGAATACATTAAATGAACATCTGTATAGGGTTGAGCCAACACCATCATTTAATTGATTTACACAAATTACATATTTTAGTTTTGTTAGCATTCTGGGTTCCTACCAAATGCATGAAATTAGTTGTTTTCCTTTTCTTTACTTCAGATTTTTTTTGTTTCTGTTGAATTTAAGATTCCTACTCACAAAATTCTATTGTTATGGAAAAAAATGTCATTAAATGATACATGCATGTTAAACAGACCATGCTATTTTACAGTGTAGTTTACATAAGCTAAGTTCTCTTCCCTTTCGACTACCCAACTAAAATAACAAAGAATGTTTATATTAATAGTTTTTTTTATCTTTCGAGAAAATTCATAGGATTTTGAGTTTTGCTTTGAATTCTTGTACCAATAAAACGGGGGCTTGTACTTTTGAAAGGAAAACCAAATACATATATATAATTTCAATCATATGTTACTTTTCCTTTAAAATCCTTGCTTTCACGATTCATTAAAACGGCACGCAGCTCAGAGGTCTGCCAATTATTTCCCCATGCTTTACAACCCAGCACTGCCTAGGCAACACCAGTCAGAGGGGATGTCAGACCAAAGGAGAATAAAAAAAAATGTTGAATCCTCAAGGAGGCAGACTGAGAGACCTTAAAGACAAAGGGAAACATGTAAACATTGCCCTGCATGAATTATGGTAGAGGTTGATTAAATCTGAACACATTAAAAGTATTTAGCAGTATTTCGCTGATGCATTTTTGTTTGAGATTATATTTTTTAACACCTGTATGGTGTGCTATACTACAAGGCAAATTATTATTATTACTAATACCTTTGGTTCCATGGCATAACAAGAAGTATTTGTATAGGGGTGCTGTATATTGAATGGTGTCTTTAGTCACCTATATGTCTCAGCTTCCATATCCCATTGATCCCATTGTTATAGGCTGTCATAAAAGCATTTGCTCCTTCCCTGGGAGGGCTATTCTATTGTGGGGGTTGGCTGTCTTTGGGCAACCAGCTTGAATCGCCAGCTTTGAGGACTCAATGCGTTTACTCGGTGGATGGCATCCCAGGGGAGCCTGTGTATGACACTGTTGTGCTAGAAGTATGCCAGCATGTATTTTCCACAGACAAAATCTCAAGTACACCTAAGGCGGGTTTCATCAGGGCTTGGTTGTTTTTAGACTTGTGCATTCGTATTCGGGAGAACATGAAAACTAACACGAAAGTTGTATTTTCATTGTTCAGACTGAACAAACAAATATGGCTGCGGATAAACGTATACGAAGATGAAGATGCACAACACAAAGGATCTTAATTTCTTCATATTCATCTTTGCGTCGTGCCTGGCATTTTTTTTAAGAGGAGTAGTGACATTGATTGAGTGAACTGATCTTCGTTTGTTTAATCAGCTCACTCTTGGGACATTTAATAACACCTATTCAATTTAAAATTAGATAATAATAATTAGGGATGCACCCTATCATTTTTTTGAGACCGAGTACAAGTACCGATACTTTTTGTCAAGTACTCACCGATACCAATAACCGATACTTTTTTTTAAAAAAAAGCTATGATTGAGAAATTTTTGTTATTTGTTGTTATTTCCTTTTTTTGCCAACCTGCCCCCCCAGTTATGCACATCTACCCCCAGGCTTGCCACTCTGCCCCCAGAAATGCATTATACCCCCCTATATGCCACTCTGCCTCTCTGATATGCCTTATACTCTCCTATATGCCACTCTACCCCATTATATGCATTTTAACCCCCTATATGCCACTCTGCCTCCAGGGGGTTAAAAGGCATATCATGGGGTAGAGTGGCATATAGGGGGTATAAGCAATAAGGCATTTCTGGAGGCAGAGTGGCATATAGGGGGTTAAAAGGCATTTCTAGAGGCAGGGTGGCATAAAGGGGGTTAAAAGGCATTTCTGGAGGCAGAGTGGCATAAAAGGGGGTTAAAAGGCATATGATGGGGCACTCTGCCTCCAGAAAAGCCTTATGCCCCCCATATAACACTCCTCCCCCGACTTACCACTGCTTCTGACACCTTGGTGTCTGGTGGGGCAGTGGGTGGAGGCCGTTCATTAAATTAAAGGGGCTGGCGTGCACGCAGCGCGCCGCCCAATGGCCGTGTCTCAGCTCTTCGTCCCACCCCTTTTAAGACGTGCTGAGGAACGGCCATTGGGCGGCACAGTGCGTGCACACCAGCCCCTTTAATTTCATTAGGCGCCGGTGGCTGGAGGAGGCGGCTTTCAATTGTGCTCGCAGCTGCTCAGCGGCTGTTTTGGATGTCGGTCTGCCGTCTGGCACTGCAGGCAGCGTATCGGTTTCGGCATCGGAGCAGTTTGCACGAGTACAAGTATGAAATGAATGAAAAGCTCACATATACATCCTTTTTTTGAGTTATCTCACGAACTGTATATAGTTAGTGTCCAATGCCTGTATGCGGCCTTTTGGAGTAGGTACTTAGGGAGTAGAACACTGTGTGTGACTGATATGTAACCCTTTTGTTAAGTTTAGAACATATTAGTGGATACTGTGCAAAATCATATAGTGTAATGTTTTGTGTTATATGGATGGAGTTATACCAGTAGAGATCTGCTTGGTCTAATTGTGGTATCTGGTACTATATTAGACAATAGATACCCATGTATCCTGAGTAAAATTGTATACTATAGTGTCTTTATGTTACATTTATATGTATACATGAATAAGGAACTATGTTCAATAATAATGGACACATCAAATTACCGTATTTGCTCGATTATAAGACGACCCCCCAAAATCTGAATATTAACTTAGGAAAAAAAGAAAAAGCCTGAATATAACTATATAATTATTTTTTTTAATAAAAGCTATGATTGAGAAAAATATATATATTTTTTTATGTCTTGTATTTTCCAACCTGTCCCCCAGTTACGCACATCTGCCCCCAGGCTTGCCACTCCAATATGGCACTGTGGCCCATGATATGCCTTTTAACCCTCTATATGCCACTGTGCCCCATGGTATGCCTTTTGACCCCCTATGCGCCACTCTGCCTCCAGAAATGCCTTATACCCCTATATGCCACTCTCTCCCCTCTCACCCCTCTCAGCCCTCTCTTACCGGTGCTTCCAGCCGGGGCAGCGGGTTGACATCGCCTTCCGCGGCAGCCGGAAGGAGGTGGAGTTGGTAGCGGGGGTTTGTATGCGTCCGTCGCGTATACTTTCCCCGGCTGTCAGAGATCAGAGTTCCCCGCACCGGTGCTGCACCGGTGCGGGGAACTCTGATCTCTGACAGTCGGGGAAGGTCTACGCGGCGGACACAGACAACCCCCGCTGCTAGCCACACCTTCTTCTGGCTGCAGCGGACGTTGTCTTCGGGGATCGCGTAGACGTCAACCCGCTGCCCCGGCAATACAGCAGGAAGCACCGGTAAGTGTGTGTATGATGGGGGGGGCGGCTGAGACAGGAGGATCCAAGTCCCCTGCAGCGGTGCAGGGGGTTCTGGATCTTAGTCTCCTAATCAGACCTCTATTTGAGGTCTGATTAGAAGACGACCCCGATTAGAAGACGAGGGGTATTTTTCAGAGCATTTGCTCTGAAAAAAACCTCGTCTTATAATCGAGCAAATATGGTATTAAACATGCCTTATATCTATGCATATTTGAATTAGGGACTTTGGTAGATTGAAATTCCACTGATTTTTCCATTTAATAATAATAATAATGGTGATTTAAAGTGAGTTGGTATTGCATGTTGCATTTGCAGGCACCTTTTTAGTGCTGCATCTACAGACATGCATGTTTTTTAATGTGATTTATTTATGTATTTTAATAATAAAAGTATATAATGCTTATGTTAGGGGTTAACACCTGGGAACATACTTGTACTGTCACAATTTTGGACTAGTTTTAATTTTGCACATTTGCTATTTGCACGTTTTGCATTATTTGCAGTTTGCACATTTCACTGCACATTATCAGTACTCTTTGATAGTATGTCTAGCAAATAGACTTATATTCACTAAACCTCATATTGTAGATATATTTAGCATCTAAAGTTAATCTCCAATCATGTTTTTAATGAGCTCTTAGGAGCCTGTGTTACTATAGTAACCGGAACACAATAATGCTACACTGCACTTCCGGGTATGAGCGGTGTTATCACACACATGCTCACTAATGGCATTGACACGCCGATTTCAGCACATACCCACTCACTTCAGATTGGTGAATTCTCTAGCTATTTTATTATAAATATGTGTTTGTTTTATTTCAAATATATTAATATTGTTATTGATTTTTTTTTGTCCTATTTTGCTGTGTTACTTACTTTAAATAAAAGTGTGAGATTTTTTTTTATGGTGGGGGTTATATTTGGTTTTGGACAGGTAAATGCTGGACTTTCGGTTTCAGTCCAGAATTTTTGTTTCGGTGCATCCTCAGACAATGAAGTGGTAGGCCTACACCACATCAATGTTTGGGTTAGTATATAATGATAGGAGTTATGCTGCACTATTATCAATGTCTGGCTCAATGTATGATGATAGGAATTACGCTGTACCACCGTCAATGTCTGCCTCAGTATATGGTGTTAGGTGTTATGTTGTACCCCCATCAATGTCTGCCTCGGTATATAGTGATAGGTGTAATGCTGTACCACCGTCAATGTCTGCCTCACTATATAGTGGTAGGTGTTATGCTGTATGAACGTCAATGTCTGCCTCAGTATATAATGATAACAGTAATGCTGTACCACCTTCAATGTCTGCGCCAGTATATAACGATAGACGCTATCCAGTTTTAAAGTGTTTGTGGGGGGGTTGCCACATACAGGATCCGCCCCAGGTGCCAAATACTCTAGGTACGCACCTGCCTTGACCTGATCTCTTTCATCTCACCCAGTCTCTTTCATCTATCCCTACTCTAACTCATATCTTCAACCTCTCCCTCACTACTGGATTTGTCCCATCCTCCTTCAAGCATGCTACCATTACTCCTATCTTGAAAAAGTTCTCCCTTGACCCAACCGATCTCTCCAATTACTGTCCCATCTCTCTACTTCCTGGTTTCTGGATTCCAACACAATGCTTGACCCTCTTCAATCTGGTTTTTGCCCTTGATACTCTACTGAGACTGCCCTTACTAAAGTTACTAATGACTTATGCACTGCTAAATCCAAGGGCCACTACTCCATGCTTGCTAATACTACTGAACCTTTCTGCTGCTTTTGACAATGTGGATCACCCTCTTCTCCTTCAAATGCTTCATGATCTCGGCCTCCGTGACACTGCTCCCTCCTGGTTCACTTCCTACCTCTCTGATCGTACCTTTAGCGTCTCCGCCTCCAGCAACACTTTCCCTTCCCTCCTTCTCTCAGTTGGGGTACCCCAAGGCTCTGTTCTAGGACCCCTTCTGTTCTCTCTTTACACTTCCTCGCTTGGCAAACTGATCTCATCCTTTGGCTTTCAATACAACCTGTATGCTAATGACACTCAGATCTATCTATCTATCCTCCCCTGATCTCTCTTCCTCTATCTTTGATCGTGTAACTAACTGGCTTGCATCTGTCTCTACCTGGATGTCTGCACGTTTCTTGAAACTTAATCTCTCCAAAACAGAACTTCTCATCTTCCCTCCCTCCAATGCTAAGATTCCCCCATCAGTTTCCCTCAATGTTAATGGTGCCATCATCTCCCCGTCTACTCATGCACGTTGTCTTGGTGTCACCCTTGACTCTGACCTTTCATTCACCCCCCACACTCAGTCTGTCTGTAAAAACTGTCGTCTCCATCTGAAAAACATTGGCCGCATCTGTCCCTTGCTAACACAGCATGCCGCTAAAGCTCTTGTCCATGCCCTGATTATCTCCAGTCTTGATTACTGTAACTCTGTCTTAGCTGGTCTCCCTCTTAACCGTCTCAACTGTTTACAATCCAACATGAATGCTGCTGCCAGACTTTTCGTCCTCTCCCATCGCTTCACTAGCACCTCTCCCCTCTGTCAGTCTCTTCACTGGCTGCCTGTGCGCTTCGGGATTCATTTCAAAATCCTCACTCTTACTTTTAAAGCCCTTCACAGCGGTTCCCCTCTCTACATCTCCTCACTCATCTCTAAATACATGTAACTGGTTTCCCCGCTCATCTAATGATCTCCTGCTATCCTCTCCTCTGATTTCTAGCTTTCATGCACACTTACAAGATTTCTCCAGAGCTCTGGAATGCCCTCCCCCGGTCTATCTGCCTTTAGTCTTTCAAAAAAATTCCTCAAGACCCACTTCTTTTAGGACTCTTATAATATTGCACATTAACATCCCCCATATTCCATTAGCTCACCTCTCCTAGTCCCTCTAATGCAATACTTACACTAGTGTGGCACTTTTACCTTTTACCTATTGTGTAATACACCCTAAATCCCTCTAGATTGTAAGTTCGTTTGAGCAGGGCCCTCCTCACCTGTTGTCTCTGTAGGTCAATTTTTTTATGTTACATGCTACTTGTTATGTCCTGTCTACCCATTGTACAGCGCTACGGAATTTGATGGTGGTATATAAAACAATAAATAATAATAACATAGAAAGTGACAGCAGATAAGAACCGTTAGGCCCATCCAGTCTGCCCAACCTCTGCGTACTTTTCTGTACTTCCTGCCCTTATTTTATATCTAGCTTGGCCTTATGCCTATCCAATGCTTGCTTAAATGTCTTTACTGTATTTAAATCTGCCACTTATGCTGGAAGGCTATTCCATGCGTCCACTACCCTTTCCGTAAAATACCATATTTCCCCAAGTATAAGATGCACCTTCATTTTGGGGCCTGAAATGTAAAAAAATATATATTACATAAAGTTATTGTACTGGCTGCCTGGGCATGATATGAGTGTGATTGGTGTTAGCTGCTAGCAATTGTTAGCAATCACACCCCTATCATGCTCAGGCAGCCAGTACATGCATATCACTTTCAGCCTCCCTGTGCCCCCTACACATGGTTCCATGCTATCAACACACATAAATTCATTCATTTACTCCCACACCCTTACCTGAACTGCAGATCTTCTCACGCAGACTCTGATGGGGGCCGCTGTTTCCCTCTGCGTTGCTCAAACAGGAACGGAGCAGAGTCATGCGATCTGATGTACATTCACGTGACTCCACTGGGT
Organism: Spea bombifrons; assembly: GCF_027358695.1. Taxonomy (NCBI): domain Eukaryota; kingdom Metazoa; phylum Chordata; class Amphibia; order Anura; family Pelobatidae; genus Spea; species Spea bombifrons. Next base: position 47,366,499 of record NC_071087.1, read on the forward strand.
TCCTGTGTCGCCTCGATGGATCAAGAGACCCTGTTGAGCAACACAGAGGAAAGCAGCAGATCCCCTTTCCAGTAAAAAAAAATAAAACAAAAATCTACCACCACTATATAAGACACACCCAGTTTTTAGACCCCAAATTTTTCTAAAAAATACGGTAATATTTTCTGATGTTACTATTAAACCTTTGCCCCTCTAGTTTATGACTATGTTCTCTTGTTGTGATAGTAGTTCTTCTTTTAAATAAACTCTCTTCCTTCATCTTGTTGATTCCCTTTAAGTATTTAAATGTTTCTATCATATTCACAGGATAACGCTGTGGAGAGCTGGGAGAAGACGAAGGCAAAGAAGAATAGAAGGAGAGGGCTTGTAGAAGAGGAGATGGAGAAGCAAAGACATGGAAGTGATTGCCAGATAATGTGGAGAGACATTGTGAAAGAAAGTGTGAGACAACGTGAGTGAGAGTAAAAGCATAAGAGTGAATGACAACGAATTTCATCCAAACCAAAGTGGCAGGAAATGAAATGTATTGTCTGAAAAAAATGGACCAAAAATTAAACAAAAACTGTTTTTGGTCCGTGTGCACAAGTCTAATATTTAATTTAGAATCTGTCTCATTCTTGAACAAGGGAACACAGTACTTCATGGAACCTGATCAAGAACTTAAGAGCACTGTAATATGATTTTTTCTTTACTAGTGTTTTCAGCAATTTTTTTAGCTTACATGTTTCATAATTAATACATAGTCACATCTCATTTCTTCATTAATTTGTTTAGCCTGAAACTAATTTACGTCTCTCCATCTTTAACCTGCCTTGCAAAATTTCTCATGAGAAACAATATTTAGGACTCTAAGCCCATCCACAAGCTTCTGTGAAAGAGTGCAAGCGTGTATATGGTACAAAACAAACAAAAATTTGAAAAAATAACAATAATTTATCCACCAGAGTAAGGAAGGAGATAGATGATCAGCAGCAGAGACAAGACAGCCAACACTTCCAGATTGTACGGGACTAAATTTCCCCCAATATTTTAAATATTAAAAGACGTGATCCCTCAGAGTAAAGAAGGAGATTAAGTTGCAGCAACAGCAGCAGCTGCCAAAATGTGTGTTGCTCATCCATAACCTCAGCATGGAATAGAAAGGATGTGTAACCTTGATGCCTTTCTGCCCTAGTTCTACCCCTGCTGTTACGCCCCTGTGCCTACACCAGCTAAAGGTACTGTCCTCCAAAGGTTTGGACACCCACCAGCGAAAAGGCATGCTGTGCGCTAGTGGCTTTTTATATATCAGCCTTGGACAGCTCGTCCTTTAACATTGAGTCACAACACCGGGAGGGGACTACAGTCCTGCTAAGGGTGGGGTGACAGGGGAGGTGGTAGTGGGGTGGCGAGGGTCTCTAGCAGCTGCCAGAAAGTGCTCTTTCTCAATTATGGAAAGAGAAGTAGCCCATTAGTTTATTAGACTGCTTCATTGACATGCCCCTTGGATGGAAAGCCTCAAAGTATTCTATGCTAGGCTGGAGCATATCCCTGCTCTACCTGTCCTTGGGAACCAGACTCAGGCCTCACCACTGGCATACCTGGGAATTCTCCGGGTTTGACCCGGAGATCTCCGGATGAAGCACCTCTTCTCCGGGTCAACACTCGAATCCTCCAGGTCGCGGGAGCGGGTTCTTGACATGCCCCGTTCCCTGCCCATTTCCCCCTTAAATGGGGAATGCCCCTGACATCAGCACGAACGTGTCCCGCAAGGGAAGGCTCTGGGTAGCTGTAGCTATGAAGTTCCCAGGTATGCTCACCACCCCATTTGCTCTGGATGCTGCTGATGATAGAGGTTGTTCTTGTTTTGTTGTTGGCACCAATGCTGCCAGTTTGCCCCTGAAGCAAAGCAACATTGTGGTTTGTATGTAGCTGTTGTTTCATAACAGAATTTGTAAGATGTTCTAACACACGGGTGCCCAACGTGCGGCACGTGGGCCAAATGCAAGAGATTTCCCGGTGGGCCAGCCGGTCCATGGGCCAGCACACAGAGATGTTATTGCGGCTGCCTCCGCCAGCCATTTAAGTGGCCAGTGTGCAGGAACCATGCCGCTCAGTGCCTTAATGAGGATCTTCGCCCTGCCCCTTTGAGGATGCAATGTGATGCTCAAGGGGGCGGGCTCACAAGGGAGGCTGCCTTGGGGCAACAATTTAATAATACAAAAAAGGGGTGGCTGAGGGTTATAAGTGGTTGGGGCATCACATATAAATCAATACAAAAAGGGGTGGCTGGCTGGCTGGCTGTTTACAATACATATGGGTATGGGGGCATTACGTTAACCAATACAAAAGAGGTGGGGGCGTCAATGCACAAGGGAGGGGGACTGGCTGGGGGCATTACATAAAAATCAATACAGAAGGGTGTGTGGGCATAAATGAACATGGGGCAATATAAAACTATGGGGGGGTACATTAATACTAAAGGGGGGCCTGGCTGCATCACCAATACACAAAGGGGCAAACACAACAAAGCAAAGCAGTTTTTATCCTTTGTGTAGCTTAACCAATGCTGATCCAGGTGTCGGTGTGGCAGAGCCTGTCCTGGTGTGTGTGTTTGGGTGTCAGTGTGGCAGAGCCTGTCCTGGTGTGTGTTTGGGTATCAGTGTGGCAGAGCCTGTCCTGGTGTATGTGTTTGGGTGTCAGTGTGGCAGAGCCTGTCCTGGTGTGTGTGTTTGGGTATCAGTGTGGCAGAGTCTGTCCTGGTGTGTGTGTGTGTTTGGGTGTCAGTGTGGCAGAGCCTGTCCTGGTGTGTGTTTGGGTGTCAGTGTGGCAGAGCCAGTCCTGGTGTGTGTGTTTGGGTGTCAGTGTGGCAGAGCCTGTCCTGGTGTGTGTGTTTGGGTATCAGTGTGGCAGAGCCTGTCCTGGTGTGTATTTGGTCGTCTGTTTCCTGGCACTTGTTTACTGTAGGAATAAATAGAACTATTTAATTTTTACTTTTCCAGAGATAAAACACCCTCCTGAATTTGTAGTTATGTCAGAGGACAAAACTTTCAAGGCGAGGAAAGGGTTTTGTGTTATTTACTCTGTTTCAATCTGCATATTTTATTAAAAAAGATCAGTGGAAATTGTGACTTCAGGCGTCCCGTGGATGATGACTTTTTTAGTGTACTAAATCCCATCACATAAGATTCTATTTTATGCTATCTGCCTTGCAATTATGTCATCTTTATCCAGTACACATGGATGCCGAGGAGTTAAGATTCTGTCTATTCTGTCTATTTTATTTATTTCCAAAATCCTCAGGACCAGGCCCATATGTTTTGTCCACTGCTTTTTTCATTATCACCAAATTAACACTGTATTAATATGCATTATAAAGCTAAAAGGCCATATTTTCTCTAAGTGAAAAATGAGCACGCACACATACATTTCTGATGAAGTGGCCCACTACACAAAAAACTTGGACACCCCTGGTCTAACACTTTACATTCATGCAGTTACTTCCTTAGGAAACAACTTGCAGTGTGCCCATCTTCCACGCTCACAAAAGTAGACCTTCCCTGATCTTTCTCACTTTCTTCTATGAAAATAGATCTGCTGCTATCATCTTGCAGTGCCTGCCCATCTTTGCTTTGTGGAGTTCGAAACACTGCAGTGCTGGCAGTGCTTGTGGTAGTGGTGGCACCAGTTGTGGTGGCACTGGTAGTGATTTTATTTTATGCTTCACCACACAAAAGCTTACAACCAATCTTTGCCTTTGATACTGTAACGGTAACCCCCTGAGGCTGAGGACATTTGAGGGGGGCACTGGTGGATTTCTGGGGAGACTCCTTGCTTGGCTATCTGCTTGGCTCTATACGTCTGGAAATCCTCCATTTGCCTGACCGGGCGATGCCCTCCGACAATTGGAACTGCGTTGCTACGGACATCTGTTGTCTCGCCAGGTTGCTCTTTTGGGGTTACACTATCCTCGTGGTGAGCAACACTGGTGGTTACGGAGATGGAGCTCATTTGGGAATCCTGGTTTTATTACCCATCTTTAGGACCTGGGTTTACCCAGCCGCGGCTATGGAACTCTGGCCTGGCTACCATGCAGACTATTCCCGGGCACGTTTGCGACACTGTCGCTCAGGGTCCCAACATCAGATCAAGTCGCTTTTTGGAACCTGAGCTCTCTACTGGTACCCTGGGATCAAAACCGCTCCCTTGGGATCACCTCAACATGATGACTTTTTGTTGTGTGGGCGTTGCTGGCCATAGAACTATCTGGTAGTTGATGTAATTATATTCCTGACCCAGTTATGTTGTCGGTATGAATATCTGTGCTGTTCTCAATACGAGTTCTGTCTTGTTATTGGAGTAAACCTTGGTGCTGTCCTTGTAAGGACAGTAAAGCTCTCTATTTCTATGCTATGGAGCCCCCGGAGGATTGGTGTTTCCTGCTGTCTTTGACTCTTGCTCCACCTGACTGATTGAAGTCTTGTATTCCTGGTGGCTATGGGGAGAAGGAAGCAGCGTCTGGTGGGGGGACCCAGTCAGGGTGCGAGTCAGTCCCGTCACAGATCCCAAATCACGCTTGCTTTGGCAGGTGGGGTAGACAAGATTTTACCCAGTTCTGACTCCGAGGAAGAAGGCTTCAGCCTAATAAGGACTGGTATACCAAGGGTTATCTGATTACCTTTTTGAAGCTGCATTTTACTAGCTCTGCCCAACCCACCAAAACTGGAATCACTTTTTCTCACAGACGTTTACAGATTTATTGTACTTGCCAGTAAAATAGAAAATGAAATGAAAATGTATAACTTATATATGTATAACCAAACTGGCTAAACAAACTATTAATAATTTAACAGTGAAAACTAGAAATTTTACTGGTAGCAGAAATGTGCAACTTTTGTCTTCAACCAAACTCAGGAACAGTATTTTAACAATTCAAACACACAGTCCAATGCCTCATTGTATCACCCATGTTAATGATTTATTGTTTTATGTTGTCGAAAAACTCACTTTTGTTACCAAGGTTTAGGCATGAATGGCTGTGTGTTGAGTTATTGTTAAGGGAACAGCAAATTTACAATGTTATACAGGCTGTACACTCACCACTTTACATTGAGAAAAGGTGATTATTGTTGACCTTATTTGTATGCACCTACCCAGAATCCCTTGTGGTTGTGGCAGCACCATGATATTTCGGAGGAAAAAACAAGCCTTCTGGCTTGTCTGGTGCCTGTAGATGAGTGTTTAATAATGCTTCTACTACTTTACATTGTAGCAGAGAGTCATTTCTTCAGTGTTATCACATGAAAAGATATAATAAAATATTTACAAAAATCTATATATATATATATAATCAATTGATTTTTTTTGGCTATTTCTACCTATCCTTTATTTATGGTGTACCCTCCTACACACAGACTCTTCCCACTTCCCCTTCTAAAAGAGTGCCAACATCAGTTGTAATGGCACCAGAGCAGATTGTAAAGGCAACAAAATGTGACAAACGAATTAACAAATCTTACTGAAACTTCAAGGTTTTGCAGTTTGTTTAGTTAGGGACCCTACTCATTATCAGAGATCCATACAAACACACCAAATTGCCAAATTTTACTACAAATAAAGTCGGTACAAATCTGAATGGACAAATCTAGTAACAAGTATAATTTTATTATAAGCAGCACCACTGTAGTTTACAACAACTTTTTCATATTCAATATGGTCTTGCAAGTCTATTCAATAAGGTCTAGGGCCAGGGCTGGCACTCCTATGGAGCAGAGAGATTAATATAAAAGTGTGGTTATTTTCTTTTAAGGGGGGGGTCATTTTCGGTTTCGACCAAGTGAATCCTGAATTTTCGGTTTCGGTTCAGAATTTTCATTTTGGTGCATCCCTAAAATGCTTTTGGACGCCGCAGCCTGCACCAAGCCATTATTAGCTTGTCTGTGGCCTGTGGACGTAATGCAGAGTTGGGCAGAGTGTTTTCTCCTTCGTGATTGGAGGTCAGCTCTCGCGTGGCAGCATGGGTGTGAGTTTCCTGGAGAGCGCGGTGATGTCAGGACTCACTAAGAGTGAAGGGGGAGGCAGCATTTCACACTTCGCCCCACGCAGCACAATGTCTTGGGCCAGCCCTGTCTAGGGCAGCAGGTTGTGGTGGATGCTCAGGCACCTTGTGGGCTTCATCACAATAGGCCTTTTGGTAAGATCAGATATTTCCTTGCCAACCAGCTCATTTATCTTTGGTAAGCTATAAAGTTAGAAGAATAAGATATTTTATGATTTCAGAGACAATTTATTAGGAGCTGGATTGACCTGAAAGATGCTCTTAAATAATAAAAAAACCCGAAAAGAATGTCTCAGGCCAATCCTGTGTTTAACCCCTTAACGACCAGTCACGCGCTAGGCACGTCACAAAAAACAGTCACTTAACCACCAATGACGTGCCATGGCATTAAACAAGCTTAGAAAGTGATCTACGGTTTCGTTCTTCACTTAAATGGTTTTGCTGTAATGCCACAATGTCAAGGCATTTAGCAACTCCCGAGATCGGCATCAGGGGCTGCGGATGCAGTCATTAAAGAGATCTGATTGAGGCACAGATCTTCCATCCACTGTGCATTTGCCACATTGCATACAACATCATATCTGGCAGGGCAGATATGCCGAGCAAGACCGCACCTGCAGGCGCATTGCCAGATTCAGAGGCCAGGGACAGGTTGGTAAATGGATTAACACACATACATAAATATGAACCAGGGCATGCTGGGGGAGGGTATGAAGAATGTTATGATGATGGTGGAGGGAAATGTGAAAATGTGATCAGGGAACATGACTTTTATAAATTATGATGTGTGATGATGGTCAGGGGCAGCAGTACACTAACACTTACATACATACATACACACAGCCATTCCAACACTGTACACTTACACATAATTACACACATTTACCTTCTTTAAGCTCTATACACTAAGCATAATAAAAAATGTATTATTAAAATTGTGACTCTTGTTAGGATATTTCAATTAAAAAAAATGTTATATCTGTTAATCTGTAAATTTCTCTTTTGATCTATACACACAATGCACGGTTTGCATGTGATATTTATTTGATCTGTTTGTTTATGAGGCATTCCAACTTTATAACATATATAGATATTTGCATATTTTGAGCTATGAATGTTTTTGGACCGTTGCAATACAACTTGGAAAAATAATTTGAACATTAGAGGGTTATTAGGACAGTTATAAAATAATTATTTTTTAACAAATGTTTACCTCTAAAGAATAATTTGCACTGTTTTGCAGATTATTTGGACTATACTGATGCTTTTTCTTATGGTCCAATCCTATTGCATGATGTCATGGGCCACACGTGCCGTATACACAATAATGGCACCATGAAATGGGGCTGGTATGCAGTTTTTTCTTCCCAGTCTGGCTCTGGGAACCACTTTGCAAGACAAATTACTCCATATAAAATATGGGGTAATATTCAATATTATATTATTATATTATAAATATTTAATAATTGGAAGTACTTGTCCCACTTTCCCTGAATAAAGATGTAGACTTGTAATTGTTGTAAAGGGCCTCTTAAAGATTATTTTTGTACCGTTATATATTATTTAAAAGACTATACACTACTGACACCTATGGTGAACAGTATTATTGCTCAATCCTATGGCCAGTTCAAGGAATTGTGTTAATGTACAGTTTCAGTCCCATGGAGAGTTATTCTTATTGTGATAAAAATAAACGTTCTATATTACTATACTATTTTACAGTGGAATACACCCTTTAATCCATAGCCTCCATAGGATGAGTTAGAAGATGCTTTGCGCCCTTAAGACATGAAAGGCTGGAATATGAAATCATATCACGTTGTTCTGCAATCAGTGGGGTCGGCAGGGCAGCCAGAGAGGGTCATGCCCCCCCTACATCATGGTGTGCCCCCCCAATAGAAACAGTTTTTTTTGTGCAGCCGTGATTGACGCGGAGGAGAAAAAGTTTTCGGCGTCCCTTCCTCTCTTCCGCAAGGCCTCACTTTGTCACGGTGAGGCATTTTATGCTGAGCACACTGCGGCAGAGCGGCGAGACATAGGCCTTGCGCTTCCACCGGAGGACTTCTGCAAGGTAAGTGAACTACAAAGGGGGGAGAGCGTACATAGTTAGAAGGGGGTGAGGGGCTAGATAGTGAGAAGGGAGGGAGAGGGGCTAGATAGTGAGAAGGGGAGAGGGGGTAGATAGGGATAAAAGGGGGAGAGGGGGTAGATGGTGAGAAAAGGGGTGGCAGGGTACATAGTGAGAAATGAGAATAGTAAGAATAATAAAATAAAGAGTCTGAATGAGTGAGAGAATTAATGAATTCATGTGTGGATGCATTGTATGAATGAGTAAGAGTATGAATTAATGTGTGTATGAATTGTGTGAATGAGTGAAAGTATGAATTAATGTGTGGATGAATTGTGTGAATGAGAGGGAATGAAATAATTTGTGAGAATGCATTAATGAATATGTGTAAAGTATGTGTATCAGAGGTGTGTTATTGATTTGTGGAAACGCAAAGATGGCACAAGCAGGGAGCTTAAGCCTTGGGGACCAAGATGACACAGGCAGGCTGTTTATGGGAGAAAGGTGGCACGGGGGGACTGTTTGGGGACAAAGATGTATGCTGGACTGTTTGGGGACAAAGTTGACTCATGCTGGGCTGTTTGGGGACAAAGATGGCATGTCCTATGTGTGGACGCCAGGGCTGGCCTTTGGGGGTGTGCAACCTGTGATATATGCCTGTAATTTAGGGGGGTTTATTTATACCTTTAATACCGAGTTTTATGTGAATTCCAATTGATCTATACCTGCATGTCAGGGTCCATCCAGGCTGCAGAGCTGCATATCTCTGTTTTTCCCTGCCTTGCCTCAGTTCCCATGTTTTGCTGTGGCCCACTCCTGGATTTCCGTATGCTCTGTCCTGAACCTCTGATTCTTTGAATCCAGTCTGCTCTTTGCTTCAGCTCTGTTTCCTTTATAAGGTGTGTCCCACCCGTTTGTTCTGTTTGTCTCAGTCTGCAATCTAAAGGTTTGTCCTTCTCGGTTCTGTGTTTGGATTCAATGTTTTGTTTATCAGTACTTTCATATGCAGGGCTTAGCGTTAGGACCCACCGTCATTGGAGTACTTTGGCGTAGTGGTGGGCTAAGCATACTATGGCCATATGATGTGATGTAATCTCCAATTGTTATCACATAGTCCTAGGCTAGTTACTGTATTTATGTTTGTCTGTCTCTTATGTACCTTTGCCCTTCTTCCCTGAATCATCTGAGGATTTTGGTTCCTCTCTCCTCTCCCCATGTCCCGGTTAATATGTTCTATCCTTGCTTAAAGGAGAAGCATCCAAGGATTCCGGCTCCTCACTCCTTCCCCTGTGTTCCTTGCCTTGTTCTCCATCCTTTGTTGTGCCCTGTATCATGCATGTTGTGTCTGGTTATGTTCCTTGCTTGGTCCCCTGCTCCTTGCTCTGTCCTTGCTTGCTACGTTTCTGTGGATACTCTGCTTAGCTTCCATACTTCCAGCCTGCAGCATCCTGACATGATTCTAGTGCTATGTCTCATGCCTGCTCTAGGGTGCCTGCAGGATATCTCCAAGTTTAGTTCGGATTTCCACATCCAGCCAAGTTTAGTTCTGTTCTGTTCTGGACTACATCTGCTGCTATGTCAGGGCGCTGGTATGTGGCTGCACAACCCAACCCTAGGAGCTCAACACCCGGGTGAGTGCGGTCGCCCTGCACCAGGCCCTGTCCAACTCCACTACTGCGCAATACCTCCTGAACTCCATCTTTGGGCGCTCTGGGTCTTTACAGTCGTCTGTATGGACCCAGTTCCTGACACTGCAAAGCTGGGTTTTTGTGTTATTCTGTTGATCTATATCTGCTATGCTATGTTTCCATACATTATTTATATATACTTGCAAATACAGGGTTTGTATGTCTTATTCAGTTGATCAATATCTGCAGTGCTGTTTCCATGTGTCGTTTATTTGATCTATAATTATTTGATATATACATGTGATTTCCAGTTGATCTATATAGGGCTGCAACTAACGATTATTTTCATAATCAATTAGTTGGCCGATTATTTTTTCGATTAATTGGATAAAAAAAATGTACATTTTCCATTTACTTAAAACAAACTGGATGTTAAAAACAAACAGAATAAAAAAACTGAGAAAAATGCATTTCTTAGTTTTTAGAAATGCCCCCCCAAATATGCCTCTCTGCCCCCCAAATATTCCTTATACCCCTGTACGCCACTGTGCCCCCCTGATTTGCCATATAACCTCCTGATATGCCACTCTGCCCGCCCCCAAATATGCCATATACCCCCTATATGCCACTGTGCCACCTGATATGCCTTATAACCCCCTATATGACATTGTGCCCCTGATATGCATTATAACCCCTGATATGCCACTCTGCACCCCCCCTCCAACTTACCGCCCGTGCTCCAGATTCCTTGGTGTCTAGTAGGAGTAGCCGGTGAGGTCAGATTATAAAACGAGGGGTATTTTTCAGAGCATTTGCTCTGAAAAAAACCCTCATCTTATATTCGATAAAATCGATAATGAAATTCGTTGGCAAAGATTTTCATTATCGATTTTATTGATTTGTTGTTGCAGCACTAGATCTATACCTGCAATGCTATGTTTCCATACATTATTTATGTATACTTGCAAATATAGGGTTGTGTGTCTTAGTCAGTTGATCTATACATGCAAGTGCAGTTTTGCGTGTTGCTTATTTGATCTAAGATGAGAGTTGGTACCGTGTTAGCCGTAGAATAACAGGAGACAAAATTGGCTAACTGAGTAACTATATATTGCAAGATTTCAATACCTCTCAGGTCCCTTCATCAGGCATCTTATACAACAATGTGAAAGACCTCTCTTTAAGTATCAGTCAAATAACATGGTTACGAATGGGAAGCAGATAACATCAAAATGTCTAAGGCAAGGTTCTTTGATCAGTCAATAGTGTTAAAATCAGAGGTGGATTGGAGTCATAAAAGGAGGTGTTATTTGACTGATACTTAAAGAGAGGTCTTTCACATTGTTGTATAACATGCCTGATGAAGGGACCTGAGGGGTCTTGAAAGCTTGCAATCTATATATAAAGGTATCATTCAAACTCCACTTGTCTCCTGTTATTTAATCTATACCTGAACTACAGAAAGCAAGTAAAAGAGAGGTGTGCCTTAGTGAATGAGGGGACAAAGGGACTCTGGGAATGATTACGGGGGACAGGACCTCTCAATGTCACAGTAGGGTCATAAGGAGGGAAGACTGTACCGACTCTGACAGTCTTCCACTAATCTACGGTCAGCGTGGCAAACTCTCTCTCTGAGTGTCTACCTTCTCCGCGGACTGCTTCCATGTAGAAAGTGATCACAGAGGAATGATTTCCATAGTAATGGGTCCAACAACAGTCTTGTGGTGGTGTGCTAATGAAAAATGTATTGTATAATGCTATAATGTTAGAACACCCCAAAGAAAAAATAATGAAGAAAGTCTCAAAAAAAATCACAAAAAAATCAGAATACTCATGCATAAATATATACAATACAACCTGATCGAATTAAGTATGAAATATAAACTATGACACAGGCACTGGCAGGTAAGCACAAACATGCCCTTGGTGCAGGACTAAATTTCTCCACTACACACAAAAAAGGAAAAGAAATGATCCCCAGATTAGAGACGGAGACAGAGGAGTAAATGCTGTAGGGCACTGGGACAGGCACTGGGAGACACATACTAAAATAGACACATCCTCATTTTGTTCCAGGAAGTCATGCATTTTTTGTGTAAGGTAGGTACGTAGGGGGAAGTCACATCCCCGAATGGATTGAGGACTGCCACCACCTGCCCTAATAACACCCATTCCCGTCTGCCTGATAGGCTGGTCATCCCAATGTTATCATGTCATCAAGTCATATCAGTTAATTTGACTACTGCTTTGACATGCCCCTTGTATGGAAAACCCCAAAGTGTTCTAGGGTAGGCTGGTGCAGTGGATGTCCACTGGTTTTTGAGAACCAGTTACACTCTTAAAGAAGCCCGAGGCCCCACCACGCCCTTTGCTCTGGCTGCTTCTGTCGGCGGCTGTTGGGTGGTTGTTGTTGACACCAATGCTGCCAGTTCACCCTAAAGCAAAGCTATACTGTGGTGTGTACATAATTGTTGGTTCATGCCAGGTGTTTTCCGTGACAGTATTAGTGATGGTGGTGGTGTTAGTGGGGCCAGTGCAAGTAAGGGAACCAGTGACATAGCTACACTACTGCTACTGTTTCTGCAGAATGGATGGAGCGATACATCTAACACACGCTCCTTCTCTGGCTTCTAATCTAAATCCAGGTCATTGTCGTCATCAACACTGTCATTGACCATAACATTTTTCACTTAGGCACAAGGTAGAGTAAGGTCCACTCCTGCTGCAAAAGTAGACCTTCCCTCTTCTTCCCCACTTTCTTCTGGATCACAAATCTGCTGCTACCATCTGACAGTGCTTACCCGTCTTTGCTCTGGGGAGTGCTGGCAGTATTTGCGGTAGTGCTGGTACCAGTGACAGTGGCACTGGTAGTGGTTTTATTCTGAGCTTCACCACAGAAATGTTTACAAGTAATCTTTGCCTTTGATCCATCCAAGGCACCAGCACATGGCCTCTCTGTAAGTCCTTGGTAGTAACTAAGATCGGGCCTTACTTTGGTAGGTGAAGCAGACATGATTTTAACACTATTACAGCCAAGGTGTTAGCTGCTCCTGTATGCAGCTCTTGGTAGTTGCTACTTGGAACTTGCATATCAGGGGTCAGCTTTATTATTATTATCTTTTATTGATATAGGGCCAACAATTTATGCAGCGCCTCTTACAATACATATATTCAAGGCATATGACAAGACTATAATTGACAGACTAAGACAAATAGACACATTAGGTGGAGTCTACATTTTCACACATACCTGCCACCAGCTTGTTCCAACCTGCGACAACTGGTAGACATTTCCAATTTTCGCCAGTAAAAAAAAAAAAAAAAAAAAAAAAAAAGGAATAGTATTTCACACAGCCCAATGTCACCAATATTTATGAATTATTTATCGTTTTGTGCAGTCCACAAACTAGAGGTTTGCTATTACCTTAACACCTTAAGTCCTAGAGCAGTGATGGGCAACCTTTTTGGCGTGGTGTGTCAAAAATCGGCAAAAAATCGAGCATAACTCGCGTGGTGTGTCACTTCGACAAAAAAACATAATTTTGCGCAATTTATAGTTTAAACTACAAAAATGTATAATTGCAATATATAATTGTATTTAATAAACCAAAAACAAATTATTTAACATACCTGCTTAGTAACTACTTTAGAGCTGAAACAACGAATCGATAAAATCGATAATAATCGATAACGGAAATCATCGATAACGATTTCCGTTATCGATTAATCGAGTGATCAATTCGTTGTTGGAGCACTCGGCTCCTTTTACTTACCTCCGCGAGCGTTCCCCGCTTCTGCTACACGCTCTGCAGTCTCCGCCTTCTTTTAGCTACGTGACGGATGTGACGCGTTCCGGAGGTAAGTATTCTTCATGTCTATGTGCACGGATCGCACAGAGCCACTCGCACAGAGCGAATCGCTCTGTGCGAATGGAGCCACTCGCACAGAGCGGTTCGCTCTGTGCGAGTGGCTCCACTCGCACAGAGCGGTTCGCTCTGTGCGAGTGGCTCCACTCGCACAGAGCGGTTCGCTCTGTGCGAGTGGCTCCATTCGCACAGAGCGGTTCGCTCTGTGCGAGTGGCTCCATTCGCACAGAGCGGTTCGCTCTGTGCGAGTGGCTCCATTCGCACAGAGCGGTTCGCTCTGTGCGAGTGGCTCCATTCGCACAGAGCGGTTCGTGAGTGTGGGTGCAGGGCAGAGTGGGGGTGGGGGTGCAGGGCAGAGTGGGGGTGGGGGGTGCAGGGCAGGAGACTGGGTGCAGGGCAGAGTGGGGGTGGGGATGCAGGGTGTGAGTGTGGGTGCAGAGCAGAGTGGGAGACTGGGTGCAGGGCAGAGTGGGGGTGGGGATGCAGGGCAGGGTGTGAGTGTGGGTGCAGGGCAGAGTGGGTGCAGGGCAGAGTGTGAGTGTGGGGGCAGGGCAGAATGTGGGGGCAGGGCTGGGTGCAGGGCAGAGTTAGAGACTGGGTGCAGGGGCACAGTGCAAAGTGCTGGGTGCAAAGTGCCAGTGCTGGGTGCAAAGTGCCAGGGCTGGGTGCAAAGTGCTGGGTGCAAAGTGCCAGGGCTGGGTGCAAAGTGCAAAGTGCTGGTGCAAAGTGCTGAATGCTGGGTGCAAAGTGCTGGATGCAAAGTGCCAGGGCTGGGGCAAAGTGCTGGGTGCAAAGTGCTGGGTGCAAAGTGCCAGGGCTGGGTGCAAAGTGCTGGGTGCAAAGTGCTGGGTGCAAAGTGCCAGGGCTGGGTGCAAAGTGCTGGGTGCAAAGTGCTGGGTGCAAAGTGCTGGGTGCAAAGTGCAAAGTGCTGGGGCAAAGTTTCTTGAACAGTAATAGTCCACCTCTTTTCAGAATGTTTGGGGTTATTTTGTTTCATAAATATTGTGTTTGGGTTCTTGTACTTTGAAAATATTGTTTTTTATTACATCATAACAAAATAAGAATGTTAATGTAAATTTTAAGTTGTTTTTTAACATCCAGTTCATTAAATTCTTTTAAATAAACGAAAAATTTGCATATTGTTTTTTTTATCCGATTAATCGATTAATCGAAAAAATAATCGGCCGATTAATCGATTATTAAAATAATCGTTAGTTGCAGCCCTAAACTACTTACCTTTCAGGAGTCCTGCAGTGGGGGTGCAAGGCCTCTGTCTCCCAGCTCTGCCACTGTATGGAACAGTATAGAGTGATGGGAGTTATGATGTACTTTAGAGCATAATTATATAATGAAAAATACATTGGAAATGGTACAGCATAACACCCATCACTCTCACACACTTACCAATCCGCATTTACCAATCCACACACATACCAATCCACACGCATACCAATCCACAGATTCCTCACATACCAATCCACATTTACCAAGCCACACATACCAATCCACAAACACATACTAATCCACACACATACTAATCCACACACATACTAATCCACACACATATACTAATCCACACACACATACCAATCCACACATATACTAATCCACACATATACACCAATCCACACACATATACCAATCCACACACATATACCAATCCACACACACATACCAATCCACACACACACACCAATCCACACATATACACCAATCCACACACATACACCAATCCACACACATACCAATCCACACACATACCAATCCACACGTATACCAATCCACACACATATACCAATCCACACACATATACCAATCCACACACATATACCAATCCACACACATACCAATCCACACGCACACCAATCCACACGCACACCAATCCACACGCATACCAATCCATACATATATACCAATCCACACACATACCAATCCACACATACACACCAATCCACACGCATACCAATCCACACATATATACCAATCCACACATATATACACTAATCCACACACATACACTAATCCACACACATACCAATCCACACACATACCAATCCACACACATACCAATCCACACACATACCAATCCACACACACATACCAATCCACACACACATACCAATCCACACGCATACCAATCCACACACATATACCAATCCACACACATACCAATCCACACATATACCAATCCACACACATACACCAATCCACACACATACACCAATCCACACGTATACACCAATCCACACACATACACCAATCCACACACATACACCAATCCACACACACACATACCAATCCACACACACATACCAATCCACACACACATACCAATCCACACACACATACCAATCCACACACATACCAATCCACACACATACACCAATCCACTCTCACTGTATGCTTTCCTACCTTTCCTCTTTTCTCCTTACAGCTCCTTTTCCTGCTCTTCGCTCCTCTTCTTCTTCAGTTCTTCTTCCGAGGGCACGGGGTTCAGAGGGCACGGGGTTCAGAGGGCATGGACAGCGGTGGGCGCGGCTTCAGTGTTGTGCGCCGGGATCTGACAACAAACCCCGGCGCACAACAGCTGTTGCCGCGCGGATCGCAAGGGAGCGGTATCGGAGGTCTTTAACAGACCTCCGGCTCCCTTGAGTGATTTTAAGCCGGGTTCAAGGGAGATCCTTGAACCGGCTTAAAATCACTCAAGGGAGCCGGTGGTCTGTTAAAGACCTCCGATACCGCTCCCTTGCGAGCCTGCTCCTCCATCGCCCCGCCCCCCGCTAGGTACGCTACTGCACGTCCCGCCCCCCCCTTTTTTGGGGGGGTGACACGCGCAGGATTTCCTGCGATTCATCCTCGGCTCCTGCACGGCCGCCGAGGATGAAAGAATCTGTGCTGGAGGAACGGGTCCTCCAGCACAGATTCTTTCATCCTCGGCGGCAGTGCAGGAGCCGAGGATGAATCGCAGGAAATCCTGCGCGTGTCACCCCAAATGGCTACGCGTGTCAGCACTGACACGCGTGTCATAGGTTCGCCATCACTGTCCTAGAGGTTTTGCTGGTATCATAACCCCTTCAGTCCCAGAGCTTTTTTTTGCCATTTTTACCATGTTTGATGTACCCATACAAATTACACATGCTTTTTTCAGAACAAATGGGGCTTTCATTTGTAACCATAGAAGCATTCCAAAAAATAATAATTGTGAGTGCTAGAATGTAAAAAAAACTTTAACACTTTAACAGTTTAGGATAGTAAATTTACTATATATAGTAAATAATAATAGTTATGGCTTAATGGGCTTGGGGTAGTGAACAAGGATGGGGGGTATACTTTTTACATGTATAGCTAAGGCAATGGGATGTATGTATTTTACATTTTTAAAATGATGCTTGTTTTTTTTTGTTATTTTTATTTCTGCACTGTTATTAGTGCAGTATGGCTAGAGATCCCTGTAGAGACCCCCCTTTGTGATGTCGCAATGACATCACTTAGCTCACTTATTTTATTATTTTTAGTCTTTTTTTTAAATAAATGAAAATACATTTTTCCACTTGTGGGAAGAGGGAGAAACATTATTTCTCCTCCTCTTCCTGGCGATGCCCTTGCACTGATCATGCAGTGACATCTCCCGGGAAAGGGAAACAGGGCCGGACTGGGACTGAAAAGCAGCCCTGGAAAAATTTGGAGACCAGCCCCATATAGTTTATCTCACGGTCGCGCTCTTTGACCACACGCACCCCTTATACATACCCGACTCACACTATTCGCCATTCTTTTTATCTCATTATTTGTATTAAAATGCCAGAAAGCAAAAGTTTTAAAAGGCCCTAATAAATGAAATACATTACACATAATGGGATCAAAACATTTGCTACAGCGAACATTTTAGATGAAAAAGTTCAGTGGAACAAAACAGTGATCACATTATTCTTCACGATATTCTGGTAAGAAACTTTTGTTTCTTTATTAATTCATGTAGACTATTTTTTTCATATTTAATATAAGCTATGATTGAGACATGTTTGGTTTTTTTTCCTTTTATTTGCCAACCTACCCCCGAGTTATGCACATCTGCCCCCAGGCTTGCCACTCTGCCCCCCTGATATGCCTTCTAACCCCCTATACGCCACTCTGCCTCCAGAAATGCCTTATACCCCCTATATGCCACTCTGTCCCATGATATGCCTTTTAACCCCCTGTATGCCACTCTGCCATATAGGGGTCAAAAGGCATATCATGGGACAGAGCGGCATATAGGGGGTATAAGGCATTCCTGGAGGCAGAGTGGCAAAAAGGGGGTTAAAAGGCATATCATGGGGCACTCTGCCTCCAGAAAAGCCTTATGCCCTCCTATATGCCACTCTGCCTCCCCGATATGCTTTATACCCTCCTATATGCCACTCTGCCCCATGATATGCCTTTTAATCCCTTATATGCCACTCTGCCTCCCTGATATGCTTCAATCCTCCTATATGCCCATCTGCCCCGTGATATGCCTTTTAACCCCCCCTTTTGCCACTATACCTCCAGATATGCCTTTTGACCTCCTCTATGTCACTCTGCATCCAGAAATGCCTTATACCCCTATATGCCACTCTGTCTCATGATATGCCTTCTAACCTCCTATATGCCACTCTGCCATATAGGGGGTTAAAAGGCATATCATGGGACAGAGTGGCATATAGGGGGGTATAAGGCATTTCTGGAGGCAGAGTGGCATAAAGGGGGTTAAAAGACATATCATGGGGCACTCTGCCTCCAGAAAAGCCTTATGCCCCCCTATATGCCACTCTGTCCCATGATATGCCTTTTAACCCCCATATGCCACTCTGCCTCCCTGATATGCCTCAACCCTCTTATATGCCCCTCTGCCCCGTGATATACCTTTAACCCCCTTTTTGCCACTATACCTCCAGATATGCCTTTTGACCTCCTATGTGTCACTCTGCATCCAGAAATGCCTTATACCCCTATATGCCACTCTGTCCCATGATATGCCTTTTAACCCCCTATATGGCAGAGTGGCATATAGGGGGTTAGAAGGCATATCATGGGACAGAGTGGCATATATGGGTATAAGGCATTTCTGGAGGCAGAGTGGCATAAAGGGGGTTAAAAGGCATATCATGGGGCACTCTACCTCCAAAAAAGCCTTATGCCCCCTATATGCCACTCTGTCCCATCATAAGCCTTTTAATCCCCTATATGTCACTCTGCATCCAGAAATGCCTTATACCCATATATATGCCACTCTGGCATATAGGGGGTTAAAAGGCATGTCATGGGACAGAGTGGCATATAGGGGGGTAAAAGGCATTTCTGGAGGCAGAGTGGCATATAGGGGGATACACTTACATACACACACATGCTGAAAACACATTCAAAAAAATATTATACATTTTGTACAAAAAAATACATTACTTTACTCACCTTCTACTTCTCTTCACTGACCTGACATCCGGTGCTGCAGCAGTCTGAGTGCGAGGGGGCGGAGCTTCCACCTCACGCTGCTCCCATCACTATGCAGCCATCGGACTGCTGGGAATGTAATCTGAACGGCCGGTGCGTGCTGATGCCCCCGGCCGGAGCTACTTTAACACTTTTTTTTTTATTTATATGGTAAGCAGGATCGGCTCGCCATATAAAGTAAAAAAAAAAGTATTAAAGCAGAGCCGGCCGGCGGCATCAGCACGCACCGGCCGTTCAGATTACATTCCCAGCAATCTGACAGCCGCATAGTGATGGGAGCAGCGTGAGGGGTGAAAGGTCAGTGCGAGGGGGCGGAGCTTTCACCCCTCACGCTGCTCCCATCACTAGGCGGCCATCGCACACGGCTGCTGGGTGCCGATGCGGTCGGCCGGCGATACTGTAATACATTTTTAAAATTTAATATGGCAAGCCGGACCAGCTTGCCATATTAAATTAAGAAAAAAGTATTATAGTAGCGCCGGCCGCATCAGCACCCAGCGGCCGCTCAGATTAGATTTCGGGCAGCCTGGGGGGCAATTGCCCCTGGTCCCAGCCCACGGACCTTCCGGCCCACCGGGAAATTTCCCGGTATCCCGGTGGGCCAGTCCGGCCCTGAAGGGAAAGCCCGATCATGCACAAGTCTGATATATATATATTGGTAGTTCAGTCAGGGGCGTAACTAGAAGCCTCAGGGCCCCGGTGCGAGAATCTGTTAAGGGCCCCCCCACCCCCAACCCATCTACCCCCTTCTCAGGCTATCTACCCTCTCCCTAGCCCCCCTTCTCACTATCTACCCTCTCCCTACCCCCCTTTGTAGGTCACTTACCGTGCAGTCCTGCGGTGGGGACGCAAGGCCTCTGTCTCGCTGCTCTGCCGCGGTGTGCACGGCTTCACTGCTGAGTGCTGGCATATGAGGTCATATGCCGGCGCTCAGCGTGAAGCGCCGGAACCCGAGACAGACGCCTCACGCTCCCACCACTGCAGTCGGGGCAGCGCTGAGGCAGGCAGTGGTGGCAGGGAGCAGATGAGACAGAAGCAGTGGCGACTCTAGAAACAATATATAGGGGGGCACACAAGATACCACAGTCAAACTGGGGGGGCATTCATAATTTCCAAAAGTAATGTGCTATGGAATTATACTTTTGTTATTGGGCTAAAATAATACTTGATCATGGCAAGCCTGAAGCCACAATTGAGTGCGACTAATCCTTGAAATAAATATTATAACACAATAAATAACTTTTCACTAAATGATTTCAAGGCCTTGAATACATGGAAACAGCGTTGCAGGTATTAATCAACTGAATACAAACACTGTATTTGCAAGTATACATAAATAATGTATGGAAAACCAGCTTTGCAGGTATAGATCAAATGGAATTCACATAAAAACACGGCATTAAAAGGTATATTTAAAACCCCCTAAATTACAGGCATAGAACCCAGGTTGCACACCCCAAAGCCAGCCCTGGCGTCCACACTGCCCAATCAGCAATCACAATCCTATCATACCCAGGCAACCATTAAATGCTGGTACCTAGGCATGATGGGACTGTGCTTGCTGTGATTGCTGTTAGCAATCACACTCCTATCATGCCAGGTCAGCCAGTACATGCTGGTACAGGGTGGCTGTAAGTGATGTGTAGACCCCATACTGCTGGCAGCATCAATACACAAGGGGGGCAGCTAGCTAGGTTTCAGCATGTACTGGCTGACTTGGCATGATAGGAGTGTGATTGCTAACAGCAATCACAGTCCCATCATGCCTAGGTTCCAGCACTTACACACCCATGCTATCACACACACTCATTCATTCATATACTCATTCATTCACAGATTAAGTCCCTCAATCACGCATACTCATTCAAACACCCTCCCCACCCCCTTACCTGCACTGCAGCTCCTCGATGCAGACTTCAGCAGAGGGCGCGGCCTCCCTCTGCGTTCTCTGGTACTGCACAGAGGAAGTAGGACTGGAGCGGAGTCATGTGATGTCACGTGAACTCTGCTAGGTTCCGCTTCCTCTATGCAGTACAGAAGACCCTCCCACAGGTAAGTAGCCTGGCTCGAGGTGCGGCCCGCGTAAGATCGGTTGCCCTGGCTGCCGATCGTACGCGGGCCGCACCCTCTCTGTCCTCCGCATTAAAAGATAATAATAAAAAAAAAAGACGGGATTTAAAGTCGCATTGCGACTTTATTCCAAATTCGGCAGGGGGGCAACAGGGGTGGGGCAAGGATTAACCTAGGGGGGGTAATTGCCCCCCTGTAGCGACACCACTGGACAGAAGGGTGCCGAGCGGTTGCTGAAAACGACTGATCGGCACCCCTTGGGCCCCCCTGACTGGCAGAACTCCAGGGCCTGGTCGCAGTCGCAACCCCTGCGACCCCGGTAGTTCTGCCACTGAGTTCAGTAGTTTGGGATCACTTACAAATTCCCTTGTTTTTGAAAGAAAAGCTAATTTTGTCCTTTAAAATAACTTCAAATGCATCAGAAATACAGTGTTACAGTGCTTTGCAAAAGTAGTTGCCCCCCATTTTGTTGCATTACAACATAGAGTTATAATGGACTTGTTGGAGGTTTGTATCATTTGATTTACATGCCTAGCACTTTGAAGGTGCAAAATATTTTTATTGTGAAACAGACAAGAAATAAGACAAAAAAAACCCAGAAAAGTTGAGCATACATAATGATTCAACCCCCCCCCAAGTCAATACTTTGTAAAGTCACCTTTTGCAGCAATTACTCCATCAAGTCTCTAGCCACTGGGATTTTTGCCCATTCTTCATGGCAAAACTGCTACGGCTCCTTTAAAGTTGGATGGGTTCCACTGGTGTACACCAATCTCCAATCACCAAGTCATACCACAATGGATTAAGGTATGGGTTTTGACTAGGTCATTCCAAGACATTGAAATGTTTCCCCTTAAACCACTCAGGTGTTGCTTTAGCAGTATACTTAGGGTAATTGTCCTGCTGAAAGGTGAACCTCCATCCTAGTCTTAAATCTCTGGAAGACATAAAAAGATTTCCCTCAAGAATTTCCCCGGATTTAGTGCCCTCCATTATTCCTTCAATCCTGACTAGTTTCCCAGTCCTTGCAGATGAAAAACATCCCCACAGCATGGTGCTGCCACCACCATGCTTCACTCTGGCGTTGGTGTTCTTGGGGTGATGAGAGGTGTCGGGTTTGCGCCAGACATAATATTTTCCTTGATGGCCGAAAAGCTAAATATTAGTCTCCTCTGACTAGAGTACCTTCTTCCATATGTTTGGGGAATCTCCCACATGCGTTTCGGCAATAAGCAAACATGATTGCTTATTTTTTTCTTGAAGCAATGGGTTTCTTTATGGCCACTCTTTCATAAAACCCAGCTCTGTGGAATGTATAGCTTAAAGAGGTCCTATGGACAGATACTCCAACTTCAGAGTTACCCTTGTTTTTTCAGATGCCTCTCTGGTTAATGCCCTCCTTGTCGTGAGTTTTGGTGGGTGGCCCTTTCTTGCCAGGTTTGTTGTGGTGTCATATTCTTTTGCCTTCAGAACTGCCTTCTTTCTTCATGGCATACTTTCTACAAGGTGCTGGAAACATTCCTCAGAGAGCTTGGTCCTTATAGACATGATCGCATCACGCAGTTGCTGCAGATCTCTAGGCTGCACATCCATGATGCGAATCTCCTGTTCCACCACATCCTAAAGGTGCTCTATTGGATCGAGATCTGGTGACTGTGGAGACCACCACCACCAGTCTGAACCATTGATACAAGACAGAATGGATCCATGCTTTCATGTCTGACCCTGCCATCTGAATGTCGCAGCTGGAATCGACACTCATCAGACCAGGCAACGTTCTTCCTTTGTACAATTTTGGTGAGGCTGTGTGAATTTTAGCCCCAGCTTCCTGTTCTTAGCTGACAGGAGTGGCACCCGGTGTGGTCTTCTACTGCTGTAGCTCATCTGTTTCAAGGTTCGACATGTTGTGCGTTCAGAGATAGTATTCTGCATACCTTGGTTGTAACGAGTGGTTATTTGAGTTACTGTTGCCTTCCTGTCATCTCAAACCAGTCTGCCAATTCTTCACTGACTTCTGATATCAACAAGGCATTTTCGTCCACATAACTGCCGCTCACTGGATATTTTCTCTTTTCCGGACCATTCACTGTAAACCCTAGAGATGGTTGTGCGTGAAGATCCCAGTAGATCAGCAGTTTCTGAAATACTCAGACCAGCCTAAATGCATTGAGTTGCTGTCATTTGATTAGCTATTTGTGTTAACAAGCAATTGAACAGATGTACCTAATAAAGTGGCCAGGGAGTGTATAAAATATATACATATAGATAGATAGATAGATAGATAGATAGATAGATAGATAGATAGATAGATAGATAGATAGATAGATAGATATATCATTATTCATGGCACTCCTGCTTTCAATGTTCAGTGACTCACGAGTCTTGAATAAATTATAGAAAAAAAAAATTTCACGGCCCCAAAAAGAGACATTTCAGCCCCTCCACTAATACCTTTATGAAAGATAATGTTAAAATGCATCTAAGCAGTTTTTTATCCCCAACCAACCAAACATAAGACAATCACCCCCATGCACTCATGTATCCTTGCCAAACCCATTACTTTAACTCCACACATACTGAATGCTAAAAAATAATTCTGATACTGAAACTCTAAACAGTGTTTTTTCAACCCTTTACAATTATTTTGCACTCATAAATAATAACCATAGTGTTAAATAGTATCTATATTACGCTTAAAGTATTCTAAAGATACAATTACTATAAGCATTTTGTAGAAAAACACAAAAAACAAGAGTTATAATGGAGCAGGCTTAGAGGGTGGGGTAACAGTTATTCTCATCTGGTGGAAACAGCTTATGTCTAAACTGGCTTTGCATTTCTATTAATATGCAATATTAATACAATATGCAAGAATATATATGTTTCAACGCCTGTTAAGTTAACAATAATTGGTAATTTAGTCCTTGAGGGGGAACTCTGTGCAGTGTTTTAATCCAAAAGGCCTTACACTGCAAACAGCAGGCAAGATCTATCACCACCATTCCGTAAGGGTGATACAGTATCAATTGCAATAAATGTCAAATCGTCTCACTTCCAGAATTTTTTTTGCTACTGGCTTCTCTAATGGTTTTACCAATTTAATCAGTTTTACCAATGTATACTAATCCACAGGAACATGCAAACTCCGCCATGCATATAATATGATGTTTAATGAGATAACATTTGCCAGTATGTGGGTGGACAAATTAGAAGGTTTCATAGTGCCACAAGTGACACAGCTCATGCATTTATCGCAACCTAATTTTGTTAGGACTAGGTAGATTTATCCTGTTCATAACATTCCACAAGATCTATAGGTGATAATACGTCCTTCAAATTTCTGTTCCTCTTAAATCGGTTTACGGGACATTTCTTAAAAAATACAGATAACATATAGTCCGCAGAGACAATATTCCAATTGTTTTTTACAATGTGCCTCACAGGTTCAGAGGCTTAATTAAAGTTTGTACAAAAAACAAGACGATGATGAGTGCCATGTGTCACCCCAACCTCCATTTTCCTCAGGGAACCAAATTCCTTAATCACCCTCGTGCAAGCATATTCCAATAAGTTTCTTCTATAACCTCTATGTAAAAACCTACATGTCATCTCATGGATTTGTTGCACTACTCTCTCCTTGCTAAAATTATTCCTCAGGGCTCTGAGGTACAATAAGTACAGTGTAGACCTCAATAATGGTTTTGGGTAAAAACGTGATGTATGTAATACTGTGTTTTTATCAGTGCTTTTACTATGTAGTGTATATTGTAAAGAATCCCAGTTTCCAGGAATGTAACTCAGCTCTGGTTACATAAATAAGTAAACCATATGTCTCCCAGTAAAGAATTCACAGCTAACATTATATTCTCAAAATTGGTCTGGTCTGCCTTCCAAACCATAAATATATTATTTAAGAATCTGGTGTAAAATAGTACGTTCACAGAGTAATTATTCAAGCTATTGGTAGTTTCTTAAACATACATAAGGGCGTTTACTAGTCCCCCCATTGAAGAACCACAGATTTGTAAATCAATTTCATATTTAAAGTAATTCAAGTCCAAAATTACCAAAACAAAATTCAAACCACTCAATAACACTTTTATCACAAATTAAAAATAAGGATTACCTCCTCATCCTTGGTGGTCTCCAACTGTCTCGAAACGATTGTTTCTCTCTGACCTTGTATTTAGGGCATAATCGTCCTACCTATATTTCAAAAATCCCTTGTATTATCCTCGTCCCTATTTGTTATAACATGGAGATCTTGTGTACTGCCGCTTCTGATGAGGGCCCTGCTGAACTGATATTGAGCATTTGTTGAAATGTTTTTTTTATGTTATGTCATACTCTGGCCCCTGTAGAAAAAATGGTTTGGGTGAAAAACTGTATGAGTTTTCATAATCTATTTTCATTTTTTGCCACTTCTGTCTTTTGTATATATAGTTTCATATATTTATCAACTTGTTCTTGAATTTTATTAGTGATATCTTCAGTGAAGATCTGATCTCTAACCATCTTTAATTCTCTGCTCACTTTCATAATGATCAAAATCAAAAGGGAGCATTTGTTAAGGACTCCAATTCACTTCTTACACTGTGTGACAGAACTACATTGCTGGGCCAGGGAAGTGTGGGGGCTCACTTGTAAAAATGCAGGTTGAAATGTACAAAGGCTATCTGCTTACACCATAGAAGGCCTCTTCCATAGTCATTGTTTCCCTGCACCTTAAGTTAGTTAATTTTGTAATTGTTCTGTTAAGTCTTAATCTTAATGTGATGTAATTCAATTATGTACTGATGTGATTGAGCCCTTTTGTTCTGTTTAAAACCTGGCTGTTGTCTTGATGTTTCTGTGGATAAATATGCTATATTATGTTCAATAAAATGTTCATTCCTGCTGTCCTCAATTCAAGGTAGTTGTATCTACTTATTGGATACACATAGCAGGGTTCCAAGGTGTGCATGCTGACTGGTGCTGGAAGCGATTTCAGGGACAACAGGAGGCTACATCTGGGTGATCTCTGGGCGTGACTACAGCTCTCTTGGTCAACCCGTTACACACAGTTTCAGGTTGTTTCTACTTATGGTAGACATTTTGGTCTGGAACCCCTGTGGAATCTGTTTTAGTCAATAATATTCAGACAAGAATAGTTCATGCAAGTCCAAATCACATTCCTTTTTGAATTTTTTTTTTAGATGTGTTAACTCATTACTCACATCTTTTGCATTGCCAGGTAAGTCCTTATTTCTCCTTAATACCCTAGAAACGTCCTCTTCTGTCATTTGAGTACTCTGCTTGTGAGGCAAAATCATTCACCTAATTTTTCACCTAAATTTTGTCTGGATAAGGTGGTTTTAAACATTCAATCCACAATTACAGGTGCTAATCCCTTAACAGTGCTACTGCGGAACAAATGTATGAATATTCCATTTTCATGGCTCTCCTACTTTGAATGTTCGGTGCCCAGGTGCATTGAAACAATATCATAATAGCCACCAATGATTCTAAGCACTCACGGGTCTTGTATCAAAAATAGAATTTTTTTTTTTTGAGTTGTCCAGTTTCATACATGGAACTGGAAAAGCCAGAAAAGCATAAAGTTGAGTGTGGCTATATCTGGAATCCCAAAAGATTTGGTTTGAAGATCTGTTGTGAGAAGCTGGTTCTACATTATTAAAGCCTGCAGCAACAAATATGATGCTGTTATGTTGTGGAGGGCATGGTGATGCTGTACTATGGAGACCAATTGTAAGATTATTCTTCACTAAGCGACAGCTTTGGGAAACAGAGCTGATTTAAACTGTCTCCACGCTATAGAAGATTACATTAAGGTGGAATGCTGTAATATCAGATCAATAGGGGATTACGCATTTGCCAATGATAAAAACACTAGAGACATAAGTAGAATTAGTCTCTGTGATCTGGCATAGTTAATAGCATCCATTAGCCGATCTGTGTTGAGTTGGGTATTGGGAATATGAATGACAGCAGTTACATATGATTAAAAAAAGCTTTAAGGTTTTCGTGCCTTTTCACTTTACACCGTATACTATTATTATAATAATAATTATTATTATTACCGTATTTGCTCAATTATCGGACAACCCCTATTATAAGATGACACCCCCAAAATTTGAATATTAATTTAGAAAAAAAATAGGACTACCCTATAAGAAAAAAGTTTTTCTGGTAAATACTAATTCACATGTAAAGTATTTTTACATAGTTAATAAAAACTATGTTGAGAAAAATGCATTTTTGGTCTTTATTTCCTTTTAGTTGCCAACCCGTCACCCAGTTATGCACATCTGCCCCCACGGCTTGCTACTCTGCCTCCCTGATATGCCTTATACCCCTATATGCCACTCTGCCTCCCTGATATGCCACTTTGCCCCCCTCATATGCCTTATACCCCCTACATGCTCCAGACTTCCTGGTGTCAAGTGTGGCAGCCGGTGGACGTCTGCGTTATGCGTGCAGACAACCTCCGCTGCTACTCGGGACATCAGCTGGTGCTTCTAAGACTGAGAACTGGAAGGTCACTTCACGCTGGTGCTCCGTAACAGAAGCCTTGGCGGAAGTGTCGGGTAGCAACAGAGGTTGACTGTGCGCATCGTGCAGTCATCCACTGACTGCCAGAGAGGAGGATCCAGGTCTCCTGCAGTGCTGTGGGGGGATCCTCCTCTCTGGCAGCGTGAACGCCTGCGCGATGCACACTGACAACTTCTGCTGCTGCCGGCCGGTACTTCCGCCGGGGCTTCTATGATGGCGCACCGAAAGGTCATGTGACACTGGTGCTCCGTCATAGAAGCCCCGGCAGCAGCAGAGGTTGTCTGCGTGCATCGTGCAGTCATCCACCGGCTGCCAGAGAGGTCTGATTATACGAAAAAATCTTGTCTTATAATCGAGCAAATACGGTATTTACTGTCTTATACACCGATCAGCCAAAACATTATGACCACTGAAGGTGAAGTGAATAACACTGATAATCTTTTTATCACGGCACCTGTCAGTGGTTGGGATATATTAAGCAGCAAGTGAACATTTTGTCCTCAAAGCTGATGTGTTAAAAGCAGGAAAAATGGGAACGTGTAAGGATCTGAGCTACTTTGACAAGGGACAAATTGTGATGTTAGACGACTGGGTCACAGCATCTCCAAAACGGCAGCTCTTGTGGGGTATTCCAGGTCTTCAGTGGTCAGTACCTATCAAAAGTGGTGCAAGGAAGAAAAAAAAGTAAACTAGCGGCAGGGTCATGGGCAGCCAAGGCTCATTGATGCACGTGGGGGTGAAGGCTGGCACGTGTGGTCAAATCCAATAGACAAGCTACTGTAGCTCAAATTGCTAAAAAGTTCATGCTGGTTCTAATAGAAAGGTGTCAGAACACGCAGTGCATGGCGGTTTGTTGCGTATGGGGCTTCGTAGCCGCAGATCAGTCAGGGTGCCCATGCTGACCTCTGTCCACTGCCGAAAGAGCCTACAATGGGCACGTGACGGTTAGGACTGGAACACGGAGTAATGGAGAAAGTGGTCTGATTAATTACGTTTTTTTTTTGACATCAAGTGGATGGCACCATGATGCATCCTTGCAATTTACAGGACTTAAAGGATCTGCTGTTAGCGTCTTGGTGCCAGATACAACAGCATATCGTCAGAAGTCTAGTGGAGTCCATGCCTAGAAGAGTCAGGGCTGTTTTGGTGGCAAAATGGGGACCTACACAATATTAGGCAGGTGGTCATAATGGCTGATCAGTGTATAGTGCCATCAGATTCAGCACCGCTGTACAAAGGGTAGACAAGAGAAAACAATTAGGAAAGAACATAAGAAGATGATATACAGAAACAACAGGTGAGGAGGGCCCTGCTGAAATGAGCGTACACACCAATGGTGTAAAAGTGCCATTATTAGGTATTGCAGTAAAAGGGACTAGAAAAGTAAGCTAAAGGAATGTGGGAGCAATGATGTTAAGGGTAAAATTGTGGAAGTCATTAAAAAAGTGGGTCATAAGGGATTTTTAGAAGGACCGAAGGCAGGGTGAAACACGGATAGGCTGGGGGAGGGTATTCCAGAGGACAGGGGCCTATCAGAGAAACCTTGCAAGTGTTCATGAAAGCTAGAGGAGAGGACAGACATAGATCATTGGATAAGCGGAGAGACTGGTTAGGAGTGTATTTAGAAATGAGTGAGGAGATGTAAGTAGAGGAACCACTATGAGTAGCTGTTAGTAAAGCAATAGGAGAGGAAGATAAGTCTGTCGGTAGCATTCATGATGGATTGTTGAGGGGCGAGACGAATATGAGGGAGACCAGCTAATACAGTGTTACAATAATCGAGGCGGGAGATAATGAGGGCATGGACAAAAGCCTTAGTGGCATCTTGTGTTAGGAGGGGCCGGATGCGGAAAATGTTTTTAAGATGAAGGCGGCAGTTTTTTGAGACAGACTGAATGTGGGTGTGAAGGTCAGGGTCAAGGATCACACCAAGACAGCGAGCTTGAGGTGATGGAGAAATTATTGCACCATTAACATTGTGAGAAACCAATGAGGGTTTGTTAGACCTGAATTGTTAAGTATGAATCGTCTTGTTTTTAATTGTTTTTTGAAAGATTAAAATTTGGAAAACTTGCAGACATCCAGTTAGAGACAGGCAGTTAGTTACATGCTCTCAGACGGAGGGAGAGAAATCAGGTCTCATCAGCATACAGGTGATACTGAAAGCCAAAGGAGGAAATTAGTTTCCCAAGTGAGGTAGTGTAAGGAGAGCCTTGGCTTACCCTGACTGAGAAGGGAAGGGGAAGTGTTACTCGTGAGAGACATTGAAGGTATGACCAGAAAGGTAGGATGTGAACCAGGATAGACCAGTGTCTATCTATCTAGTGTGAGTAGTTTGAAGGAGAAGAGAGTGGTTCGGTAAACAGGATTAGCATAGACTAGTGGTCCTTGGATTTAGCAGTGAGTAGGTCATTAGTAAGTTTAGTAAGGCCAGTCTCAGTAGAATGTTGAGAATAGAATGCAGAATGAAGATAATTAAGAAAGGAGTTGGAACCAAGAAACCTAGTTAGGTATAGACAATTCCTTCAAGACGCTTGGAGGCACAAGGAAGTAGAGAGATGGGACAGGTCTTGGACAGATCAGTCGGGTCTGGGAGGGCTTCTTCAAGATAGAAGTTATCAAAATTCAGCTATTTAAATAGGTAGTATTTTAACTGGACTGTTGAACAGGTATAACAGGTTTCTTTGTGGAGCAAAGTAATGTTGCTTCTAACGTTTCTGAGATGGATGTGGCGTCCTTTAGTATATCTGTTTGAAGTAGACCAAGGTAAAGATAAACTTTCTTGAAGATCAGTCTCTTGATATTTTGGGAATATTTATAAAATAAAGGTATGATTTGCCCGATGACTCTAACCTCCTACCTACCTCCTAGACTGTTATGTATCATAATTCTTCACGGAAATATATCAACTATCTGAAGAACTTACTCCTTTACATCAATCCACCCATGCCTGTCTTTACACAAAATGTTTCCCCACTGTCTGAAGAAACCCTACTGCTTCATAACTGGACAAAGAAATTAAGTGCTGGATATGCCCATGCTACTCCGCATACTACCCTACTTCTTTTCATTCATACCGGATTCTTGTAACTATTTCACCTATTTTCCTAAGTCTTATACTTATGCATCTGGTGTACGTTCTATGCAACCAATGTAATGTTCCTCCTGGTTTCTGTATTTTTAACACACTGCACAAGAACACCTCTTTCTACTCAAGTAGATCTGGCCAAAATAATGTCCTACTCAAAAAAAGGGAGAAACTATCAAGGTGAATAATTGTTTCCACATTTGAGATTCTGCTGACATATACATTATGAGCATTGTTACGTTAGAAACATTGCTTACTGAGTGACATTAGTGGTTGAAAACCTTTTTAAACTGTGTATTTTAAGAAAACTGACATTTCTTTCCACATTAACTGAAGCCAGTTTTAGGTTTAATTGCGGTCAAACGTAACTTTCCTTAGACAAATTAAATATCCTTACACAGTGCATTATTTCCAAAAACACAAAAGTGTCACTTTATTAGAATAACATTGTTACAGTGCCCTGATAAATAATATTTCTAAATAAAGCCGAGTGAAAATAGGAAAAATGCTGCCATGGGAGTTACCGTGGAAACCTTATTTTTTTGTTCGCTTCTGAGGGAACTCCAACAGAAGCAAACAATTTCGCAAAAGTGGTCAGAATCTTATATTTTTAGCACATACATCACAGCACTTACATCACAAGGCAATTGTTTGTCAGATGGATACAAAATGTTTCACTCAGCTCCACTTGTAATCTGGGACAGGCCTGCTCATATAGAATTGTGCATCTCTCATCTTGTAAGGTGTGGTAACATTTAGACGATTGACCTTTATACATCTTATGAGAATTAGGGCTTTATTTTGCAATTTTACATAGGATGTTTTTCCACAATTTAGATTCCACTGATGAAAAAAGATAATTTATGTTCAGCAACATGAGTAGAAGAATTTCCAGCATGCATAGATTGCTTAGATTTTTTAAATTCTAAAAAATATTGATCATGATTTTACATTTTTATTACATAGCTGATTGCTGGTAAAAAACATTTTAGGTCACTTATTTTTGATCGGGCTTACAGGTCAATGTCAGTGGACGAAACTTGTTACTCAATCTCACTGATCATTAGCCAGTGATCTAATCTAATCATCACTAACATTATACATTGAAATGGTAAGGTGAGTTTATTTCACACAGGCAACTTTGACACACAGGTCTTTCTCAAGGCTTAGGCCTAAGGATTGAGAAAGACCTGTGTGTCAAAACGTTGCCTGTGTGAAATAAACTCACCTTACCATTTGAGTGCTGAGCCTCTGCTTCTTTATTTTGGATTTATTGAAGGACTTGGTGGTACCCTGGCTCGCGCACCATCTCACAACTGAGTGCTGTATTCTAACCTTTGTTTCTGTGTATAACATTATACATTAACCTAACCCAAATGTTTAACTGCACCTAATCACTATACACTAATTGTAACCCAACAATCAGGAGGGCCACGCTAATATTGTATAAGTCCCCATTTTTTCCCCAAAACAGCCCTGCTAACAGCAATCACACTCCTTTTATACCCAGGCAACCAGTAAATGCTGGAACCTGGGCATGATGGGACTGTGATTGCTGTTAGCATATAGTGTGACAAAATCCCCACTATTTATGCCTTAGATAGGTATTTTTTGAATAGTATTCACTCGGTATGCACTGAATGCTTGCCTTGTTTTGTCTAAAGATGACATACCACACGTACGCCTGACAGGTGAAACAGAAGAGAAAAAAATCTGCGTTTCTGCTAGATTTGTGCTAGACACTTAGAAGTATGTGGACTTTCGAGAAATATTATTTTGTTATTTTATTATTTTGTTTAGGGATACAGTAGTTCCCCCTTTCAAAGCACAAGGTGCACGTGTTTGGTTCACAAATACCTCAGCTTGAAACAACTTTA
The DNA here is from genome assembly GCF_027358695.1 of Spea bombifrons. Lineage (NCBI taxonomy): Eukaryota > Metazoa > Chordata > Amphibia > Anura > Pelobatidae > Spea > Spea bombifrons. Next base: position 47,399,154 of record NC_071087.1, read on the forward strand.
ATCAATCTAACATAAAAAAATATGGGGTATCTATGTGTTTATTGGATATGGGAGATTTATTTTTGTAGCACAGCATGCCTCTTAAACATGAAAACATTGAGAAAATAAACCACAAATCTTCAATCTCAATTCATGTCTGGGAGACACACTGTCACACACCCAGAAAGGTAAGTGGGATCACATCAGCCATGTTTTCCATGACTTCATGGATTTCATTTTTACATATTCCTGACCAGCCCAGATAAAATGCTGCCCTGATGTATTGGGGAATTTATGATATGTATGGGGGATTTATGATCGACTAATAGGCTCCCTTACGTAAGCCTATACATCCCCCCAAACTGCAGGGCAGCATTTCATCTAGGCTGGTCAGCAATATGTAAAAAAAAAATATGTGTCCTGGAAAATAGGGCTGATTTGGTCACCCTAACTGCGGTGTTTTTTGGAATTTTTTGATTTATTTATTTTGATACTTTCTACCAGTTTGACCATGGAAGTTATCACTTGTACCTATCATAACGATGTTATTTAGTACACCTGTGTTTTAAAAAAACATTTATTTGAATCAACCTCTTGCATTTTTGCAGTTCTAAAAGATATGTATGAAAATGTATTTATGTATATGTATTTTTTTTATTTTATACTTAAGACTTCATATATTGTCCCACCACGCAAAATTCACCTTGCTAATGAACAGCTGGACGTCTGCTGAATGAAAAAATACTTTTCCATGGATAAACCCGGTTCAAAGAAGTAATGCACTGATTCTGCATCTTTTTACAATGATCTCTACTCGATCTGATCACAGAGCAATCAGCAAACAAGGCTCTATATAGCCCTGTGTTTCTGATTGCAGTATATGTGATAGGTCCGTAGAGGTTTGACCCTCTATCCTGTATGGACCCTCGAAGATCTCCTGCACCACTGACACCACCGGCAGAGAATGTTCAGTGCCAAATGATTCTGGCTCCTCCTGACAGGGAAGGGTGTATATGGGACAAAGATGGCACAGGCCGGACTGTTTGGGGACAAAGTTGACTTCTGCTGGGCTATTTGGGGACAAAGATTGCAAATCTTACGTGTGTGATCTGGGTGCTGGCCGTGTTCTATGTGGGCAGTGTGGACGCCAGGGCTGACTTTGGGGTGTACAACCTGTGATCTATGCCTGTAATTTAGAGGGTTTTAAATATACCTTTAATGTCGTGTTTTTATGTGAATTCCAATTGATCTTTACCTGCAAAGCTGGGTTTTTGTGTTATTCTGTAGATCCACATGTGCTATGCTATGTTTCCATACATTATTTATGTGTACCTGCAAATACAGGGTTAATATGTCTTATTCAGTTGATTAATACCTGCAATGCTGTTTCTATGTATGTATTTGATCTATACCTGCAATGCTACGTTTCATATATTATTGTATACCTGCAAATACAGGACTTGTATGTCTGATTCTGTTTATTTGATATATACCTTCAGTGCTGAGATCACAAGTCAATTTCAATTGATCTGGGTTTGTGTGTTGAGCTATACCTGCTATCGGCAGCAGGGACTAATATTTATATATATATGGGCAGCAGGGGCTAATAAATGGGTTTTAGATATTTGGACAGGGGCGCAATTTCAGTGCTTGCCATAGGCGCTATTTTCAGTAGATACGCCTCTGATTGTAGCAGAGTGTAATTTCTTCAGTGTTGAAAAGATATAATAAAATATTTACAAAAATGTTAGGTGTGTACTTTTGTGACTGTGTACTGTAAATATAAATATATATATTAGACGATAACTATAAAAGTGCAGAAAATTGATCATAATCATGAGTGATTATAACCAATAAAAAGAGAGGGAAAAAAACACTTTTTTCTGATCATTATAATCATTATTTTATACTTACTGTTACTGGCAAAGGTTTCAAAAAAGAATACTAGGCAAGTCCACCATTCCCTTAACCCAGGATGCATGGATACAATAATAACTTGCATTATAAAACATAAATGCAAACATGTTGTAAGCAGTTTTGTGATTTATTAAATCTAACCCAAGGTTCGAAACCTTCAAATTAAAACTGAGGGTTATTTTACCCAGAGTTACCAACTAACGCCTTAAGCGCAACCGCCGTGGCAAACTGCTTTCTCCAGCCCTAACGGAACAGCAAGTAATCAAATATCATTAACCAATGTCGTTCAAGTGTACACCATCTTTGCAAAAAGGCAAAGAGTTATCACCCTCCAAATTTGAGTGCCAAACCTGCTAACGAATTCTAACACAGACTTATTGATGTTTACCCTGCCTCTAATAACCCTTGGATGGATTTTGCTCCTCGGGGAACAATGTTGGACCATCTGAATATTACGCACAAAATGCATGACCATAAAGCAGCAAATCACACTTAATGTCAAGCTCCAATATGCGTAGATGCATGCATTTATCATTACCCGCGCATGAAATAGTACAATGTGTGGGTACCTATGGAGAGATAGACTCTCAGCAACCTCCCAGGCTATGGAAAACCACCTCATGCCCTGAAACACCATCCACCTGACCTGTACCTTTTGTGGAGTGGCGTCGCTACAGGGGGGCAATTGCCCCCCCTAGGTTAATCCTTGCCCCCCCTGTTGGCCCCCTGCCGAATTTGGAATAAAGTCGCAATGCAAATCCCATCTTTTTTTATGCGGAGGGGAGAGAGGGGCCCCTAGCAACCGCTTGACGCCCCCCATTCTCCTCCACGAGGCTCTTCCTCCGTCGCGGTGCCGGCATTTCATGCTGAGAGCCGAGATATGACGTCATATTTCGGCATTCAGCAGTGAAGCAGCGGGCACCGCAGCAGAGAAGGAAGACAGAAGCCTCGTGCTCCCGTCGCTGGACCTAAAGGTGAGAGAACTACAAAGGGGGAGGGTAGATAGTGAGTAGGGAAAGTGGAAGGAGAGGGGTTAGAAAGTGATAAGGGAGGGAGAGGGGGTAGAAAGTAATAAGGGAGGGAGGGTAGATATTGAGGAAGAGGGTAGTAGGGAAAGGGGAGGGAGAGAGGGTAGAAAGTGATAAGGGAGGGAGAGGGGGGTAGATAGTGAGGGTAGTAAGAATATTTAAATAAGTAAAGTTAATGTGTGGATGAATTGTCTGAATAAGTGTGAGTTAGTGAGTGACTGTAAAATTGTTTGTATATATAACTAGCAGGATGTTTGAATCTTGGGGACCAAGATGGCACAGGCGGGTGTATATGGAACAAAGATGGCACAGACCGGGCTGTTTGGGGACAAAGTCGACTTGTGTTGTGCTATATGGGGACAAAGATGGCAAATCTTATGTGTGTTATCTGGGTGCTGGTCATGTTCTATGTGGGCAGTGTGGACGCCAGGGCTGGCTTTGGGGGTGTGCAACCTGTGATCTATGCCTGTAATTTAGGGGGTTTTAAATACCTTTAATGACGTGTTTTTATGTGAATTCCAATTGATCTATAGCTGCAACACTGGGTTTTTGTGTTATTCTGTAGATCCATATCTATATATTTCCATACACTATTTATGTATACCGGCAAATACAGTGTTTGTATGTCTTATTCAGTTGATCTATACCTGCAATGCTACGTTTCATATATTATTATTGTATACCCGCAAATACAGGATTTGTATGCCTAATTCTGTTTATTTGATATATACCTTCAGTGCTGAGATCACAAGTGAATTTCAGTTGATCTATACATGCAAAGCTTGGTTTGTGTGTTAATGTGTTGATCTTTACCTGGTATCGGCAGCAGAGACTAATATTAATATATATTGGCAACTGGGGCTAATATTAATATATATGGGCAGCAGGGGCATCAATACACAAGGGGCAAAAACACTAAGGGGGGTATAAACGACAATGCAGTGTGAAAAATCCATCCTGATGTAGGCGTCTGTGACAAAGATTGTGTCCTGCTGTTTGTGTGTTTTTGGTTATCAGTGTAGCAGAGCCTGTCCTGGGGTGTGTGTGTATAGGTGTTGGTGTGGCAGAGCCTGTCCTGGTGTGTGTTTGGGTGTTGGTGTGGCAGAGCCTGTCCTGGTGTGTGTGTTCGGTATCAGTGTGGCAGAGCCTGTCCTAGGGTGTGTGTTTGGGCGTCAGTGTGTCAGAGCCTGTCCTGGTGTGTGTGTGTTTGGATGTGGATGTGGCAGAGCCTATCCTGATGTGTGTGGGTGTCTGTGTGACAGAGCCTGTCCTGGTGTGTGTGTTTGGTTGTCGGTGTGACAGAGCCTGTGTTGGTGTGTGTTTGGTCATCTGTTTCCTGGCACTTAACTTACAGTAGGAATTATTTAATTTATATTTATCCAGAGATAAAATGCCCTCCTGAAGTTGTAGTGACTTCAGGGGACAAAAAGTTCAATTCCCTGAAATCAGTTATTTATTGTGTTATCACAATTGTGGCTTCAGGCTTCCCATGTTGAATGATCAAGTATTATTTTAGTCCAATAACAAAAGTATAATTCCATAGCACATTACTTTTGGCAATATATATATATATATATATATATATATATAGTTTTGTTCAGTGGAATGATGTAATGGTGGAAATTATGAATGCCCCCCCCCAGTTTGACTGTGGTATCTTGTGTGCCCCCCCTATATATTGAGTCGCCACTGCTTTTGTGGAAAAATACCCTATGTCCTTCCTAATTGCTGCCCCCTTTTCCACCCACAAAAACATAAGATGCACACCGATGAACCTAAAGGAGAGAACAAGAACAAGTACATATATAAAGCCACTCCTTTTAGCAAGAACAAAGTATACAAAAGCTTTATTCCAACAGATGGGACTGAATGTATTCATGAAAACGTAGATTCCCACCTACCTATCCTCTTAATTAATGAACCCTGAAGGCCCCATCGCGCTGCCTTGGTAGCAGCCCCAATACATATTTTGTACAGAATGACCATTCTGTTTTTTCTGACTTCGTTTAGATTTAGCTAAGACCATTGAATTGAGTCCATGGTGACCATCTACTGTATCTAATTCTTTAGTAACTGTAAATTAGCAGTTCAAGTCTTCACTCATCTGATGGGTATTGTGAACAAGGTAGTATATATACATTTATTACTAAACAAGATCATTATATATATATATATATATATACACACACACACACACACACACACACACACACATATATACAGTATATCACTCTGGTGATTGAAAGCCTCATATACAACACATGTTATTGTGAGGTGTTACTTATTGCAGATGATTGTGGACTGCATCATCTATTTTTTGACTTTTTTGCGATAACCACTTTGCTGAAATATCAGCACCAGGGGAGAATTGAACCTGCATGAAAGTTTTTGGACACAAGGAGAGAAACTGTGCAGGAGTACTATACAGTGATTTTGATTGAATCATGGGTGCAATCTGGCTCATGTGAGTGAATAACTATTTTTTTTTTAACAAAAGTGTTTTGAAATACTACACTACTGCTAATTTTAATTTTTTAAATTTTTAGAGCTACAATATTCCAGTATTTGTATTGATTTTGAAGAGGAATAACTATTGAACTGCTATAAACAAACATCTACTCCTGGAACCCATTGATTCTTATACAAAGGCTGTGGAGTTAACCCTTGGGGCTGTTATGTATTTACATATATTTGTATTTTTCTTTTCACTGATTAGCTAGCAGTTTATGAGTATTTTTATTGTCACTTTTATTTGTAGGATATTGCATAAGTATTAGTTTATTTCTTGTTAATTGATGCACAGTTTATATCACCCAGTCATTTTTATATTATATTGCTAATAATTAAGTTATAGTGCCACTGGTGGGGGGGGGGGGATTTGAAGCTAGGAGTGCTTTTTGTTTTCCAAATTAATAGTTTAAGCTTTTGGCTATACATAGAGTTATATTGCCCCCTAGAGGGAATAATTCTAATGTCAGACTCAATTACTAGGAAACAAATTAAAGTTATACTTATTATTTTAATAATGTGCCACATTAGGTATTAGGTAGGTGAGGTATTGTATTAGGTACTGAACAGGTATTATTTCAAGTTTTTTAGTGTTGTCACATACAATGGTATACATGTTTGTTTCAGAAGCCTATGTATGCAGTATTTTTATGTTACAAAGAATGTATGCGACAATGTAATATATTTGGCATGGATAGGGGCCAGTATATATATATATATATATATATATATATATATATATATATATATATATATATACTGCTGTTCCCCTGCCTCCAGGTTTTGAGTGAATATAATTCAGATAGTATGTTGTCATTAAGGACACAATGCTTTTTTCGATTCAGATATGTGTCACTTGGCAAATTATTTTGAACTACAATATTTTTCCGCGTACAATAATCTCTAAATTATTATACTTTGTAAATAAATTTTTGTGTTTTCAATGTCTTGCCATACCTTGCCATATTTTAATCTTTATCATTGTTAACATAGACTAAACCACAAGAAAAACAAAGGATAATAAAGACATAAAGGGAAGCGCAAATGGTTAAAAGTCCAAGGGTGTTGTGTGTGCAAGAAGGATAATGGGTCTATTTTTCTTAAATCTGATTCTAGATGTGTGCTTCTTGTACAAATAACCTCAGTTATCCACACTTGTTTTTGGTTATGTTACACTAGTAAAACCTAGCGAAAGTGTATCGTCTGGAATCAGAAAGCCATTTTCTTTATGTAGGTCATATCTTTTAAATATCTTCAGAAAACCTTTGTAGTATCCTTGTCAACCAGTCTCCCTGTTCAGATGATTTCCAAAGCTTTTTGGTTTAAAGAATCAAAGTCTGTTCTAGTAAAAGTGGGCTTTTCCAATTATAGAGAGTTCCTGTATATCAGTAATTGGGAGTTACACATCTCGGATATTCAGGCGGTTTGCTACAAAGAAATCTATAAGAAATTCTAGAGCCAGAAATAGTCTAACTTGGGAAATGCAGGTTTTTTTTTTTTATAAACAGTGGGATAACTCTGCTAGCAGAATGCCCGTGTTATTATTATTATAACTATTACATTTTATGTGAGTGTGAGTAGATTACAGATTGCTATTATATGTTTTACAACTTTTTTTTTCCGACAGTATTTTTACTTTTCTGCAGTATTTGTATTTAAGGAAAAGGTGATAACCTATTGCTGATGTTATACAGATTTTTTAAATATATTGAAGAGTTGCTCGCTCTGAGTATATACAAATACAGGTTTTTATTGGTAAGTGTATAAATGCCTAACACCTACCTACACGTACAAGTGATAATTTCATGACTTGATTTAATATTACGTTCATATGAATTTGACAATAGCTCATTACTGTAAAAAAGCTTAAATTCATTCAAACAAAAAATCAAAGAAATGTACATAATTCATGAAGTTCAAAAGTGCCTCAAATGTCCATGGGGTGGTGCCAAAGTAAAAGAAAAAAATACAAAACAAACAAAAAAAACAAGGCAAAAAGATTCTGTAGTTTTGATAAAAAAGAAACAATACATGTGGACAAAAATTCAGTCAAGAATTATGTGTTTAACTGTTAATGAGTAGGATTCCTAACAGTTGCATTACCACCCTACAAATAGAACCAGTCCTACCAGTCCCTTGTGCAGTCACTCAGAGTTATACATGTTACCACAATCAGTCCATTCAAGCCAATTTCTGGTTCTATTCATCCTCTAAACACTTGAAAATGCAAATATGCAATACTTCGTGAGAGCACTATTTGGTGTTTCTGTAAAGTTGCAAATAGGAGATTCCATATATTCTGTCCAAGCTCTTGAAAAAACAAAACAAAATGAGAAATGTTAAATGTTAGTCCCCTATGGACTTACCGGGACGTCGAAAAAACGCCCATAAAGAAACCCCTATGGACGTACCGGTACGTCCAGCCCTTCGTGCAGCGTCAGGGACACATCCCTGAAAGCCTGGACTCCCCACTGACAGCAGAAGCTGTCCGATCTGCTGTAACAGCTCCTGGCATGAAAGCTATTCCATTTCAGTTTCAAATGCCCGATAGCGCGATTGGGCATTCCCTTCCTGGTTGCGTCACTGCTGACGTAACCCGGAAATTCATCGGAGGACAGGATATCCCCTGCAGGGGATATCCTGTCCTCCGATGAAGCACAGACGCTGCGATCTCTATGCACGTTTAGTTTTCTTTTCTAATTTTCACTAGTTTTTACTAAATTTCTCATTCTAAATTTTTAGCTAATCATCCAACTATGGTATCAAAAAAAGCTCTATCTCTTCTTGAAAAAACAATATATAGTTTACATGGGTACACTATTCACAGGAAAAGAGAATAATCGCTGAACCAACATAGCACAAAAATGGCAAAGTTGCTCCGGGCTTTGAGGTACCAAAAACCCCTGGGATTGAAGGGAATTTACATGCAGTGGTCAGCCAAGGAAATATGAAAGAAACATGCTTCTCTTCACAATCTGAAGATGCCCAGCATCAGTTCAGCATTGACAGAAAACAGTGGGGCCCTGGTACTCCCAAAGATGTCACAGCAAGATCACTTGGCTCTCTATAAAGTCAATTTGTTTGTTTTCCTTTTTTATGTATACCGCAAGGCATCACTGAACTTGATTTAAATGTTACACTCATCTGTATAGAGCTTGTTCTTCATGCACTAAATTAGACTCCTGACAGAACAACCTCTACTCACCTTCGTTTCAACCTCCATAATTGAAAACATGCCTCTGTCTGGCTTCCCTACCTACACAAGATGGCTTTAAACCACATTGAACATGCAGATAATTATTTGCGGTTTTGGGAGGCCCCAAAGGCAGTGATAACAGAACAAATTATATATTAATCAAGGGCTGGTAGATCATGTATTTTGGACGCGCCATAGGCTTCAAAGTAAAGAAGGATCAGTCCTTGACTCTCTGCTCTTCTGTCTTCTCTTTGGAAAACTAATCAACACATTTGGCTTCCAGTATCAACTACAAGCAGATGATACTGAAATCTACCTGTCTTCCCGTAATCTCCCTTCCTCATATCCAGGACCAGATTAATGATGGCACACACAGGACAATTGCTGCGGGATCTCAGGATTGTGAGGGGCCATCCAGCAATTGGTCCAAGGCCCTGGTGTTCTTACAGGTCCATACCTCTCATCTGTTCCACAAAGTGTAAAAATGTCTTTACAACCTACAGCAAGGGGTTGATTTGGGTTGATACACCATCCAAATAGGACTGATAATCACTCCCTCTGCACAGACTCAGGGCCTAATCTTACTCCATCACCCCCTGCTCGTTTGGGTGGGTGTTCAAAAACTGTAGCACAGAGCTTATCCCAGACCTCGTTCTCACTTTTCAAGGGACAGTTAAAAGCTTAAAGTTAAAAATACTCACATGCCCTGTCCATTGGGGAGGGTTAGAGTACAATTAAGCCGTTGTGTTGGCACTATCACCTTTCTTATCCACTGTATCTCCTCCCAAGCTTATTTAATTACTTAGTCCAACTGCATGAATAGGCACCCGTTTCTTTTTTAAAATAATTTAAAACTTTAGTTAAGCCAGCTTGCCTAGAAAGTAAAACTGACATTTTAGCAGTCCGACTCCCCCACTAATTCAAAACTGGTGGTGATGAGAAGGGCACTGGTTTCATCTGACACTGCTAGTAATACCATGCCTTGTATCTAATCTGCCATGTCTGATTCTACTCTGCTATATTCCATGAAATAATGGAGAAGTCAAATACTGAGTTGTCTTACTGTTTACAGGAGCACTTTCTGCATATTTGAATTAAAATACATTAAAAAAAGAAAACATTTTGCTTTTATTTCAGTTTTACAGCATTTATATTGTTTTGGTACTGGTCTTTGTTTCAAATTACTAGAGTAAGAAAAATGTCCAACAATCTCATGTCCTCTGGTTCTGCAGAAGGGGATTATAGATAGCTACCCAATTACTGCAGTATGCTAAGGCTTTAAAAGTCACAGACAAGGGTTAAAGGTGTGAGCAGTTGAAATCTAGTTTTGCTGGGAGTTGAGCCAGGACATTAAGGGAAATCAATCTTGCACTGACACAGAGTACCTTAGCAACACATTCAATGCAGTTGATGACACAAAGCGTCAAGGGCTCATCTCCCTACTATTCTCTACCGAAAGCAGCTATCCAATAATTATAGACCACTATATTAATGCATCTCATATGCATAACATAGATTGGTTAGTTTACCCTCTATTTTAACGTACTCTGTATTAATTATTTTTGGTGCAGTATTTTCAAGCACAACAAAAATGCACACTGCAGTTCACAATATAATGTTCTGAAGATATAAGGATATTTGCACTTAACAAATATTACCGGTGTGCCCTTTAACCTATTACTAATTTAAAAAAGGTGGGTTCGTATATAAACTACTATTACAACTTTAAAAAAAAGAAAAGCTCTCAAACCTATAATATGGTCATGGTTGTCAGGAAAAAATAAAATAAAATAATTAAAAAAAAGAGATCATCAATCAAATGTACTTATTTATAGTAAGTAGAGCCATGGTGGTTTAAAAGAACCAGTTTTGGGATCGCTAAACCATATGTTCCATATTTTCTCAGATTCCTCCAGTTTCCCCTAAATAATGTTTCCTAATCAATGGTAGGTTGTTATTAATCACTTTAAACCATTGCATAATAGACGGTGGATTTGAATTGATCCAATTTTCAATAATAGTCTTCCTAGCATAAAAATAATGTAGAGACTAGAGTAGAAGCGTATTTATCTAAATTCTTGTCAACCAAACCCAAAAATACACCATTTGGGATTAATAGTCAAAACTGTATCAATACCTGACCCTATAATTTTCAAAACCTTAAACCAAAATTCAGATATTCTGGGACATTCCCATATCATATGGATCCAATTGCCTACTTCTAAAAAACAGTGGGGGGCAGATATCACACAATTTTATCTTTGCTTTAAACAGCTTACTAGGTGTCATATATGCTCTATAAATTAAATAGAGTTGGGTCAATCTATGAGATTCAGAGATGGAAATTTTCAGACTCACCGACATCACCAATCCACTTATTTCTTAGGCATTCAAGTCTATCTAGTTAAAGTCTCTCATATTTGGTGTTTCAGCATATATTTTAGACATAAGCCCCTTAGCCACTGTTGATTGTAACAAGCATTCCAAGTCCGATACTACAGGGACATGCAACTAAGTTACTAAAATTAAATGATCACTTATAGACTTCTTACCCTTATCAGATAGTTTCTCCAATAAGATTTAAACTGGCCAATCAGCTTTTCCGATTGGCCAGTTTAAAAGACCGCAGAATATCTCAGAGTAACCCTTTGCTCTGGCTTTTCTGGTGTCTGTAGATGAGTGTTTAATAATGCTTGAACTACTATATATATATATATATATATATATATATATATATATATATATATATATATATATATATATATGTTTCCCATGAATTTGCAAATATAACCTGATTTCAAAGATAAAAAAATGATGTCTTCAAATATATTCTATTGCTAAGATTCAATTGTGCCTGGAGTACAGTTACTAAATCTATGTAGACCCAAGAAATAGCCTCCAGACTCCTGTCATGTGTGATACAAGAATAAAGTGACATAACGTCAAGAGAGCCAGGAATGCATATCCTGCCAATTAACTCTACTGACTTGTTGAATAACTTGCTTTATGTCTTGAATGTAACCCTTCTGTGCAACAACTATGGGTTGCAGATAAAGGTCTGTGGACCTTGGGTAAAAATGGTGTTTTGCACTTCTTTAAAACAGGGCTCGACAAATCCCAGGCGCCAGGTCACCATGGCGACAGAGAATTTTGTCCTGGTGCCTAGGTGTTTGTCAGCCTCTTACATCTACAAAAAATTGCCCCCGCGTGGTGACCAGGAGTCTGGGCAGACAGCACAGCCACTCAGAGCTGAAAACGCGGTTGCAGGAAAACCAGCAATCGTGTTTTCAGCTGCCACAGGCAGCTTCAGGGAAGGGGGTTGTGTGTTGATTGGGTCCCCACACAAGTGTGGGGACCTGACACAACACCCCCCTGCTGCCTGATCGCTCCATGAGGGCGACAGTGCAGCGTTAAACCCTTCAATGTCGCGATTGCGGCATTTAGGGGTTAATTCCCGTTTTGCAAGGGGCTCTGCTGCTGGTGGTCTGGTGCCAGGTAGACCAGCAACAGCAAAAACGAGCCCCTACAAGCCCTTTGATGAATCCTGTAGGCATGGAAGCCTACAGCAGTCATCAAAGAGACTCCCCCTGCAATGGCTGGCCTATAGACCAGCAATTGCGTCCCAGCTGCCAGAGGCAGTGTGGGTGTGGAGACCATCCCCAACCAGCCCCAACCATCCCCTGCTGCCAAATCGTTCCATGAGAACGACAGTGCAGCGTTAACCCCTTCAATGCCACAATTGTGTATGACACATTCGTGGCATTGCAGGGGTTAACATTTGTCCCCAAAAGCTTGTGGGGACTAAATATCAGTCAATGCTGTGCTCCAATGGAACATTAGCATTGAAAGAGTTAAAAAAACAAACAAAAAGTCCAGGGTGCTTCCAGGTCAAATGCTGTGAGTTTAGTAAGTGGACTGATTCACAACAAATTTGTCAAGCCCTGCTTTAAAAACTGAGTAGACACTGGCATCTGATTCCAAAAGGGACAGTCCGCTCATCCTGCTTTTATTAGACTCCATACTATCTCCAACAGAGGAAGTAGAAGAGCATGGACATTCTAAAAATTATCCAAAGTCCATTCCAGAAGTTTCACTAAATGAAGCTCTGCGTTTATCATGTATGCCTTTAAACGGCTTGCTCAAAATAGATTGGTTTCTGTGGTTTCCCGGATCTAACAAAAGTATGTCTCTTCCAAACGTACACTTCATTTTTAGGATAGTCGGTACAGTCATTCTGAATTTTTTCTTTTTTTCATTGAAAGATTGTTTTTGTATTCCAAACCCTTTGTTTCAAGGGATTCAAGTTCACTTTGAGCTGCAATCAGGAGATTTTGTTTGTTAGCAATAATATTTGTATCAGCTTGCAGTAACATTCTGTTAGAGCCGTAAATCATAGTACTTTATGAATGAAGACCTCTAGGAATCAGTGACAGTTTTCCATCAAAAAGTAGCTATATATTAGTGAATTTCTCCATATCATAAGTATCTAGTTCATTCTCCACTACCACATGCCTCACTCTGTCCTGTTGGTCCTCCATGCTCATGATAACATAGGACAATATATCTCCCTTGATATAAGTACTTACAGTTTAGAATAAAGTTCCAACAAACACACTCCAAAGCCAAATCCAAAAACAACAACACAGTAGCTCAGATCTCCACCCTACCCCCACATATGCCACTGTGGCCCCTGATACACCTTATACCCCCTGATACACCACTCCATCCTCCCCAGACATGCCACACTGCCTCCCAGACATGCCACGCTGCCCTCCCCACATATGCCTTTTATACCCTATATGCCTTATACCCCCAGATATGTCACTCCACCCTCCCCAGATATGCCTTATACCCCCCAGATATCTCATAGTCCCCTCAGAGTCACAGACCCGTTCACAGCACACTGACACCATACTTTTATAAATAAGTACTGGGTTAATCTTCACTGCCCCCAGGATTTACCTTTACCTTTACCTTTAACTGCACCTTAAGTTAACTTTATTAAATTACTTAAATTAACCCTCAGTCCTCATCATTAAATTAACCCTAAACATCCCATTAACCATAACTACCCCAAATTAACCCTAAACACACCATTAACCACAACTGCCCCAAATTAACCCTAAACACACTATTAACCATAACTGCCCCTAAATTAACCCCCACCTCCCCTAACTTTCAGCAGCCCAAATATTAATTTTATACTTACAGTTAGATGAGTGTCACAGCCATGTGGTTTTGGGAGAAGTAAGGGGTGGGCCCAGTTGTCACAGTGATTACACGGAGGGACTGGAAGTAGGAACTGCTGCTGTGAGTAAAACTGTGACTGAAACTGATTATATAATGAGGGGTATTTTTCAGAGCGTTTGCTCTGAAAAAACCCTCACTTTATAATCGATAAAAATCGATTCAACTAATAGATAATGAAATTCGTTGGCAACGATTTTCATTATCGATTATTATCGATTATATCGATTAGTTGTTGCAGCCCTAAGTCACATCCTTGGACAGCCTGGTGCCATCATTTCTGTAGATTTAACAAACAGAAATACAATTTCTGCTTCTCTCAATAGTTTTTTTTTTTGCTGATGCCAAGGCTTGATGTTCTTGAAGGGATAAGTGAAATGGCAAATGACTTAGACAAAGTGGAAAAATGGACAGAGCGGTGGCAACTCTTAATGTGGATAAATGCAAGATAATGCACCTAGGATTTAGCTTTTTTTTTTTTTTTTTAGAGCATTAAGGGTAGGCAATGTAATAGAGCAGCAGGAAATGCCAGCAGAATCTCAGGGGTTCTGTGGATCGATTCTTCTGCTGTGAGGATGTTCCACATATCCACGACCACTCCCTCAGTAAAATTAATCTTTCTTACATTAAGCAGGACTTTATTACATAAAATAAAAGTACAAATCTCAGAGGTTCTGTGCAGGGGAGGGCTGGCAGCCTAAGGCCTGAGGGGCAAGTCTATTGAAGTGGCCCATTGCGCCACCATCCATGCCCATCTTTTGCTAAATTTTCATAGCCTCAAACAGCCTCCCTGTGCCATGCTTTCCCCCCACTTACACATCCATGCTGTCACACACATATTCATTAATTTACTCATTCACAAACATTCATTCACAGATACTCATTAATTCACAGATATTTATTTATTCACATATACCCATTCATTCACAGATACTCATTCTCTCAATCATGCATCAATAGATCAATATAATCTAAAGTGGAAATACATTCATAGGTCCAAATGGGAAGAATGTGTTGGGGAAGGAAGGCAGAGTGAATAAATGGCTTAATCAAGGGAGATAATTAGAATCCCACACAAGCATTCAAAAAGAAAACATGTAATACTAGACAATAAGACAAAAAAATGTTCACAGTTAGGACAGTTAGCTATTAATAAATGTGGGAAATCTTACATAAAGTTGTAGCTGGGAATAGTAAATCCAAATCTCATCTAGTTTTTGTCCTAAAATGGCTATGCCACTGATCTAACAGAGCTATGCTCAACAACAAAATAATAATTCTAATACCGGTACTATACACATGGCCCACACAATGCTATCATCAGCCAAGGCCTGGCAAGTAATATCTATATATACACACATATACTATATATCTATAGTATGTATAGTAGATATATATATATATATATTGTAGGGGACAGCTCACGCATGGGGCGGCAATGACAGTTTCACACAGGTTTCCAACGTAAAAGCGCGTTTATTTAGATGTTGTAGTCACAGAGCACCTTGTAAACAAAACAAACTATAAGCCTGTCCGGCTCTAACTAAACAGCAGGATACCTCTCTAGCAGCCTAAGGTCTGTCACAAAGCAAAGTAACCAGTTTTGTATGGGGTAAAGCTTCATACCTGGTGGGCTGCAGCGCTGGCTGTAGCTGCTCCTTCATTCAGGTTCTCCCTCTCTCTGCAAACCTAACAGCCCTCTCTTTTAAGGCTTCCTCCCCAGTAACGAGCTTAGGAAGCCTCACCTGAGAGCACCTGGGTTTGCTACCATGCCTGGCTGAGGTAACCAGGTGAGATATATATCCCATCAACCACTCTCCCATACACTTTACCACATATCCCCCCCGTCGACTCCAGACCAGAGGTCTGGACAGCGTCAGCAACCATACAGTACACCCTGGACAACGCATCCGCATTCCCATGCAACTTCCCTGGTCTATGCTCCACTGTAAATCTAAAATTTTGCAAGGAGAGAAACCATCTGGTCACTCTTGCATTTCTCTCCTTATTCTGTTTCATCCATGCCAAAGGAGCATGGTCAGTCACCAACACGAATTCCCGGCCCAGCAGGTAATATCTCAGGGACTCCAACGCCCACTTGATGGCGAGACACTCCCTTTCCACTATGGCATAATTTGCCTCTGCTGGGGTCAGTTTCCTACTCAGGTACAGCACTGGGTGTTCTTCCCCATTAACCACTTGTGACAAAACTGCCCCCAAACCTCTAGCAGACGCGTCTGTCTGAACCAGAAATGGTTTCCTAAAATCAGGGGAAACGAGCACTGGCTGGTCACACAGGGCAGACTTCAGACTCTGAAAAGCCCTTTCTGCCTCGGGGTTCCACTTTACCATCACTGACTTACCACCCTTTGTTAAGTCTGTCAATGGTGTGGCCATGGAGGCAAAATTGGGCACGAACCGACGGTAGTACCCGGTTATGCCAAGGAAAGCCCTCACCTGTTTCTTTGTTACTGGCCTAGGCCAGTTCTGTATCGCCTCAATCTTATTGATCTGGGGTTTAACCAGCCCCCTACCAATGATATAACCCAGGTATCTTGCTTCCTCCAGACCCACTGCACATTTTTCAGGGTTTATGGTTAGGCCTGCATCACTAATGGAGTCTAACACGCCCTGTACCTTACAGAGGTGACTTTTCCAGTCAGACGAAAAAATTACCACATCGTCCAGGTAAGCAGCGGCATAATCACGATGCGGTCTCAAAATCAGATCCATCAGCCTCTGGAAGGTAGCAGGGGCCCCATGTAACCCAAATGGCATTACAACATACTGGAACAGGCCCTCTGGAGTGGAAAAGGCAGTCTTCTCTTTAGCCTCCTCAGTCAACGGTATCTGCCAATAGCCCTTTGTAAGGTGTTGTAAGTGTTGTGATGTACCTTGCCTTCCCAAGCCTCTCAACCAGTTCATCCACTCGGGGCATGGGGTACGCATCAAACTTTGAGACCTCATTTAATCTCCTGAAGTCATTACAGAACCTCCACGTCCCATTGGGCTTTGGGATTAGCACAATGGGGCTTGACCATTCACTAGTGGATTCCTCAATCACACCTAATTCAAGCATGCGTCTGACCTCAGAGGATACCGCCTCCCTACGTGCTTCTGGTATCCTGTATGGCTTCAGGTTCACTTTACTGTGAGGCTCAGTTTTAATATGGTGTTTTATGAGGTGGGTACGCCCAGGTAGGTCCGAAAACTTGCGTCTGTTTTCCTGCAGGAACTCCCTCACCTCCTGCTTCTGGGGCACTGACAGTGCCTCTCCTATTGTTACTGGGGGAACGGGTTGCCCCACTTCTTTGACCCCTGCCTGGGTTGCCCCCAAAGACTCCCGATCTTTCCACGGCTTGATCAGGTTTACGTGGTAAACCTGGAAGGGTTTTCTCCTGCCTGGTTGATGGACCTTGTAGTTCACCTCACTCATCTTCTCTACAACCTCATAGGGACCCTGCCACTTGGCTAAAAACTTACTTTCAACGGTGGGCACTAAAACCAGGACCCTGTCCCCAGGATTAAAGGCCCTCAACCTGGCAGATCTGTTATAAATTCTGCTCTGGGCCTCCTGCGCTCTTTGCAGATGCGTTTTAACTATAGGCATCACCGTCGCTATTCGCTCCTGCATCTGAGCCACATGTTCAATAACACTCTTATATGGGGTGGCCTCGGTCTCCCAAGTTTCTTTGGCAATATCTAACAAACCCCGTGGATGTCGGCCATACACTAACTCAAAGGGGGAAAACCCTGTAGACGCTTGGGGCACCTCCCGGATAGAGAACATGAGGTAGGGTAATAGACAGTCCCAATCCCGGCCATCCCTTTCTACCACCTTTTTTAGCATATGCTTGAGGGTTTTGTTAAACCTCTCAACTAACCCGTCTGTTTGAGGGTGGTACACTGAGGTACGGAGGTGAGTGATTTTAAACAACTTACACAGGTCTTTCATGACCCGTGACATAAAGGGCGTACCCTGGTCAGTAAGAATTTCTTTAGGGATCCCCGTGCGAGAGAACATGTAAAACAACTCCCTAGCAATATTTTTGGAGGCCATGTTTCTTAAGGGTACCGCCTCTGGGTACCGGGTAGCATAATCCAATACAACCAAAATGTATTGGTGTCCCCTAGCAGATTTGACAATGGGCCCTACCAAATCCATGGCAACTCTCTCAAATGGTACTTCGATGATGGGAAGTGGCACCAAGGGGCTACGGAAGTGTGGTGTTGGGGCACTTTTCTGGCATGTGGGGCATGACTCACAATACCTTTTTACTTCTTCATACACCCCAGGCCAATAAAACCTTTGGAGGACCCTCTCTTGCGTTTTATTAGTCCCCAAGTGCCCCCCAAACACATGGTTATGAGCTATGTCCAGCACCAGGTGTCGGTATGGTTTCGGCACCAGAAGCTGTTCCACAATTTCCGTGTTAACTTTGGTGACCCGGTACACTAGATCCCCATTCATGGCAAAATGTGGAAATTTCTGGTCAGCTTCGGGTTCCTGTGGTACCCCATTTACTACGGTGACATTTGCCCGTGCAGTTCCCAGAGTGGGGTCTCTCACTTGCTCGGTCCCGAAGTTACCCCGAGACATTTCTAAATCTAAGACCTGTTGGCCGGGTAGGGAAGTTTCTTCTTCTTCCTCCCCAGCTAACACCTGCAAGGGGAAAGAATCTTCACTATACATTTCAGGTGGGCCTACATCCTTTTCATCATGCCCCTTACTGGTATCATTGTTTCCAATGGCCGTCTCACATGACCCATTATTTACAGGGAAGGGTACAGACTCTGCCGGAGTTTGTTCCCCCGCTGCAGAAACGTTCCCCCTTTTCCACAACTCCCAGAACAATGGGAAATCGCGGCCTAATATAACCGGATGCATAAGTCTTTTTACAACTCCGACTTCGTAGGTCACAGTTCCAGATGGGGTCACCAACTTAATGGGGGCCACAGGGTAAGCGACAATATCCCCGTGGATGCATAGCACTCTTATGTGCTTGTTCGGCACGTAGTCCATAGCCACAAGGCCGGCCCGAACCAAAGTCACCAGGCTACCCGAGTCCAAAAGTGCCTTCACGGAGCAGTCATTTATTGTCACCATACAAAAATGTGGCTCAGTCTCTGACTCTGGAATGGCTGCACAAACAGGTTCTGCAAATAGGGACTGACGCTGACTAGCGTCACACACCATGGGCTCTGAGTTAAGAGGGCAATAGGCGGCTATGTGTCCCCACTCATGGCACCTCCAGCACTGGGGGGTCCCTGGCCTCCTTAGTAGGGAGCCCTTTCTAGGATTGTGGGGTCCCAGGGGTTCAGGATCAGTCTTTTGCCCTTGCCCAAACTCTAGAGCCCTGCTCTCTCTCACATTTTTCCATACACCTCCAGCTGGAACTCTCTTACCCAAAGATGTCGCGGGTCTGACAGTCTTGGAAGGTGTTGGTGCCGCAGGGACCTCACGGAGGAAGTCCTCGGTTGCTATGAACCTTTCCACCATGTTGACCAGCTGCTCAGCAGTTCTGGGGTCTCCATGCCCAACCCACCGTTGTAGCTCCGCCGGGAGGGCGCGGAGGTAGTGGTCCACTACCACCTTTTCCACAATCTGGGCTGGTGTAGTGGATCCTGGTTCCAGCCACTTGCGTACAAGATGAATCAGATCATACATCTGGGACCTGGCAGGCTTGTCCATGGTGTATTTCCAACAGTGGACTCTCTTGGCCCGAACAGCGGGCGTAACACCCAGGCGAGCAAGGATCTCCATTTTTAGTTTTGTAAAGTCCCGGACATCCTGCTCCCCGAGGTCATAGTAGGCCTTTTGCGGTTCACCAGTCAGGAAGGGTGCAATCACTTCTGCCCACTCTGCAACTGGCAGTCTCTCTCTCTCCGCCACTCTCTCAAATACGGTGAGGTAGGCCTCAACGTCGTCGTCAGGTGTCATTTTTTGTAAGCCCCGCTGAACGGCCCTCCTCACGTTAACAGTCTCAAGGGGGCTTGCCTCCACTTGTTGGGGCTGAGCCACAACAGTCTCTCTGAGCGCAGCAATCTGCTCCATTAACAGGCGATTCGTTTCCTGTTGTTGGGCCATAGTCTGCTGTTGCGCATGTTGCTGGGCGTGAAAAGCCTCTGCATGAAACTTCCGTTGCTGTTCCAAGGCCTGCTCATGTCTCAGGTTAGCCTGTATCAGCTGCTTTATCACTTCCTCCATTGTGCCGGATGGGCCTTACAGTGCTGCAGCCTTCACTCAGGACATATGCTTCCGGCCCTTTAAATGTCCACAAAATTCAGATGCTGTGTTTTGTCCTGCCGTTGCTCCTAGCACAACTGTGCCCGCATTCTCCACCAATTGTAGGGGACAGCTCACGCATGGGGCGGCAATGACAGTTTCACACAGGTTTCCAACGTAAAAGCGCGTTTATTTAGATGTTGTAGTCACAGAGCACCTTGTAAACAAAACAAACTATAAGCCTGTCCGGCTCTAACTAAACAGCAGGATACCTCTCTAGCAGCCTAAGGTCTGTCACAAAGCAAAGTAACCAGTTTTGTATGGGGTAAAGCTTCATACCTGGTGGGCTGCAGCGCTGGCTGTAGCTGCTCCTTCATTCAGGTTCTCCCTCTCTCTGCAAACCTAACAGCCCTCTCTTTTAAGGCTTCCTCCCCAGTAACGAGCTTAGGAAGCCTCACCTGAGAGCACCTGGGTTTGCTACCATGCCTGGCTGAGGTAACCAGGTGAGATATATATCCCATCAACCACTCTCCCATACACTTTACCACAATATATATATATATATAGTAACATATCTTTAGAAAATGTATATGGGATGGACTACAGAGAGCATATATACAAATAGCAAGCCCCTGCCATATGCCCACCACTGTGTAGGATTTCTACTCTTCCATTTTTGCACTTTTCAGCCCATTCCCTCTGTTCTATCTTTCTTCTCATTTGAGATCAATGCTGTCCAGCTATTTAATGCCAGCTCCATTACTTTTGCATACCGTCCCCCTGGTCATGCTAATATTTTCCTCGACCACTTCTCCTCATGGCTTCCCAACTTCCTCTCCTCTGTGGTACCTTCAGTCATCCTTGGGGACATCAACATCCCAGGAGACAACTCGTGGCTTTGAAATTTCTTTCCACTACCTCACCTTTTGCTCTCACGCAGCATACTAACTCCCCTACTCATGATGATGGTCACACCTAGGGCTTATTTTCTATAGTGTGTGCTTCTCATTAACTACTCTAATACCCCCCCTCTCTGACCACCACTTCCTATTCTGTTCTCTCACTGTGTCTCCAATCACCCCCCCCGCCCAACAACCCCGACTTTCCAAAGACCTTAGCTCTCGCAATCTTCGGAAATCCAACTAATTTACTCCTCTCACCTATCTCAAACATGAAATGCCCTAACCCTCCTACCCCTTTCTCCAACTCCATCCTTACATCTGCTGTTGACAATGTAGCCCCCACTACTACTCGTTCTCCTCAACGCTCACATTTCTAACCCTGGCACACAACAGTAACCCAACATCTTCAATGTTGTTGCCCCACTACTTACTTATTGGTGTGTTATTGGGCATGTTATTAGTCAAATTAAAAAGCTAACTTACACTCGAAAAAACAATCTTGAGCAGCATCTTCTCCACTTTCTAAACATTAAGATATGGATAAAGATTTGAAAAATTCTGGGTCAACTCACATTTTCCTTAGGTGGTTGATATTGTTGAGTTGGAGCTCTTTTTCATTTCAGTTGCTTAACTAATTTATGATTAGATAAGTTGTGTTTTTCTTCAAGAGAAGTTGAGTACTTGAGCATAAAGGTTTCTTTTAACCATATAATTATGGGTATGACTTCTACCTATAATATTATAATTTAAATGTTTTATATACTTTAGATAGATGTATATACTTAGCTGTGCTATTTTATTAACTACTGTATATACAATATAGTTAAATGTATATATATATTGTGACAGAAAGGCCGGTACAGTAGTGGATGGGCGGTATATACGCCCTACTCTGGCTAATTTTGTGTGTCCTTATGTGTAAAATTAAAGTCCCAGGGAAAGATGTTGTTTGACTACAAACTGCATTACTGGCAGTTTGCAAAACATGGTAAGGGTCCCTGGGGCGGAGCATCTGGAAGAGCAGGGTGGGTCAGTGCTCCAACAGCACTAATTGCTGTATTGATCCAATCCAGAGTCTGCATTCTGGACAGGAGCTCCACAGGTGTGGACTGAGTAACAGCTCACCTGTGGTTGATTAATTAGCAGGCAGAGGGTAAAAGGAACTGAGCCTGATTCAGAGAAAAAGGCCATTGTTATTCCAGCTGGGAGAGCTGAGGAACTGAGGAGTGGTTTCTCTCTGAAAAGCCATTTTGATGGAAACTTGTGACTTGTTGGAAGGTGAATGTTTGGAGCTGTCAGTGCTCAAGCAAAGACTGTTATCCTGTGCTGCTTATAACTGCTGCTGTTTCTTCCTGTAAAATAAACATTGAAACTGAGCTGGATGTATCCTGGGCTTCATTTACCCTAGAAGACTGTGGTAACAACCAAGATCCTTGATAAAAATCCCAAGGAAAAGGGAGGCCTGTCGCAATATATATATAATATAGATGTCAATGACTTTGTGTTTTATCTGTTCTTCGATTTTTTTAGATTGCGGCATCATGTGCTGTTTTTGAGGTCTTTTAGCCTACTTAATTTTGCAAGACAGGTTCTATTTAATAGATGTTTAGATTCAACAGGCCTGGCAGTAATCATGCGTGGGGTGGGGTGACCACATTTTATATCTGCCATTCAGGGACACAGAAGAAGGGGGAGACCTCCCGCCTCCACGTAGGAGCCTCAACTGCCGTAGGCAGGAGGCAGGTCCGGCTCCTTCATCCAGACGCGATTCTCTTCACGCCGGTGGAAATTACCTCGCCTTATACAAGGTATATATTGGTCGGGGGACGGAAGTGACATAACAGACTTTTGAAATTTGGCAGGAGAATTCCTATTAGTGCCAAACCCTCCTATCCTATTTAAAGGGCTCAGAAACCTTCAGTCCTTGCCGTCTGATGGTCATGCCTATCCTCAGTACGCGTTCCATTTATTTCTTGTTGCTGATCCTGCTTGTTCTTTGTTACTCCTGACTTCTGGTATCCTGACCTCAGCTTACTCCACGATACTCCTGTTCTCTGGTATCCTGACCTCAGCTTGTTCTAGGACGTTCCTGACCTCTGCTTGTTGGACTTTGACCCCTTATCGGTCTTACCTGATATCGGTGTCTCCTTCTACGCTGTGCCTGACACAGGGTCTAATTATATATCGGCACCAGCAGCAGGGTCTAGTATTTATATATATAGCGGCAGGGTCTAATACTTATATATATATATATCGGCATCAGGGGCTAATATTAGAGAATGAAAAATAACTGCCAGTTCAGTGTTATTTTGAAATCATATTTCAATCACAGTCTTTACTTCAAAGAGTTAAGTACATATTATGTAGTTAAAAATGTCTAACGCATGTCACGACACAGCGTAGGATGGAGACACGAGGTCAGGTAGGACAGGTAAGGGATAGTCCAGAGAGCCGAGGTCAGGATACCGGAGAGCAGGAGCGTCGTGGGATAAGCCGAGGTCAGGATACCGGAGAGCAGGAGCGGCGTGGGATAAGCCGAGGCACAGGAGTTTTGGCACTAATTAGAGATTTCCCGCCAAGTTTTCAAAGTGCCTTTACGTCACTTCCCGCGCGGCCGTCTTGTGTGTGGCGATTTCGTAATCTCCCAATATAAGTCGATGTAGTACCTGCCTGGGTCCGGACTCCAGGACCTGTCTCCCGGCTGTACCTGCTGGGAACGCAGTGTGGAGGAGGGAGGTCTCCCTCGCCGTGGCAGTGGCCGCTTCTGCTGTGTAGAGGCGGGGGGTCTCCCCCTTCTTCGCGGCGGATGCGGCTTCTGTGTAGAGGCAGGGGGTCTCCCCCTCCTTCGCAGCGGCTGCGGCTGCTGTGTGGAGGCAGGGGGTCCTCCTCTCCCTCGTAGCGGCTGTGGTTGCCGTGCTGAGGCGGGGAGTCTCCCCCTTCTTCACGGCGGCTGCTGGTCCGAAGTGGGGGTCTCCCCCTTCTTCACGGCGGCTGCGGTTGCCGACCAGGGGAACCGGAGGATCTTCCTGCCAGGTATGTAACAACGTATATATATATATATATATATATATATATATATACACCATATAGGCCGCACTCCCCCCCCACTTTAAGTCTTTAAAGTGGGGGTGCGGCCTATATTCGGGGTCTAGCGCCCGACGCCCGGGACATGCAGTTCCGTGCGCCGGGCAGGCAGCAGGGTTAGGATGCAGATCCCCCGCAGCGGTGCAGGGGACCTGTATCCTACTCTCGGATACGCTGTGACAGCCTACCCTGCCAGCACTTCCCACGGGGGGAGCTCCGGCACGGGAGGTTGTCTAAGCGCATTGTGCAGACGTTCACCAAAAGCAGCGATGCGCGTAAACAGCCTCTGCTGCCGGCACATCTGCACAATGTACTTTAACAATCTCCCTTGCCAGGAATTCCCACGGGGGGGAGTCCTGGCAAGGGAGATTGTTAAAGCACATCGTGCAGACGTGCCGGCAGCGGAGGTTGTTTATGCTCGCCGGTGAACGTCAAACAGATGAAGTACCGTATTTGCTCGATTATAAGACGAGGTTTTTTTCAGAGCAAATGCTCTGAAAAATACCCCTCGTCTTATAATCGAGGTCGTCTTCTAATCAGACCTCGATTAGGTTGCCAGGCTGCTTACCGGTGCTTTGGTCGCGAGCAGCGTCTCTTCTTCTAACAGCAGGAGAACAGGAAGCTAGTAGAGTGTCACATAACTCTGTCTCCCCCTCCTTCCTCTGGGGGCGGGGCCAGAGAAGTTGCTCACACAGCCGGGCCCCTGCAGAAGTCTTCGAGTGAGAGATCTGCAGTTCAGGTAAGGGGATGGGGGAGGGTTTTTGTGATTAATGTGTGAAGTATGTGTGATTAATGGAATTAATGACTATTTAAATGTTTGTGAATGAGTGTGTGTGTGATAGCATGGATGTGTAAGGTGGGTGGTGGTGGTAGCATGGCATAGGGAGGCTGTACTCACACTCCTATCATCCCCAGGTTCCAGCATGTACTGGCTGCCTTGACTTGATAGGAGTGTGATTGTTGTTAGCAGTTATATATATATATACCTCCAGAAATGCCTTTTAACCCCCTATATGCCACTCTGTCCCATGATATGCCTTTTAACCCCCTATATGCCACTCTGGCATATAGAGGGCTAAAAGGCACATCATGGGACAGAGTGGCAAATAGGGGGTATAAGGCATTTCTGGGGGCAGAGTGGCAACCCTGGGGGCAGATGTGCATAACTGGGGGGGCAGGTTGGCAAATAAAAGGAAATAAAATATATATATATTTTTCTCAATCATAGCTTTTATTAACTAAGGAAAAATAGTTTACATGCATTAATATTTACTAGTAAAACTTGTTTTCCTATAGGGTAGTCTTATATTCAGGCTTTTTGTTGTTTTCCTAAATTAATATTTAGATTTTGGGGGGTCGTCTTATAATACGGTAAGTATCTTGTGATAATACTTTTAGCAGTGCTCAAACCCCCCCTCAAAATTCCCAACTCAGAACATTTATGACCCTCTGAAGGGACACATACTTTTAAACATCTCACCCTCCCATTTCAGACCTGGGCAGTAAGCGCCACCCACCCACCCCTGCCACACACCCACCCCCGCCACACCCCCACCCCCGCCACACCCCCACCCCCACCACACAACATTGAATTCTATGTGTTGTTTTGCAGAAATGTTTTAGACTTGAGAAAGGGAGGAAAGCTCCCAAAAGCTTGTCATTCCAAAATTCTGTTAGTCCAATAAAAAAGGTATACTTATTTCCTCTGTTATTTGATATTGACACGACTGGACTAGTACGACTACAACCTCTACTCTATTTATATATATGATATAGATAGATATAGATATATATACACACCTGTGTCTGTAATCTCATGCGCTTCATAGTTGTCCCTGATTGGCAGAAATAAAATGTGGTCACCCTAGCATGGGCGTGTCTAGTGAAACAAACAAATTATCAATTAAACTTCGTTAATTGGTGATTTAGTAACTAAGGGGGCAATTCCTTTTTTCACACAGGGCCAGGTAGGGTTGGATAGGGTTTTTCCTTATATACATGAACTTGTGTATTAACCCCTTAATGACAATTGACGGTCCGGGCACGTCACCCAAAAACGAAGGGTTAACGACAATTGACGTGCCAATTGACGTCATGACTTTAAACGGGTGCAGAAAGTGATCTATGTTCGCTTTCTGCACCCAAACGGTGTAAAGTTGAAAAAGTTCGCTAGTTGGTCTCCAGACCCTCTAAAGAACTCTGGCTCCACTTGCAGGTTGAATACAGGTACTGCATTCAACCATGCGAGTCAATGGAGCCCAGCTTTCTAATCACAGTGTGATTAGTAAAAAAAAAATAAAAAAAATAAAATAAAAATAATAATTAGAAAAAAAGAGTAAAAATAATTACCCACTGATGTCACTATCAGGGGAACCTTCAAGTTCCAAAAATGTAAAAAAAGAATGTAAAAAAGGCAAAAAAATTAAATATATATATATATATATATATATATATATATATAAAAATATATATTTTTGTGAGCAAGTCCTAAAATTAGCACATTAGATTAAAACAATTCTCGCATGGAAAGAGTTAAAATACTGGCATATTAAATGCCCATGGGGTGTCTACTTTTAAAAAATGTATGATTTGATGGGGTAAATTGAATTGGCCGGGTTCAACAATGTCCCAATTAACACGGGGGGAAGGATGGCCACACATATAATTTCCAATTAGAAAAATGCACACGTCCCAAATGTGGCCTTTTAGTGCCCCCCAAAAATGACAAACCCATGCATGTGGGGTATCACTGTACTCAGGAGATGTTGCTGAACACATATTGTGGTGTCGTGTGACAGTGGCATATACCAGGAGCTGTAAATTCATAAAGTAGGTGTGTGGGGAAAAAGACACACAAAAAATACTACTGCAAACTTTGAAAAAATGCTGGTAGTAGAGTTAGTCCATGGAAAGAGTTAAAATATCAGCATTGGAAATACCCTGGGGTGTCTAGTTTTCAAAAAATATATGGCTTTATTGGGCACACTGAAATGGCCGGGCTCAAAGATGTACCAAATAGGGCATGGGCAGTTCATCGCCAAATGCCAAAGTTCAACATTGAAAAATGCGCATGCCCCAAATGTGGCCCTTTTGCCCTCAAACAGCCAGGCAAAATCATTCATGTGAGGTATCGCTGTACTCGGGAGATGTTGCTGAACACATATGACATATACCAGAACCTGTTAATTCATACCTGAAGTAAAATGAGTGTGAAAAACAAAATGACTACCACAAAGTTTAACAAAGACTGGTGGTAGATATGGTGCATGGAAAGAGTTAAAATACTAGCATTTAAAATACCCTGGGGTGTCTAGTTTTCATAAATATATGATTTGATTGGGGTAAATTGCATTGGCCGGCTTCAAAGATACCCGAAATGGCACATGGGCGGAAGAATTACCAGATTTGGAAAAAATGGCTTTGAAATAGCAAAACGCTACCTGTAATTATTGCCCCATAACGTGTAGAAAAGGCAAAAAAACATTGGGTATTTCTAAACTCAGGACGAATAGTGGAATGTATTTATCAGGTTTTTTCATTACCTTTTATAGATGAGTAAAAGATTTTTCAACTAAAAGTTAGAAAAAGTCATTTTTTTCTACATTTTTCACCATATTTTATACACTTTTCAAAATAGTAAATAATATGATACAATCAAAACAATGTCATCTAAAGAAAGCCCTTCTTATCCTGAAACAATATATAACTTGTGTGGGTTCAGTAAACGGAAAAGAAGAAAATTACAGATAAACACGAGCAGCGCAGAAATGTTAAAACGGCTATTGTCACGAAGGGTACATAAAATAAAATCAGCCTTTGTCACGAAGGGGTTAAAAGCTGCATTTTGTGTTTCCTCACAATGGTTTTGTCTTATATTAAAGTTAGTTGGATGAGCTGGAACATTTAAATGTGACAAAAGAAGCAGACATACTTTTCACAGCACTAATTTTTGGTCATTTGAAAAACGCCTTACAAGAAATGTGGAACAACTGTGCCATCTAGTGGTAATATTTATCATAAACAAACAAACAACCATAGTGTTATATTTGAAGATTGTATGAGTAATCATCAAGCTTATCAATGGCTTTAATACCTTTTAATTAAATTAAAGAATGCAACCATCGCAAATATATAAGCTAGACAGCTTTCTTTTTAAAACGTATACTCAAACATTTAGTATGAATAATACAAAAACACATTTTTTCTTAATATTTTACTATGGTAATCTCAGAACAAGTTTATTGGTCCAACTTTTACTTTTTCTAGGTTTTTTTCTAGAAGAGACCAATGCACTATAACTTGAGATCCTTGTTATGTCATAATACCACCAAAGTGCATAGTGGTCATTTTCTTCTCTCTCTCCATACTTCTGCAGGATACTGTGAAAGCCTACCATAGTGACTGCAGCTTCTCTCTGTCCCTAATTTCTTGATCACACTGCAAAATGTGATCATCAGCAGAGAAATCTGCTAGGAGACCCATCGTGAAAGGACATTTGCCTGTTTAAATACCCTAAATGTGACAGCTCTCACTTTGAGCACTATCGCATTTGATTGCTCATCTTGAGGGCGTAGATTTTTGCCCCTGTCGGCAGAGGGGGCTCTAGACCTGATCTAACCTGCCTCAGCCCAGATTTAGCCCTGTTGATGCTTAAAGTGCCATATTGAGTACTACATCCTCTGTTTACAGTTGAAATTTTGTGACATGGTACCATGTCCAGTGGTTAAAGAAAAAATATGTTGCCATATTTAAACTACACCAAATCTACTCTACATTTTGTACATGTTATTTGAATTATAAAGAATATTCTATGTAATACTGTAATTTTATTTTTTGTGTGTGCTAAATTGCAATGTTTAAAAACACAATATGGTGGAAATATATTGAATAAGAGCAATATATTGCTGATGTAATGGTTAAAATCGAACAAGCTATATTTAATCATTGTATCTGTCCAACTAAGCTCCAGAAACTTTCAGTTACAGAAAAACTCATTTGAAGCACAGCAACTTTAAGATTACTGCTGGCCCACGGGGACTGCGCTTTCTTTTAAAAGGAAAAGGTAAGTAATTGAAAGAAACAGTGACGTGCATTGGAAAAGTCAGAAAGGCGCTGGGGATATTGCTAATAAAATATTTAGCACAGTTGCTGATTCCAGTCTCCAATGCAAAACAAACTATGTGGGCTGGACTCTGATATGGATAAGCCACAATTTTAACTATGACATTATTTTTAAAGTCTCTGTTGCCTCGAGGTAAATCCCTTGATTTATAACAGGAACAGCAGTTATAATAGGAAACTAACACGAAAAAAGGATTTAAAATTGTAATGCATGCACAATTGCTTTTATACATTGTACAGACGTATATGAAAATATTGTAGATATTGTGAAACACATTGCAATCATCTGTTCTGTATACAAACGCAAATAAAGCCAATAATGTTTATTGAATCCTTTTATTTCTTTTATCATCCTCTAAACAAAAAAGTTATTAACCGCCTAACTTTTCATTCTGCAAAAAATGCTGCACTGCAGGGGCGTACCTAGAGTATTTGGCACCTGGGGCGGATCCTGTATGTGGCACCCCCCCCCCCACATACACTTTAAAACTGCATAGCTTCTACCGTTATATACCGGCACAGACACTGAAGGTGGTACAGCATCACTGTTATTATATACTGAAGCAGACATTGACGGTGGTACAGCATAACACCTATCACTATATACTGAGGCACACATTGACAGTGGTACAGCGTAATCCCTATCACTATACATTGAGCCAGACATTGGTAATAGTGCAGCATAACTCCTATCACTATATACTAAGCCAAACATTGATGTGGTGTAGGCCTACCACTTCATTGTCTGGCTTAGGGATGCCCCGAAACGAATTCTGGACTGAAACCGAAAATGCAGCATTTACCTGGCCGAAACCGAATATGACCCCCCCACACCATAAAAAAAATCTAACACTTTAGAGCATAATTATATAATGAAAAATTCATTGGAAATAGTACAGCATAACACCCATCACTCTCACACACTTACCAATCCACACACTTACCAAACCACACATATACCAATACCAATCCACACGTATACCAATCCACACACATACCAATCCACACGTACACCAATCCACACGAACACCAATCCACACGCACACCAATCCACACGCACACCAATCCACACGCACACCAATCCACGCGTATATCAATCCACACATACACCAATCCACACGCACACCAATCCACACATACACCAATCCACACGCATACCAATCCACACGCATACCAATCCACACGCATACCAATCCACACGCATACCAATCCACACATATACCAATCCACACATATACCCATCCACACATATACCCATCCACACATATACCAATCCACACATATACCAATCCACACACATATATCAATCCACACACATATATCAATCCACAGACATACCAATCCACACACATACCAATCCACACACATATCACTCAAGGGAGCCGGAGGTCTGTTAAAGACCTCCGATACCGCTCCCTTGCGAGCCTGCTGCGAGCCATTACTGTCCGTCTCTGGAGGGGTGCCGCGTGCCAGCAAATTGGCACCCCCCTGATGAGGGGCACCCGGTGCGGAACGCCCCCCCCACCCTCCACCCCCCGCTAGGTGCGCTACTGAGCCGGAGGTCTGTTAAAGACCTCCGATACCGCTCCCTTGCGAGCCTGCTCCTCCAGCGGCGGACATTACTGTCCGTCTCTGGAGGGGTGCCGTGTGCCAGCAAATTGGCACCCCCCTGATGAGGGGCACCCAGTGCGGACCGCCCCCCCGCCCCCCGCTAGGTACGCTACTGCTGCACTGGAAATGTGAAAACCAAAGGCTGTCTTTTTAAAGGATAGTAACTTTACCATGGGAAATAACATTTATCTTATCTGATGCAACTAATTATCTTGTCGTAAATTACCCTTGGATATCACATTGTACCTACCACAGTTTTTTTAGTTCATGTATATTTTCAGTTAAGACATTCTATTGATTTCACAAACAGAAAAAAGAACATACCAATAACTTTTAGAGAGGCCTTCTCCTTAAGGCAAAACCACCATATTCAGCAGAAGAGACATGAAGAGCTGAACATTGTCTCCTTGAATACTATACCCCACAGAAGAAGAGAATAAGAAAGGGATGAAGCCAACCATATAACTGCCCCTCAGCACTCGTTTTTACTTTGTATTAAACATATTGTTTTTACATTTATCCAAGCGCTGTCTCTTGTTTTCAGTTTGTGTTACATCTTCATACACATTTTTTTCTCTTTTTGCTTGATTGAGAGTTATCACACAAAAATGGAAGAATCATGAAAATATATATAATTGCTTTTATATAGCATCATCAGATTCCATAGCACTGTACAAAGGGTAGACAGGACATAAAATGACATACAGCAACAACAGATGAGGAGGACCCTGCTCAAATGAGCTTACAACTTAGATATACACTCACTAGCCACTTTATTAGGTACACCTGTTCAATAGATAATCAGTCAATTACATGGCAGCAACTCAATGCATTTAGGCATGTAGACGTGGTGTGACGGACCGACAAGGGACATCAGGTTGTCCCTCTCCGCCAAAAGCGACTTCTCCCTTCAGGACAATAATTCCTCACAATCCGTAGGCAATATCCCCAAGCAAAGTAAAGGGATATCGCTATACAGTACCCAGATGGCTGGGTATATCCAGCAAAACACACATTAACATAAAACAAGATACTGGGATACAAACCACCCCGTTAATCTGCATCCAAGAGACAACAGGGGCAGTAAAGGGATTAACAATACAAAAGGATACAGACGCCAATAAAATAAGGAATACACATTATCTTGATTAGATTATCTCCCAGACCATAGTGTGCTGTGTGCAAACGGTTAGGAAATAAGGCAATAAAATACATTTTTATTAATAACACACAAAAGGGCTTCATGTCACTGGATAACATTAACTGAGGGTTAGGGTGACTCTAGGAACCGTCACACGTGGTCAAGACAACTTGCTGAAGTTCAAACTGAGCATCAGAATGGGGAAGAAATGGGCTGTAAGTGACTTTGAATGTGGCTTGGTTGTTAGTGCCAGACAAGGTGGTATTTCAGGAACTGCTGATCTACTGGGATTTTCACACATGACCATCTCTAGGGTTTACAGTGAATGGTTTGAAAAAGAGATAATACCCAGTGAGCGGCAGTTGTGTGAATGAAAATGTCTTGTTGATGTCACAGGGCAGAGGAGAATGGGCAGACTGGTTTGAGATGACAGAAAGGCAACAGTAACTCAAATAACCACTTGTTACAACCAAGGTAATACCGGCTCTGAACCCACAACACCTTGAAGCAGATGGGTTACAGCAGCAGAAGAGCACAACGGGTGCCACTCCTGTCAGCTAAGAACAGGACACGGAGGCTACAAGTCACACAGGCTAACCAAAATTGGACAATAGAAAATGGGAAGAACATTGCCTGGCCTGATGTGTCTCGATTCCATGTGTGGAATGTGAAGCCGACAAATCTGCAGCAACTGCATGATGCCATCATGTCATATGGACCAAAATCTCTGAGGAATGTTTCCAGCACCTTGCAGAAAGTATGCCATGAAGGTGGTTCTGAATGCAAAAGGGGGTCCAACAAGGTGTACCTAGTTATACAATATACTAGGGCTGCAACTAACAATTATTTTTATTTATTTAAAATAATTTAATAAACAAACAGGATGTCAAAAACAAACAGCAGAATAAAAAAATACTTTGAGAAAAATGCATTTTTTTTCAATCTGCCCCCCAGTTTTGCACATTTGAGCCCAGGCTTGCCACACTCCCTCCCCCCACATATGCCTTATACCCCCTGATATGCCACTGTGCCCCCTGAAATGCTTTTTACTCCAGTATGCCTTATACTCCCCAGATATGCCATAGTGCCCTCATAGATTCAGACTCGTTCAAAGACTCGTTCACAGCACACTGACACAATACTTTTATAAATACAGGATTAATCTTCACTGCCCCAGGATTTAGATTCCCTTTAGTTTGCCCCCCTTAGGAGGTAAGTTAACCTTACTAAATTAACTCTCAGTCCTCAGCATTAAATTAACCCTAAAGACCCAATCAACCATAACTGCCCCTAAATTAACCGTAAAGACCCCATCAACCATAACTGACCCTAAATTAACCCTAAACACCCCATTAACTATAACTGCCCCTAAATTAACCCTAATGACCCCATTAACCATAACTGCCCCTAAATTAACCCTAAACACCCCATCAACCATAACTGCCCCTAAATTAACCCTAAACACCCCATCAACCATAACTGCCCCTAAATTAACCATAAACACCCCCTCCACCATAACTTTTACCAAAATTTTAAGATTGTTGCTGTTCTTCAGCAAGTCAAGTGATTTAAAGTTTGCTTAATGTAGAAAACAATGATGATTGACAAGCTATACAAAGTAAAAAAAAAATCCTACAAACATGCATACCTGGGAACTTCATAAATCAACTGACCCTGAAATTGTGGAAATTGTGGACTATCTCACCTACTAACTTGGCCCAATGCCTTGGGGTCATCCTTGACTCAAACCTCTCCTTCATCCCCTCACATTCAGTCCCTCACCAGATCCTGCCGCTTGCACCTAAAAAACATCTCTTAAATTTAAAATCCTGATACTAACATATAAGGCCCTCCATAACACTGCTCCTTCATACATTTCTGCCCTCATGAGCAAATACTCTCCTACACTATCCTTACGTTCTTCCCACGGGCTAAGGCTCTCCTCCTCTCTTCCATTTCCCATCTACAAGATTTCACGCGGGCTGCCCCATATCTATGGAATCTACTTCAACCGAACTTTCAGCATTCACCCTCCCTCCCAACATTCAAAAAACATCTCAAAACTCACTTTTTCAGAGAAGCATACCATCTTAGCTGCTACAGCTTTCTTGTCACTGATACAACAACCATACTACCTCTCACCCTTTCTCTGTGCCTTATGTTCGTCACCCCATTCCCTCAGGATTGTAAGCTTGTGAGCAGGGCCCTCTCCCCACTTAATGTATCGGTTTGTCCTAGTCTGTCAATTCTCGTCTTGTCATACCCCTTGAATATATGTATTGGATTAAGCGCTGCATAAATTGTTAGCGCTATGTAAAAAAAAGATAATAATAATATACACTTTATTGAGTCTTCAGTATGCAGTCATACGAGCCATAACATACTGGAAGCAAAAGCTTCACTTGGGAGTCTTATGATCCTGGCAGTGTATAATAATAAGGAATAAGCTCCAGACTGTTTGACCCTGAGATTTTGTACACTCACCTGAGACTAGGTCAAAGACCCTGAGACTCAGGGTTAAACCCTGAGAGTTCCTGGCTATGCAAACATGTTGACATGGTAACAGTAATAAATATTGTTTATAACCACTCGAGTAGGTAACATGAACCTTCATTCCCTTTAGATATCTACAACCTGTTGATCCCTTGTATTATCAGAGTGTAAAGCTAAAATTCACAGAATGCAGCTTTGTTTTTAGATAGGTACAATAGTGTTAGAAGGTCACAGAGCTACTGATGAAAAGGACCAAGCCATAAAAACATGACTTACCTTGAATACACGCATCTTTCTTTTTGATCGAATTTCCTCCTGAAGAAGCCAACGGACCATTGGCGAAACGCGTTGAGCGAGAGAGAGCTTCATTATCACCATAGCAGCTGATTCGGGACCTTTTCTGTTTTATACTGCGCTTTTTGCACACTATTTTCTGATAGTTGTTCTACCTACAACTGTAAGTGCATTCGGATTTCCTGATTCCCGGCTTTTTGATGATACTGCACTATTTTAGTCTCCTTGTTTTTTAGATTTTGAAGCCATTAAATTCTGATGATACCTTTGAAGAGCCTACTATACTCTACTTGTTTGTGAGTGGATTTGATACATATTCACATCCCATTTGTACATACATATTACACTATTGTGGTTGTTTCTTTTTTCTCCCCATCTATATATGCGCTCCATGGATGGTTTATTGTGCTGTTAAACACCCTGAGGAAGAGTGTTATTGGAAGCTGCTTTGGATTGGGGAGTACTTATTATTGATATATTATCTACTAGATCACTATACACGTGAATTGGGGTTGCTGGTTTTTTGTAACACATTATCTGTTATTTCACCTGTCAAATAACCCCTTGAAATGTGGAGATATGTGCAGTTAGTGACAATTAGCATGTCATGTGGTTAAACAAGGTTAGAAAATGATGAACAATCTGAAGTATTCAGCCACACAAGCAAAATCAGCCCCCCCATGTGAGAGCTTCTGAGAGCAGCCGCAAAAGCTCACAAGATAGCGGCACTCAGTACAAAGTAAAAGAGTTGCCAGAGGGTCTATCCAGAACCTCCTGAGAATTCTGAGGTACTGCAGCCAACCTTAGTGGAGCCCAGTTTACTAATCACTTTGTGATCGGTAAAGTAGAATAAAAAATGTAAAAAAAAGTGTAATAACATTTAAAAATAAAAATGACCCAGTGATATCACCATAAGGGGGACCACCAAGTTCCAAGAAAATGTCCAAAATCAAAAAAAAAAAAATCTGTTCCATTCGCCCCAATAAAAAAGGACCAAAATAATGATCAGTAAATGTTTATAGATATTTGTGCATTCAGTGTCATCAGTAGCTATTATATCTTTGGAACTTATACAAACCAGTGATTTGAGTTTTGCTGTAAGCAAAGGACTGGGAAAATGAGCTAGATAGTCATAGGTATTTTGTCAACTCTGTGGTCATTACCAACATTGATTTTTAAAGGGTTAGGTCTCCTCTAACATGTTTTATACCTGCTACATGCCTACAGATAAAAGCCAACAAATGAGATAAGAAAAGGTATATTGGTAAAGCTTGATGTTAATGAAGGAAATCTATAAACATCCACCAATGAAGCAATAATGCTTTAATAATGCTCTATGTGTCTGTTGGGACGTGCTGGAAGTGTAGAGCAGGGTCTGAAAGGTAAGGGCCAAAGGCAAAAGGGAAAGTCAGGTAAGCGAGCTGGGATCAGAAGAGGCAGCAGAAGTGAAAAATGGGGAACGAGTCGGGTCAGGATAGGAGAGATACACAAAGTCCAGTAAACAAGCCAATGTCGGATGCCAGGAAGTCCTTCAAGCAGAGTAGGTAGATTGCAGGAGGAATTGGGACTGAGCAGAACAAAACCAGCTAGTCAGCTCAATAAATAAGCACCTAATGAAGGGTGTAGGGTTTTTATAGGGGTTGTCAGGTTGTAAAGCCCCTCTTTCCAGCTCCAGAGTGATCCTGCCTCCTCCCTACTACACTATGTAATTCCCTAAAGGATTGACAGCCTCTTTCCCTGCCTCCCCCGCATCTACCAATGCTGCCGCGTCCACGGATGTCAGGACACGGCCCCCTGCCGTCACCAACTTGGAGGTGCTCGCGGCACTCATGTTACTGGAGGCCGGGGATGCGGCCTGACTCATGATGGAGCAGCAGCACGATGTGCGGCGGAAGCAGCAGGGGGAACCACGGAAGGTAGGGAACTCGGGAGCATTCGCGGAGAAGGCCTGAGAGCCTCACAGTGTTGTTTATGAGGACATATGAGTGTCTAGAATATTATATTTTGCAAGTTTCAGGAGAAGACATGGCTTAGAGTCTTTTCTAAAAAGCTATGGCCACATTCCTTACCTTCTGTCTATTAATCTATAATACCATATTTGCTTGATTATAAGACAAGTTTTTTTTCAAAGCAAGTGCTCTGAAAAATACCCCTCGTCTTATAATCAGACCTCAAATAGGTCTGACTATGAAACTAAGATCCAGATCCTACTGTCTTATGCCCCCCATTTAACAACCCCCCCCCAAACTTACCGGTGCGTCTGATTTCCTGGTGTGTAGTCGGGGCAGTGGGTAGACGTCTACGCGATTCGCGTAGGCAACTTCCGCTGCAGCCGGAAGGAGGCGCCGTTAGGAGCGGGGGTTGTCTGCGTCCATCATGCAGACCTTCCCCGTCTGTCAGAGATCAGAGTTCCCCGGTGTGGGAAATTCTCTCTGACAGCCGGAGGGTGTATGCGCGATGGACACCTTCTTCCGGCTGCAGCGGAAGTTGCCTACGCGAACCGTGTAGACGTCTACGATTTATTTAGTGTGTTATAGGGGTTGTCAGGTTGTAAAGCCCCTCTTTCCAGCTCCAGAGTGATCCTGCCTCCTCCCTACTACACTATGTAATTCCCTAAAGGATTGACAGCCTCTTTCCCTGCCTCCCCCGCATCTACCAATGCTGCCGCGTCCACGGATGTCAGGACACGGCCCCCTGCCGTCACCAACATGGAGGTGCTCGCGGCACTCATGTTACTGGAGGCCGGGGATGCGGCCTGACTCATGATGGAGCAGCAGCACGATGTGCGGCGGAAGCAGCAGGGGGAACCACGGAAGGTAGGGAACTCGGGAGCATTCGCGGAGAAGGCCTGAGAGCCTCACAGTGTTGTTTATGAGGACATATGAGTGTCTAGAATATTATATTTTGCAAGTTTCAGGAGAAGACATGGCTTAGAGTCTTTTCTAAAAAGCTATGGCCACATTCCTTACCTTCTGTCTATTAATCTATAATACCATATTTGCTTGATTATAAGACGAGTTTTTTTTTCAAAGCAAGTGCTCTGAAAAATACCCCTCGTCTTATAATCAGACCTCAAATAGGTCTGACTATGAAACTAAGATCCAGATCCTACTGTCTTATGCCCCCCATTTAACAACCCCCCCCAAACTTACCGGTGCGTCTGATTTCCTGGTGTGTAGTCGGGGCAGTGGGTAGACGTCTACGCGATTCGCGTAGGCAACTTCCGCTGCAGCCGGAAGGAGGCGCCGTTAGGAGCGGGGGTTGTCTGCGTCCATCACGCAGACCTTCCCCGTCTGTCAGAGATCAGAGTTCCCCGGTGCGGGAAATTCTCTCTGACAGCCGGAGGGTGTATGCGCGATGGACACCTTCTTCCGGCTGCAGCGGAAGTTGCCTACGCGAACCGTGTAGACGTCTACGATTTATTTAGTGTGTTTGATTGAAGGCCTTATGTCTAGTCTCTGTAGCCTAGTGGCTTAGGTGTTTCACTTGGTGACTTGAGGTGGCTGTTCTGTTTTTTTTTTGTTTTTAATTAAGCCCATAGACCAAAACATAAGCCATCTTTGCCCTTACAAGCCAACCTTCTTTAGTTTATTTAGTGAATTTGTTTGTGAGTCAGGCTAGCTAAAGGACTGTAAAAACTAAAGGATTGTTTCTGTAGGGCCTTATACCTGTTCTCTGTTGTGCAATGGTTGAGATGTTGGATTTAGTTTTTGAGGTTCTGGGTTTAATTCTCCCCAATTGATTTATTTGGTGTGTTTGTTTGGGAGGAAGGCAAGCTACAAGATTGCATTGAGGTAAAAAAAACAATGGATTGTTTGCAGGGGACAGGTTTGCTAGTGTCTGTAGTGTACGTTACCCTTCTTTAGTTTATTAATTGTGTTTGTGTGGGAGACAAGCTAACAGCTGTTCCCATGTGGCTATGTAGAGTAATGGTTAAGGAGCTAAGCTTGAGTCTGTAAGGTCCTGTGTTCAATTCCTCTGTTCTCCATCTCGAGCTTTTACTCAGCTCTCTTGAACATTGTGTTTTTTTTTTGTTGTTTGGTGAGGGAGAAAAAAGCTATTGTTAGCAACCAGGTAGACCAAAACACAAGCCACCCAGTTCATGCATTTAAATTGAATGATTTAGTCAAAGGGATTTGGGTCACTCTGTCAGCATTAGCCATTTCCCCCACTTCTGGATATTTATATCATCATGCAGAGGCCATACAAAATTATGAACTAAAAAATTACCCCTGCATTGTATATTTATCCCACCGTACATCCCCACATTGTGTATTTATCCCACCAGACAGCCCCACATTGTGTATTGATTTATGTGATGACCCTCAGCCAGCCCTCCGTGTAAATGAATGCCCCATTGCCCCCCACACCCTTGTGTATTGTCCTCATCCATTTTGTTTGAGAGATCCAGGTGCTGTGGTTGCAGTAGGATGTGTCCAGGCCAGGGCTTATCTTTGCACAGTAATTCCCCTGTCTCTTCTTTTGTGTTTTAGATTTTTTCCTGCCTCCACCTTTGCTATCCCAGTTTGGAGTTAACCGAAGTTTGGAAAATGCTACAACCAATCACAAATGGAGTCTTGCTGAGCCAATAGAGACGCAACTCCCACCTAGGAAGTGACTTGACGTGCCGCATTAAGGAACTTCACATTTTTTATCTTTTATGGAAATAAAATTAATTATTTAAGTGCGTGTGTGTATTATTATTATTATTATTATTATTATTATTTTTTATATTCCTTTGGTATGTTGTTGTCACTGCAGATTGTAGGAAGTGCTAATGCCTGTACCTTTAGAGGGAGGCTATAGAAAATGCTAATTTGGTTAGTGAACCAGCTTGGTGAAGCCTTCTGCTTTCCCTCCTCCAGTGTGAGGATTCGTGGACTGTTGTACAAAAGCAAACATAGGGGTGTAATTTGAGTGAATTTGCAGCTCTGGGCAAGATTGTCCTGGCTATTTGTGGATTGTTGCTATAACAGACCACCTCAATATCAGAAGCAAGTCTACGGCAGAGACCTGATTTAAACTCCTTGACCTTGCTATACATTCTAATTTCCAGATTGTTAATACGGTTCAGCTGCGTAAAGAGCCTGGCTGGCCTTTTAATTATGCACTATACGGGAGCAGCTCAGCCATTCTACCAAGATGAACCTGTAAGTATGGGCCATATGGACTCTCCCATCAACCCTCCTTCCAGGGAATACTCTCCAATTAAGGAAGTGACTGCTGGAGACTTTCTCCTGCCTGATGAGCCAAGACAGGCTTATCCTAGTCAAGCAGCAGCTGCCCCTCAGTCCTAG
The DNA here is from genome assembly GCF_027358695.1 of Spea bombifrons. Taxonomy (NCBI): domain Eukaryota; kingdom Metazoa; phylum Chordata; class Amphibia; order Anura; family Pelobatidae; genus Spea; species Spea bombifrons. The sequence continues at coordinate 47,439,198 of NC_071087.1, forward strand.
CTTCCTGATTGATGGGGATTCACAAGACCAGGGCTGACCGATCAGGGAGAGGTTGAACTGGGCAGGCTGCTGATTGGTTGGTGGAGTCAGCTGACTAGGATCGGCCAATCAGGGGCTGCCCCTCAGCCCTAGCCTCCTGAATGGTGGGTGATGTCATCTGACCAGTGCTGACCAATCAGAGAGAGGGGGGAACTGGGCAGGCTGCTGATTGGTTGCTGGAGTCAGCTGACTAGGCTCGGCCAATCAGGGGCTGCCCCTCAGCCCTAGCCTCCTGATTGGTGGGTGATGTCACCTGACCAGTGCTGACCAATCAGAGAGAGGGGGAACTGAGCAGGCTGCTGATTGGTTACTGGAGTCAGCTGACTAGGCTCGGCCAATCAGGGGCTGCCCCTCAGGCCTAGCCTCCTGATTGGTGGGTGATGTCACCTGATCAGGGCTGACCAATCAGAGAGGGGGGAAACTGGGCAGGCTGCTGGTTGGTTGCTGGAGTCAGCTGACTAGGCTCGGCCAATCAGGGGTTGCCCCTCAGCCCTACCTTCCTGATTGGTGGGTGATATCACCTGACCAGGGCTGACCAATCAGGGAGGGGGGGCAGGCTGCTGATTGGTTGCTGGAGTCAGCTGACTAGGCTCAGCCAATCAGGGGCTGCTCCTCAGCCCTAGCCTCCTGATTGGTGGGTGATGTCACCTGACCAGGGCTGACCAATCAGAGAGAGGGGAAACTGGGCAGGCTGCTGATTGGTTGCTGGAGTCAGCTGACTAGCTCGGCCAATCAGGGGCTGCCCCTCAGCCCTAGCCTCCTGATTGGTGGGTGATGTCACCTGACCAGTGCTGACCAATCAGAGAGAGGGGGAACTGAGCAGGCTGCTGATTGGTTGCTGGAGTCAGCTGACTAGGCTCGGCCAATCAGGGGTTGCCCCTCAGCCCTACCTTCCTGATTGGTGGGTGATATCACCTGACCAGGGCTGACCAATCAGGGAGGGGGGGCAGGCTGCTGATTGGTTGCTGGAGTCAGCTGACTAGGCTCAGCCAATCAGGGGCTGCCCCTCCGCCCTAGCCTCCTGATTGGTGGGTGATGTCACCTGACCAGGGCTGACCAATCAGAGAGAGGGGAAACTGGGCAGGCTGCTGATTGGTTGCTGGAGTCAGCTGACTAGCTCGGCCAATCAGGGGCTGCCCCTCAGCCCTAGCCTCCTGATTGGTGGGTGATGTCAACTGACCAGTGTTGACCAATCAGAGAGAGGGGGAACTGGGCAGGCTGCTGATTGGTTGCTGGAGTCAGCTGACTAGGCCTGGCCAATCAGGGGCAGCCCCTCAGCCCTAGCCTCCTGATTGGTGGGTGATGTCACCTGATCAGGGCTGACCAATCAGAGAGGGGGGAAACTGGGCAGGCTGCTGATTGGTTGCCGGAGTCAGCTGACTAGGCTCAGCCAATCAGGGGCTGCCCCTCAGCCCTAGCCTCCTGATTGGTGGGTGATGTCACCTGACCAGGGCTGACCAATCAGAGAGAGGGGAAACTGGGCAGGCTGCTGATTGGTTGCTGGAGTCAGCTGACTAGCTCGGCCAATCAGGGGCTGCCACTCAGCCCTAGCCTCCTGATTGGTGGGTGATGTCACCTGACCAGTGCTGACCAATCAGAGAGAGGGGGAACTGGGCAGGCTGCTGATTGGTTGCTGGAGTCAGCTGACTAGGCTCGGCCAATCAGTGTGTTATGTCACAGAGAGAGGTATCATATTGCATGGCACTTTATTATTATTTAATAATTTTTATGAATTATTAATTTGTTAAATGAATTAATATGGCTGCAATGTAATTGCCGCATGGTTAACAATTACCACCACGCTTGCCGCACCTGACCTTACTGGTGTGGGAACAAGGCGGCAGTGGCCGGATTTGAACTTACGAGCAACCGGGTGGAAGTCCAACACCTTAACCACAACTCTAAGTCAGAGATACTGGAAACTGCCTCTCTCTGTAGCATATTGGGTTAGGTGTTAGCATGTTCTGCCCCTGCAAGCCACCAATCTTTAGTTTATTTAGTGTGTTTGAAAGCAGGTCTCACATCTCATCTCTGTAGCCTAATGGCTTAGGTGTTGGCCTTGGTGATTTGAGGTTCTGAGTTCAATTCCCCTAGGCGTCACCTGTGGCTGTTCTGTTTTTTTTTTTTTAATTAAGCCCATAGACCAAAACATAAGCCATCTTTGCTCTTACAAGCCACCCTTGTCGAGTTTATTTAGTGAATTTGTTTGTGAGTCAGGATAGCTAAAGGACTGTAAAAACTAAAGGATTGTTTCTGTAGGGCCTTATACCTGTTCTCTGTTGTGCAATGGTTGAGATGTTGGATTTAGTTTTTGCGGTTCTGAGTTTAATTCACTCCAATTGATTTATTTGGTGTGTTTGTTTGGGAGGAAGGCAAGCTACAAGATTGCATTGAGGTAAAAAAACAATGGATTGTTTGCAGGGGACAGGTTTGCTAGTGTCTGTAGTGTACATTACCCTTCTTTAGTTTATTAATTGTGTTTGTGTGGGAGACAAGCTAACAACTGTTCCCATATGGCTATGTAGAGTAAAGGTTAGGGAGCCAAGCTTGAGTCTGTAAGGTCCTGTGTTCAATTCCTCTGTGTTCCATCTTGAGCTTTTACTCAGCTCTCTTGAACATTGTGTTTTTTTGTTGTTGTTGTTTGGTGAGGGTGAAAAAAGCTATTGTTAGCAACCAGGTAGACCAAAACACAAGCCACCCAGTTCATGCATTTAAATTGAATGATTTAGTCAAAGGGATTTGGGTCACTCTGTCAGCATTAGCCATTTCCCCCACATCTGGATATTTATATCATCATTCAGAGGCCATACAAAATTATGAACTTAAAAATTACCCCTGCATTGTATATTTATCCCACAGTACATCCCCACATTGTGTATTTATCCCACCAGACAGCCCCACATTGTGTATTGATTTATGTGATGACCCTCAGCCAGCCCTCCATGTAAATGAATGCCCCATTGCCCCCCACACCCTTGTGTATTGTCCTCATCCATTTTCTTTGAGAGATCCAGGTGCTGTGGTTGCAGTAGGATGTGTCCAGGCCGGGGCTTATCTTTGTACAGTAATTCCCCTGTCTCTTTTGTGTTTTAGATTTTTTCCTGCCTCCACCTTTGCTATCCCAGTTTGGAGTTAACCGAAGTTTGGAAAATGCTGGACTGTTGTACAAAAGCAAACATAGGGGTGTAATTTGAGTGAATTTGCAGCTCTGGGCAAGATTGTCCTGGCTATTTGTGGATTGTTGCTATAACAGACCACCTCAATATCGGAAGCAAGTCTACGGCAGAGACCTGATTTAAACTCCTTGACCTTGCTATACATTCTAATTTCCAGATTGTTAATACGGTTCAGCTGCGTAAAGAGCCTGGCTGGCCTTGTATAATGCATAGCTAAGTCAATGTGATGTCGCTGGAAAATCCCTGACCTTTTAATTATGCACTATACGGGAGCAGCTCAGCCATTCTACCAAGATGAACCTGTAAGTATGGGCCATATGGACTCTCCCATCAACCCTCCTTCCAGGGAATACTCTCCAATTAAGGAAGTGACTGCTGGAGACTTTCTCCTGCCTGATGAGCCAAGACAGGCTTATCCTAGTCAAGCAGCAGCTGCCCCTCAGTCCTAGCTTCCTGATTGATGGGGATTCACAAGACCAGGGCTGACTGATCAGGGAGAGGGGGAACTGGGCAGGCTGCTGATTGGTTGGTGGAGTCAGCTGACTAGGACCGGCCAATCAGGGGCTGCCCCTCAGCCCTAGCCTCCTGAATGGTGGGTGATGTCATCTGACCAGTGCTGACCAATCAGAGAGAGGGGGGAACTGGGCAGGCTGCTGATTGGTTGCTGGAGTCAGCTGACTAGGCTTGGCCAATCAGGGGCTGCCCCTCAGCCCTAGCCTCCTGATTGGTGGGTGATGTCACCTGACCAGTGCTGACCAATCAGAGAGAGGGGGAACTGAGCAGGCTGCTGATTGGTTACTGGAGTCAGCTGACTAGGCTCGGCCAATCAGGGGCTGCCCCTCAGGGCTAGCCTCTTGATTGGTGGGTGATGTCACCTGATCAGGGCTGACCAATCAGAGAGGGGGGAAACTGGGCAGGCTGCTGATTGGTTGCTGGAGTCAGCTGACTAGGCTCAGCCAATCAGGGGCTGCCCCTCAGCCCTAGCCTCCTGATTGGTGGGTGATGTCACCTGACCAAGGCTGACCAATCAGAGAGAGGGGAAACTGGGCAGGCTGCTGATTGGTTGCTGGAGTCAGCTGACTAGCTTGGCCAATCAGGGGCTGCCCCTTCAGCCCTAGCCTCCTGATTGGTGGGTGATGTCACCTGACCAGTGCTGACCAATCAGAGAGAGGGGGAACTGAGCAGGCTGCTGATTGGTTGCTGGAGTCAGCTGACTAGGCTCGGCCAATCAGGGGCTGCCCCTCAGGCCTAGCCTCCTGATTGGTGGGTGATGTCACCTGATCAGGGCTGACCAATCAGAGAGGGGGGAAACTGGGCAGGCTCCTGATTGGTTGCTGGAGTCAGCTGACTAGGCTCAGCCAATCAGGGACTGCCCCTCAGCCCTAGCCTCCTGATTGGTGGGTGATGTCACCTGATCAGGGCTGACCAATCAGAGAGAGGGGAAACTGGGCAGGCTGCTGATTGGTTGCTGGAGTCAGCTGACTAGGCTCAGCCAATCAGGGGCTGCCCCTCAGCCCTAGCCTCCTGATTGGTGGGTGATGTCACCTGACCAGGGCTGACCAATCAGAGAGAGGGGAAACTGGGCAGGCTGCTGATTGGTTTCTGGAGTCAGCTGACTAGCTCGGCCAATCAGGGGCTGCCCCTCAGCCCTAGCCTCCTGATTGGTGGGTGATGTCACCTGACCAGTGCTGACCAATCAGAGAGAGGGGGAACTGGGCAGGCTGCTGATTGGTTGCTGGAGTCAGCTGACTAGCTCGGCCAATCAGGGGCTGCCCCTCAGCCCTAGCCTCCTGATTGGTGGGTGATGTCACCTGACCAGGGCTGACCAATCAGAGACAGGGGAAACTGGGCAGGCTGCTGATTGGTTGCTGGAGTCAGCTGACTAGGCTCGGCCAATCAGGGGCAGCCCCTCAGCCCTAGCCCCCTGATTGGTGGGTGATGTCACCTGATCAGGGCTGACCAATCAGAGAGAGGGGAAACTGGGCAGGCTGCTGATTGGTTGCTGGAGTCAGCTGACTAGGCTCAGCCAATCAGGGGCTGCCCCTCAGCCCTAGCTTCCTGATTGGTGGGTGATGTCACCTGACCAGTGCTGACCAATCAGAAAGAGGGGGAACTGGGCAGGCTGCTGATTGGTTGCTGGAATCAGCTGATTAGGCTCGGCCAATCAGTGTGTTATGTCACAGAGAGAGGTATCATATTGCATGGCACTTTATTATTATTTAATAATTTTTATGAATTATTAATTTGTTAAATGAATTAATAATGACATTGGCTGTTTTCTGCCACTTGAATTTACGGGCACCAATGTAATTGCCGCATGGTTAACAATTACCACCACGCTTGCCACACCTGACCTTACTGGTGTGGGAACAAGGCGGCAGTGGCCAGATTTGAACTTACGAGCAACCGGGTGGAAGTCCAACACCTTAACCACAACTCTAAGTCAGAGATACTAGAAGCAGCCTCTCTCTGTAGCATATTGGGTTAGGTGTTAGCATGTTCTGCCCCTGCAAGCCACCAATCTTTAGTTTATTTAGTGTGTTTGAAAGCAGGTCTCACATCTCATCTCTGTAGCCTAATGGCTTAGGTGTTGGCCTTGGTGATTTGAGGTTCTGAGTTCAATTCCGCTAGGCGTCACCTGTGGCTGTTCTGTTTTTTTTTTTTTAATTAAGCCCATAGACCAAAACATAAGCCATCTTTGCCCTTACAAGCCACCCTTGTCGAGTTTATTTAGTGAATTTGTTTGTGAGTCAGGATAGCTAAAGGACTGTAAAAACTAAAGGATTGTTTCTGTAGGGCCTTATACCTGTTCTCTGTTGTGCAATGGTTGAGATGTTGGATTTAGTTTTTGCGGTTCTGAGTTTAATTCACTCCAATTGATTTATTTGGTGTGTTTGTTTGGGAGGAAGGCAAGCTACAAGATTGCATTGAGGTAAAAAAACAATGGATTGTTTGCAGGGGACAGGTTTGCTAGTGTCTGTAGTGTACGTTACCCTTCTTTAGTTTATTAATTGTGTTTGTGTGGGAGACAAGCTAACAGCTGTTCCCATATGGCTATGTAGAGTAAAGGTTAGGGAGCCAAGCTTGAGTCTGTAAGGTCCTGTGTTCAATTCCTCTGTGTTCCATTTTGAGCTTTTACTCAGCTCTCTTGAACATTGTGTTTTTTTGTTGTTGTTGTTTGGTGAGGGTGAAAAAAGCTATTGTTAGCAACCAGGTAGACCAAAACACAAGCCACCCAGTTCATGCATTTAAATTGAATGATTTAGTCAAAGGGATTTGGGTCACTCTGTCAGCATTAGCCATTTCCCCCACATCTGGATATTTATATCATCATTCAGAGGCCATACAAAATTATGAACTTAAAAATTACCCCTGCATTGTATATTTATCCCACAGTACATCCCCACATTGTGTATTTATCCCACCAGACAGCCCCACATTGTGTATTGATTTATGTGATGACCCTCAGCCAGCCCTCCATGTAAATGAATGCCCCATTGCCCCCCACACCCTTGTGTATTGTCCTCATCCATTTTGTTTGAGAGATCCAGGTGCTGTGGTTGCAGTAGGATGTGTCCAGGCCAGGGCTTATCTTTGTACAGTAATTCCCCTGTCTCTTCTTTTGTGTTTTAGATTTTTTCCTGCCTCCACCTTTGCTATCCCAGTTTGGAGTTAACCGAAGTTTGGAAAATGCTACAACCAATCACAAATGGAGTCTTGCTGAGCCAATAGAGATGCAACTCCCACCTAGGAAGTGACTTGACGTGCCACATTAAGGAACTTGACATTTTTTATCTTTTATGGAAATAAAATTAATTATTTAAGTGTGTGTGTGTATTATTATTATTATTTTTTATATTCCTTTGGTATGTTGTTGTCACTGCAGATTGTAGGAAGTGCTAATGCCTGTACCTTTAGAGGGAGGCTATAGAAAATGCTAATTTGGTTAGTGAACCAGCTTGGTGAAGCCTTCTGCTTTCCCTCCTCCAGTGTGAGGATTCGTGGACTGTTGTACAAAAGCAAACATAGGGGTGTAATTTGAGTGAATTTGCAGCTCTGGGCAAGATTGTCCTGGCTATTTGTGGATTGTTGCTATAACAGACCACCTCAATATCAGAAGCAAGTCTACGGCAGAGACCTGATTTAAACTCCTTGACCTTGCTATACATTCTAATTTCCAGATTGTTAATACGGTTCAGCTGCGTAAAGAGCCTGGCTGGCCTTGTATAATGCATAGCTAAGTCAATGTGATGTCGCTGGAAAATCCCTGACCTTTTAATTATGCACTATACGGGAGCAGCTCAGCCATTCTACCAAGATGAACCTGTAAGTATGGGCCATATGGACTCTCCCATCAACCCTCCTTCCAGGGAATACTCTCCAATTAAGGAAGTGACTGCTGGAGACTTTCTCCTGCCTGATGAGCCAAGACAGGCTTATCCTAGTCAAGCAGCAGCAGCTGCCCCTCAGTCCTAGCTTCCTGATTGATGGGGATTCACAAGACCAGGGCTGACTGATCAGGGAGAGGGGGAACTGGGCAGGCTGCTGATTGGTTGGTGGAGTCAGCTGACTAGGATCGGCCAATCAGGGGCTGCCCCTCAGCCCTAGCCTCCTGAATGGTGGGTGATGTCATCTGACCAGTGCTGACCAATCAGAGAGAGGGGGGAACTGGGCAGGCTGCTGATTGGTTGCTGGAGTCAGCTGACTAGGCTCAGCCAATCAGGGGCTGCCCCTCAGCCCTAGCCTCCTGATTGGTGGGTGATGTCACCTGACCAGTGCTGACCAATCAGAGAGAGGGGGAACTGAGCAGGCTGCTGATTGGTTACTGGAGTCAGCTGACTAGGCTCGGCCAATCAGGGGCTGCCCCTCAGGGCTAGCCTCCTGATTGGTGGGTGATGTCACCTGATCAGGGCTGACCAATCAGAGAGGGGGGAAACTGGGCAGGCTGCTGATTGGTTGCTGGAGTCAGCTGACTAGGCTCAGCCAATCAGGGGCTGCCCCTCAGCCCTAGCCTCCTGATTGGTGGGTGATGTCACCTGACCAAGGCTGACCAATCAGAGAGAGGGGAAACTGGGCAGGCTGCTGATTGGTTGCTGGAGTCAGCTGACTAGGCTCAGCCAATCAGGGGCTGCCCCTCAGCCCTACCCTCCTGATTGGTGGGTGATGTCACCTGACCAGGGCTGACCAATCAGAGAGAGGGGAAACTGGGCATGCTGCTGATTGGTTGCTGGAGTCAGCTGACTAGCTCGGCCAATCAGGGGCTGCCCCTCAGCCCTAGCCTCCTGATTGGTGGGTGATGTCACCTGACCAGGGCTGACCAATCAGAGAGAGGGGGAACTGGGCAGGCTGCTGATTGGTTGCTGGAGTCAGCTGACTAGGCTCGGCCAATCAGGGGCTGCCCCTCAGCCCTAGCCTCCTGATTGGTGGGTGATGTCACCTGATCAGGGCTGACCAATCAGAGAGAGGGGGAACTGGGCAGGCTGCTGATTGGATGCTGGAGTCAGCTGACTAGGCTCGGCCAATCAGGTGCTGCCCCTCAGCCCTAGCTTCCTGATTGGTGGGTGATGTCACCTGACCAGTGCTGACCAATCAGAAAGAGGGGGAACTGGGCAGGCTGCTGATTGGTTGCTGGAATCAGCTGATTAGGCTCGGCCAATCAGTGTGTTATGTCACAGAGAGAGGTATCATATTGCATGGCACTTTATTATTATTTAATAATTTTTATGAATTATTAATTTGTTAAATGAATTAATATAGACATTGGCTGTTTTCTGCCACTTGAATCTACGGGCACCAATGTAATTGCCGCATGGTTAACAATTACCACCACGCTTGCCGCACCTGACCTTACTGGTGTGTGATCAAGGCGGCAGTGGCCGGATTTGAACTTACGAGCAACCGGGTGGAAGTCCAACACCTTAACCACAACTCTAAGTCAGAGATACTGGAAACGGCCTCTCTCTGTAGCATATTGGGTTAGGTGTTAGCATGTTCTGCCCCTGCAAGCCACCAATCTTTAGTTTATTTAGTGTGTTTGAAAGGAGGTCTCACATTTCATCTCTGTAGCCTAATGGCTTAGGTGTTGGCCTTGGTGATTTGAGGTTCTGAGTTCAATTCCCCTAGGCGTCACCTGTGGCTGTTCTGTTTTTTTTTTTTTAATTAAGCCCATAGACCAAAACATAAGCCATCTTTGCCCTTACAAGCCACCCTTGTCGAGTTTATTTAGTGAATTTGTTTGTGAGTCAGGATAGCTAAAGGACTGTAAAAACTAAAGGATTGTTTCTGTAGGGCCTTATACCTGTTCTCTGTTGTGCAATGGTTGAGATGTTGGATTTAGTTTTTGCGGTTCTGAGTTTAATTCACTCCAATTGATTTATTTGGTGTGTTTGTTTGGGAGGAAGGCAAGCTACAAGATTGCATTGAGGTAAAAAAACAATGGATTGTTTGCAGGGGACAGGTTTGCTAGTGTCTGTAGTGTACGTTACCCTTCTTTAGTTTATTAATTGTGTTTGTGTGGGAGACAAGCTAACAGCTGTTCCCATGTGGCTATGTAGAGTAAAGGTTAGGGAGCCAAGCTTGAGTCTGTAAGGTCCTGTGTTCAATTCCTCTGTGTTCCATCTTGAGCTTTTACTCAGCTCTCTTGAACATTGTGTTTTTTTGTTGTTGTTGTTTGGTGAGGGTGAAAAAAGCTATTGTTAGCAACCAGGTAGACCAAAACACAAGCCACCCAGTTCATGCATTTAAATTGAATGATTTAGTCAAAGGGATTTGGGTCACTCTGTCAGCATTAGCCATTTCCCCCACATCTGGATATTTATATCATCATTCAGAGGCCATACAAAATTATGAACTTAAAAATTACCCCTGCATTGTATATTTATCCCACAGTACATCCCCACATTGTGTATTTATCCCACCAGACAGCCCCACATTGTGTATTGATTTATGTGATGACCCTCAGCCAGCCCTCCATGTAAATGAATGCCCCATTGCCCCCCACACCCTTGTGTATTGTCCTCATCCATTTTCTTTGAGAGATCCAGGTGCTGTGGTTGCAGTAGGATGTGTCCAGGCCGGGGCTTATCTTTGTACAGTAATTCCCCTGTCTCTTCTTTTGTGTTTTAGATTTTTTCCTGCCTCCACCTTTGCTATCCCAGTTTGGAGTTAACCGAAGTTTGGAAAATGCTACAACCAATCACAAATGGAGTCTTGCTGAGCCAATAGAGATGCAACTCCCACCTAGGAAGTGACTTGACGTGCCACATTAAGGAACTTGACATTTTTTATCTTTTATGGAAATAAAATTAATTATTTAAGTGTGTGTGTGTATTATTATTATTATTTTTTATATTCCTTTGGTATGTTGTTGTCACTGCAGATTGTAGGAAGTGCTAATGCCTGTACCTTTAGAGGGAGGCAATAGAAAATGCTAATTTGGTTAGTGAACCAGCTTGGTGAAGCCTTCTGCTTTCCCTCCTCCAGTGTGAGGATTCGTGGACTGTTGTACAAAAGCAAACATAGGGGTGTAATTTGAGTGAATTTGCAGCTCTGGGCAAGATTGTCCTGGCTATTTGTGGATTGTTGCTATAACAGACCACCTCAATATCAGAAGCAAGTCTACGACAGAGACCTGATTTAAACTCCTTGACCTTGCTATACATTCTAATTTCCAGATTGTTAATACGGTTCAGCTGCGTAAAGAGCCTGGCTGGCCTTGTATAATGCATAGCTAAGTCAATGTGATGTCGCTGGAAAATCCCTGACCTTTTAATTATGCACTATACGGGAGCAGCTCAGCCATTCTACCAAGATGAACCTGTAAGTATGGGCCATATGGACTCTCCCATCAACCCTCCTTCCAGGGAATACTCTCCAATTAAGGAAGTGACTGCTGGAGACTTTCTCCTGCCTGATGAGCCAAGACAGGCTTATCCTAGTCAAGCAGCAGCAGCTGCCCCTCAGTCCTAGCTTCCTGATTGATGGGGATTCACAAGACCAGGGCTGACTGATCAGGGAGAGGGGGAACTGGGCAGGCTGCTGATTGGTTGGTGGAGTCAGCTGACTAGGATCGGCCAATCAGGGGCTGCCCCTCAGCCCTAGCCTCCTGAATGGTGGGTGATGTCATCTGACCAGTGCTGACCAATCAGAGAGAGGGGAGAACTGGGCAGGCTGCTGATTGGTTGCTGGAGTCAGCTGACTAGGCTCGGCCAATCAGGGGCTGCCCCTCAGCCCTAGCCTCCTGATTGGTGGGTGATGTCACCTGACCAGGGCTGACCAATCAGAGAGAGGGGAAACTGGGCAGGCTGCTGATTGGTTGCTGGAGTCAGCTGACTAGCTCGGCCAATCAGGGGCTGCCCCTCAGCCCTAGCCTCCTGATTGGTGGGTGATGTCACCTGACCAGTGCTGACCAATCAGAGAGAGGGGGAACTGAGCAGGCTGCTGATTGGTTGCTGGAGTCAGCTGACTAGGCTCGGCCAATCAGGGGCTGCCCCTCAGGCCTAGCCTCCTGATTGGTGGGTGATGTCACCTGATCATTGCTGACCAATCAGAGAGGGGGGAAACTGGGCAGGCTGCTGATTGGTTGCTGGAGTCAGCTGACTAGGCTCGGCCAATCAGGGACTGCCCCTCAGCCCTAGCCTCCTGATTGGTGGGTGATGTCAACTGACCAGTGTTGACCAATCAGAGAGAGGGGGAACTGAGCAGGCTGCTGATTGGTTGCTGGAGTCAGCTGACTAGGCTCGGCCAATCAGGGGCTGCCCCTCAGGCCTAGCCTCCTGATTGGTGGGTGATGTCACCTGATCAGGGCTGACCAATCAGAGAGAGGGGAAACTGGGCAGGCTGCTGATTGGTTGCTGGAGTCAGCTGACTAGGCTCAGCCAATCAGGGGCTGCCCCTCAGCCCTAGCCTCCTGATTGGTGGGTGATGTCACCTGACCAGGGCTGACCAATCAGAGAGAGGGGAAACTGGGCAGGCTGCTGATTGGTTGCTGGAGTCAGCTGACTAGCTCGGCCAATCAGGGGCTGCCCCTCAGCCCTAGCCTCCTGATTGGTGGGTGATGTCACCTGACCAGTGCTGACCAATCAGAGAGAGGGGGAACTGGGCAGGCTGCTGATTGGTTGCTGGAGTCAGCTGACTAGCTCGGCCAATCAGGGGCTGCCCCTCAGCCCTAGCCTCCTGATTGGTGGGTGATGTCACCTGACCAGGGCTGACCAATCAGAGACAGGGGAAACTGGGCAGGCTGCTGATTGGTTGCTGGAGTCAGCTGACTAGGCTCGGCCAATCAGGGGCAGCCCCTCAGCCCTAGCCCCCTGATTGGTGGGTGATGTCACCTGATCAGGGCTGACCAATCAGAGAGAGGGGAAACTGGGCAGGCTGCTGATTGGTTGCTGGAGTCAGCTGACTAGGCTCGGCCAATCAGGGGCTGCCCCTCAGCCTAGCTTCCTGATTGGTGGGTGATGTCACCTGACCAGTGCTGACCAATCAGAAAGAGGGCAGGCTGCTGATTGGTTGCTGGAATCAGCTGATTAGGCTCGGCCAATCAGTGTGTTATGTCACAGAGAGAGGTATCATATTGCATGGCACTTTATTATTTAATAATTTTTATGAATTATTAATTTGTTAAATGAATTAATAATGACATTGGCTGTTTTCCGGCACTTGAATTTACGGGCACCAATGTAATTGCCGCATGGTTAACAATTACCACCACGCTTGCCGCACCTGACCTTACTGGTGTGGGAACAAGGCGGCAGTGGCCGGATTTGAACTTACGAGCAACCGGGTGGAAGTCCAACACCTTAACCACAACTCTAAGTCAGAGATACTGGAAACTGCCTCTCTCTGTAGCATATTGGGTTAGGTATTAGCATATTCTGCCCTTGCAAGCCACCAATATTTAGTTTATTTAGTGTGTTTGAAAGCAGGTCTCACATCTCATCTCTGTAGCCTAATGGCTTAGGTGTGGGCCTTGGTGATTTGAGGTTCTGAGTTCAATTCCCCTAGGCGTCAACTGTGGCTGTTCTGTTTTTTTTTTTTTTAATTAAGCCCATAGACCAAAACATAAGCCATCTTTGCCCTTACAAGCCACCCTTGTTTAGTTTATTTAGTGAATTTGTTTGTGAGTCAGGATAGCTAAAGGACTGTAAAAACTAAAGGATTGTTTCTGTAGGGCCTTATACCTGTTCTCTGTTGTGCAATGGTTGAGATGTTGGATTTAGTTTTTGCGGTTCTGGGTTTAATTCACTCCAATTGATTTATTTGGTGTGTTTGTTTGGGAGGAAGGCAAGCTACAAGATTGCATTGAGGTAAAAAAACAATGGATTGTTTGCAGGGGACAGGTTTGCTAGTGTCTGTAGTGTACATGTTACCCTTCTTTAGTTTATTAATTGTGTTTGTGTGGGAGACAAGCTAACAGCTGTTCCCATGTGGCTATGTAGAGTAATGATTAGGGAGCCAAGCTTGAGTCTGTAAGGTCCTGTGTTCAATTCCTCTGTGCTCCATCTTGAGCTTTTACTCAGCTCTCTTGAACATTGTGTTTTTTTGTTGTTGTTGTTTGGTGAGGGTGAAAAAAGCTATTGTTAGCAACCAGGTAGACCAAAACACAAGGCACCCAGTTCATGCATTTAAATTGAATGATTTAGTCAAAGGGATTTGGGTCACTCTGTCAGCATTAGCCATTTCCCCCACATCTGGATATTTATATCATCATTCAGAGGCCATACAAAATTATGAACTTAAAAATTACCCCTGCATTGTATATTTATCCCACAGTACATCCCCACATTGTGTATTTATCCCACCAGACAGCCCCACATTGTGTATTGATTTATGTGATGACCCTCAGCCAGCCCTCCATGTAAATGAATGCCCCATGGCCCCCCACACCCTTGTGTATTGTCCTCATCCATTTTGTTTGAGAGATCCAGGTGCTGTGGTTGCAGTAGGATGTGTCCAGGCCAGGGCTTATCTTTGTACAGTAATTCCCCTGTCTCTTCTTTTGTGTTTTAGATTTTTTCCTGCCTCCACCTTTGCTATCCCAGTTTGGAGTTAACCGAAGTTTGGAAAATGCTACAACCAATCACAAATGGAGTCTTGCTGAGCCAATAGAGACGCAACTCCCACCTAGGAAGTGACTTGACGTGCCACATTAAGGAACTTGACATTTTTTATCTTTTATGGAAATAAAATTAATTATTCAAGTGTGTGTGTGTATCATTTTTATTATTTTTTATATTCCTTTGGTATGTTGTTGTCACTGCAGATTGTAGGAAGTGCTAATGCCTGTACCTTTAGAGGGAGGCTATAGAAAATGCTAATTTGGTTAGTGAACCAGCTTGGTGAAGCCTTCTGCTTTCCCTCCTCCAGTGTGAGGATTCGTGGACTGTTGTACAAAAGCAAACATAGGGGTGTAATTTGAGTGAATTTGCAGCTCTGGGCAAGATTGTCCTGGCTATTTGTGGATTGTTGCTATAACAGACCACCTCAATATCAGAAGCAAGTCTACGGCAGAGACCTGATTTAAACTCCTTGACCTTGCTATACATTCTAATTTCCAGATTGTTAATACGGTTCAGCTGCGTAAAGAGCCTGGCTGGCCTTGTATAATGCATAGCTAAGTCAATGTGATGTCGCTGGAAAATCCCTGACCTTTTAATTATGCACTATACGGGAGCAGCTCAGCCATTCTACCAAGATGAACCTGTAAGTATGGGCCATATGGACTCTCCCATCAACCCTCCTTCCAGGGAATACTCTCCAATTAAGGAAGTGACTGCTGGATACTTTCTCCTGCCTGATGAGCCAAGACAGGCTTATCCTAGTCAAGCCGCAGCTGCCCCTCAGTCCTAGCTTCCTGATTGATGGGGATTCACAAGACCAGGGCTGACTGATCAGGGAGAGGGGGAACTGGGCAGGCTGCTGATTGGTTGGTGGAGTCAGCTGACTAGGATCGGCCAATCAGGGGCTGCCCCTCAGCCCTAGCCTCCTGAATGGTGGGTGATGTCATCTGACCAGTGCTGACCAATCAGAGAGAGGGGGGAACTGGGCAGGCTGCTGATTGGTTGCTGGAGTCAGCTGACTAGGCTCAGCCAATCAGGGGCTGCCCCTCAGCCCTAGCCTCCTGATTGGTGGGTGATGTCACCTGACCAGTGCTGACCAATCAGAGAGAGGGGGAACTGAGCAGGCTGCTGATTGGTTACTGGAGTCAGCTGACTAGGCTCGGCCAATCAGGGGCTGCCCCTCAGGGCTAGCCTCCTGATTGGTGGGTGATGTCACCTGATCAGGGCTGACCAATCAGAGAGGAGGGAAACTGGGCAGGCTGCTGATTGGTTGCTGGAGTCAGCTGACTAGGCTCAGCCAATCAGGGGCTGCCCCTCAGCCCTAGCCTCCTGATTGGTGGGTGATGTCACCTGACCAGGGCTGACCAATCAGAGAGAGGGGAAACTGGGCAGGCTGCTGATTGGTTGCTGGTAGTCAGCTGACTAGCTCGGCCAATCAGGGGCTGCCCCTCAGCCCTAGCCTCCTGATTGGTGGGTGATGTCACCTGACCAGTGCTGACCAATCAGAGAGAGGGGGAACTGAGCAGGCTGCTGATTGGTTGCTGGAGTCAGCTGACTAGGCTCGGCCAATCAGGGGCTGCCCCTCAGGCCTAGCCTCCTGATTGGTGGGTGATGTCACCTGATCAGGGCTGACCAATCAGAGAGGGGGGAAACTGGGCAGGCTGCTGATTGGTTGCTGGAGTCAGCTGACTAGGCTCAGCCAATCAGGGACTGCCCCTCTGCCCTAGCCTCCTGATTGGTGGGTGATGTCACCTGACCAGGGCTGACCAATCAGAGAGAGGGGAAACTGGGCAGGCTGCTGATTGGTTGCTGGAGTCAGCTGACTAGCTCGGCCAATCAGGGGCTGCCCCTCAGCCCTAGCCTCCTGATTGGTGGGTGATGTCACCTGACCAGTGCTGACCAATCAGAGAGAGGGGGAACTGAGCAGGCTGCTGATTGGTTGCTGGAGTCAGCTGACTAGGCTCGGCCAATCAGGGGCTGCCCCTCAGGCCTAGCCTCCTGATTGGTGGGTGATGTCACCTGATCATTGCTGACCAATCAGAGAGGGGGGAAACTGGGCAGGCTGCTGATTGGTTGCTGGAGTCAGCTGACTAGGCTCGGCCAATCAGGGACTGCCCCTCAGCCCTAGCCTCCTGATTGGTGGGTGATGTCAACTGACCAGTGTTGACCAATCAGAGAGAGGGGGAACTGAGCAGGCTGCTGATTGGTTGCTGGAGTCAGCTGACTAGGCTCAGCCAATCAGGGACTGCCCCTCTGCCCTAGCCTCCTGATTGGTGGGTGATGTCACCTGACCAGGGCTGACCAATCAGAGAGAGGGGAAACTGGGCAGGCTGCTGATTGGTTGCTGGAGTCAGCTGACTAGCTCGGCCAATCAGGGGCTGCCCCTCAGCCCTAGCCTCCTGATTGGTGGGTGATGTCACCTGACCAGTGCTGACCAATCAGAGAGAGGGGGAACTGAGCAGGCTGCTGATTGGTTGCTGGAGTCAGCTGACTAGGCTCGGCCAATCAGGGGCTGCCCCTCAGGCCTAGCCTCCTGATTGGTGGGTGATGTCACCTGATCATTGCTGACCAATCAGAGAGGGGGGAAACTGGGCAGGCTGCTGATTGGTTGCTGGAGTCAGCTGACTAGGCTCGGCCAATCAGGGACTGCCCCTCAGCCCTAGCCTCCTGATTGGTGGGTGATGTCAACTGACCAGTGTTGACCAATCAGAGAGAGGGGGAACTGAGCAGGCTGCTGATTGGTTGCTGGAGTCAGCTGACTAGGCTCGGCCAATCAGGGGCTGCCCCTCAGGCCTAGCCTCCTGATTGGTGGGTGATGTCACCTGATCAGGGCTGACCAATCAGAGAGAGGGGAAACTGGGCAGGCTGCTGATTGGTTGCTGGAGTCAGCTGACTAGGCTCAGCCAATCAGGGGCTGCCCCTCAGCCCTAGCCTCCTGATTGGTGGGTGATGTCACCTGACCAGGGCTGACCAATCAGAGAGAGGGGAAACTGGGCAGGCTGCTGATTGGTTGCTGGAGTCAGCTGACTAGCTCGGCCAATCAGGGGCTGCCCCTCAGCCCTAGCCTCCTGATTGGTGGGTGATGTCACCTGACCAGTGCTGACCAATCAGAGAGAGGGGGAACTGGGCAGGCTGCTGATTGGTTGCTGGAGTCAGCTGACTAGCTCGGCCAATCAGGGGCTGCCCCTCAGCCCTAGCCTCCTGATTGGTGGGTGATGTCACCTGACCAGGGCTGACCAATCAGAGACAGGGGAAACTGGGCAGGCTGCTGATTGGTTGCTGGAGTCAGCTGACTAGGCTCGGCCAATCAGGGGCAGCCCCTCAGCCCTAGCCCCCTGATTGGTGGGTGATGTCACCTGATCAGGGCTGACCAATCAGAGAGAGGGGAAACTGGGCAGGCTGCTGATTGGTTGCTGGAGTCAGCTGACTAGGCTCGGCCAATCAGGGGCTGCCCCTCAGCCTAGCTTCCTGATTGGTGGGTGATGTCACCTGACCAGTGCTGACCAATCAGAAAGAGGGGGAACTGGGCAGGCTGCTGATTGGTTGCTGGAATCAGCTGATTAGGCTCGGCCAATCAGTGTGTTATGTCACAGAGAGAGGTATCATATTGCATGGCACTTTATTATTTAATAATTTTTATGAATTATTAATTTGTTAAATGAATTAATAATGACATTGGCTGTTTTCCGCCACTTGAATTTACGGGCACCAATGTAATTGCCGCATGGTTAACAATTACCACCACGCTTGCCGCACCTGACCTTACTGGTGTGGGAACAAGGCGGCAGTGGCCGGATTTGAACTTACGAGCAACCGGGTGGAAGTCCAACACCTTAACCACAACTCTAAGTCAGAGATACTGGAAACTGCCTCTCTCTGTAGCATATTGGGTTGGGTATTAGCATATTCTGCCCTTGCAAGCCACCAATATTTAGTTTATTTAGTGTGTTTGAAAGCAGGTCTCACATCTCATCTCTGTAGCCTAATGTCTTAGGTGTTGGCCTTGGTGATTTGAGGTTCTGAGTTCAATTCCCCTAGGCGTCAACTGTGGCTGTTCTGTTTTTTTTTTTTTTAATTAAGCCCATAGACCAAAACATAAGCCATCTTTGCCCTTACAAGCCACCCTTGTTTAGTTTATTTAGTGAATTTGTTTGTGAGTCAGGATAGCTAAAGGACTGTAAAAACTAAAGGATTGTTTCTGTAGGGCCTTATACCTGTTCTCTGTTGTGCAATGGTTGAGATGTTGGATTTAGTTTTTGCGGTTCTGGGTTTAATTCACTCCAATTGATTTATTTGGTGTGTTTGTTTGGGAGGAAGGCAAGCTACAAGATTGCATTGAGGTAAAAAAACAATGGATTGTTTGCAGGGGACAGGTTTGCTAGTGTCTGTAGTGTACATGTTACCCTTCTTTAGTTTATTAATTGTGTTTGTGTGGGAGACAAGCTAACAGCTGTTCCCATATGGCTATGTAGAGTAAAGGTTAGGGAGCCAAGCTTGAGTCTGTAAGGTCCTGTGTTCAATTCCTCTGTGTTCCGTCTTGAGCTTTTACTCAGCTCTCTTGAACATTGTGTTTTTTTGTTGTTGTTGTTTGGTGAGGGTGAAAAAAGCTATTGTTAGCAACCAGGTAGACCAAAACACAAGCCACCCAGTTCATGCATTTAAATTGAATGATTTAGTCAAAGGGATTTGGGTCACTCTGTCAGCATTAGCCATTTCCCCCACATCTGGATATTTATATCATCATTCAGAGGCCATACAAAATTATGAACTTAAAAATTACCCCTGCATTGTATATTTATCCCACAGTACATCCCCACATTGTGTATTTATCCCACCAGACAGCCCCACATTGTGTATTGATTTATGTGATGACCCTCAGCCAGCCCTCCATGTAAATGAATGCCCCATTGCCCCCCACACCCTTGTGTATTGTCCTCATCCATTTTCTTTGAGAGATCCAGGTGCTGTGGTTGCAGTAGGATGTGTCCAGGCCGGGGCTTATCTTTGTACAGTAATTCCCCTGTCTCTTCTTTTGTGTTTTAGATTTTTTCCTGCCTCCACCTTTGCTATCCCAGTTTGGAGTTAACCGAAGTTTGGAAAATGCTACAACCAATCACAAATGGAGTCTTGCTGAGCCAATAGAGATGCAACTCCCACCTAGGAAGTGACTTGACGTGCCACATTAAGGAACTTGACATTTTTTATCTTTTATGGAAATAAAATTAATTATTTAAGTGTGTGTGTGTATTATTATTATTATTTTTTATATTCCTTTGGTATGTTGTTGTCACTGCAGATTGTAGGAAGTGCTAATGCCTGTACCTTTAGAGGGAGGCTATAGAAAATGCTAATTTGGTTAGTGAACCAGCTTGGTGAAGCCTTCTGCTTTCCCTCCTCCAGTGTGAGGATTCGTGGACTGTTGTACAAAAGCAAACATAGGGGTGTAATTTGAGTGAATTTGCAGCTCTGGGCAAGATTGTCCTGGCTATTTGTGGATTGTTGCTATAACAGACCACCTCAATATCAGAAGCAAGTCTACGGCAGAGACCTGATTTAAACTCCTTGACCTTGCTATACATTCTAATTTCCAGATTGTTAATACGGTTCAGCTGCGTAAAGAGCCTGGCTGGCCTTGTATAATGCATAGCTAAGTCAATGTGATGTCGCTGGAAAATCCCTGACCTTTTAATTATGCACTATACGGGAGCAGCTCAGCCATTCTACCAAGATGAACCTGTAAGTATGGGCCATATGGACTCTCCCATCAACCCTCCTTCCAGGGAATACTCTCCAATTAAGGAAGTGACTGCTGGAGACTTTCTCCTGCCTGATGAGCCAAGACAGGCTTATCCTAGTCAAGCAGCAGCAGCTGCCCCTCAGTCCTAGCTTCCTGATTGATGGGGATTCACAAGACCAGGGCTGACTGATCAGGGAGAGGGGGAACTGGGCAGGCTGCTGATTGGTTGGTGGAGTCAGCTGACTAGGATCGGCCAATCAGGGGCTGCCCCTCAGCCCTAGCCTCCTGATTGGTGGGTGATGTCACCTGACCAGTGCTGACCAATCAGAGAGAGGGGGAACTGGGCAGGCTGCTGATTGGTTGCTGGAGTCAGCTGACTAGCTCGGCCAATCAGGGGCTGCCCCTCAGCCCTAGCCTCCTGATTGGTGGGTGATGTCACCTGACCAGTGCTGACCAATCAGAGAGAGGGGGAACTGGGCAGGCTGCTGATTGGTTGCTGGAGTCAGCTGACTAGCTCGGCCAATCAGGGGCTGCCCCTCAGCCCTAGCCTCCTGATTGGTGGGTGATGTCACCTGACCAGGGCTGACCAATCAGAGACAGGGGAAACTGGGCAGGCTGCTGATTGGTTGCTGGAGTCAGCTGACTAGCTCGGCCAATCAGGGGCTGCCCCTCAGCCCTAGCCTCCTGATTGGTGGGTGATGTCACCTGACCAGGGCTGACCAATCAGAGAGAGGGGGAACTGGGCAGGCTGCTGATTGGTTGCTGGAGTCAGCTGACTAGGCTCGGCCAATCAGGGGCTGCCCCACAGCCCTAGCCTCCTGATTGGTGGGTGATGTCACCTGATCAGGGCTGACCAATCAGAGAGAGGGGGAACTGGGCAGGCTGCTGATTGGTTGCTGGAGTCAGCTGACTAGGCTCGGCCAATCAGGGGCTGCCCCTCAGCCCTAGCTTCCTGATTGGTGGGTGATGTCACCTGACCAGTGCTGACCAATCAGAAAGAGGGGGAACTGGGCAGGCTGCTGATTGGTTGCTGGAATCAGCTGATTAGGCTCGGCCAATCAGTGTGTTATGTCACAGAGAGAGGTATCATATTGCATGGCACTTTATTATTATTTAATAATTTTTATGAATTATTAATTTGTTAAATGAATTAATATAGACATTGGCTGTTTTCTGCCACTTGAATTTATGGGCACCAATGTAATTGCCGCATGGTTAACAATTACCACCACGCTTGCCGCACCTGACCTTACTAGTGTGGGAACAAGGCGGCAGTGGCCGGATTTGAACTTACGAGCAACCGGGTGGAAGTCCAACACCTTAACCACAACTCTAAGTCAGAGATACTGGAAACTGCCTCTCTCTGTAGCATATTGGGTTAGGTGTTAGCATGTTCTGCCCCTGCAAGCCACCAATCTTTAGTTTATTTAGTGTGTTTGAAAGCAGGTCTCACATCTCATCTCTGTAGCCTAATGGCTTAGGTGTTGGCCTTGGTGATTTGAGGTTCTGAGTTCAATTCCCCTAGGCGTCACCTGTGGCTGTTCTGTTTTTTTTTTTTTAATTAAGCCCATAGACCAAAACATAAGCCATCTTTGCCCTTACAAGCCACCCTTGTCGAGTTTATTTAGTGAATTTGTTTGTGAGTCAGGATAGCTAAAGGACTGTAAAAACTAAAGGATTGTTTCTGTAGGGCCTTATACCTGTTCTCTGTTGTGCAATGGTTGAGATGTTGGATTTAGTTTTTGCGGTTCTGAGTTTAATTCACTCCAATTGATTTATTTGGTGTGTTTGTTTGGGAGGAAGGCAAGCTACAAGATTGCATTGAGGTAAAAAAACAATGGATTGTTTGCAGGGGACAGGTTTGCTAGTGTCTGTAGTGTACGTTACCCTTCTTTAGTTTATTAATTGTGTTTGTGTGGGAGACAAGCTAACAGCTGTTCCCATATGGCTATGTAGAGTAAAGGTTAGGGAGCCAAGCTTGAGTCTGTAAGGTCCTGTGTTCAATTCCTCTGTGTTCCATCTTGAGCTTTTACTCAGCTCTCTTGAACATTGTGTTTTTTTGTTGTTGTTGTTTGGTGAGGGTGAAAAAAGCTATTGTTAGCAACCAGGTAGACCAAAACACAAGCCACCCAGTTCATGCATTTAAATTGAATGATTTAGTCAAAGGGATTTGGGTCACTCTGTCAGCATTAGCCATTTCCCCCACATCTGGATATTTATATCATCATTCAGAGGCCATACAAAATTATGAACTTAAAAATTACCCCTGCATTGTATATTTATCCCACAGTACATCCCCACATTGTGTATTTATCCCACCAGACAGCCCCACATTGTGTATTGATTTATGTGATGACCCTCAGCCAGCCCTCCATGTAAATGAATGCCCCATTGACCCCCACACCCTTGTGTATTGTCCTCATCCATTTTCTTTGAGAGATCCAGGTGCTGTGGTTGCAGTAGGATGTGTCCAGGCCGGGGCTTATCTTTGTACAGTAATTCCCCTGTCTCTTCTTTTGTGTTTTAGATTTTTTCCTGCCTCCACCTTTGCTATCCCAGTTTGGAGTTAACCGAAGTTTGGAAAATGCTACAACCAATCACAAATGGAGTCTTGCTGAGCCAATAGAGATGCAACTCCTACCTAGGAAGTGACTTGACGTGCCACATTAAGGAACTTGACATTTTTTATCTTTTATGGAAATAAAATTAATTATTTAAGTGTGTGTGTGTATTATTATTATTATTTTTTATATTCCTTTGGTATGTTGTTGTCACTGCAGATTGTAGGAAGTGCTAATGCCTGTACCTTTAGAGGGAGGCTATAGAAAATGCTAATTTGGTTAGTGAACCAGCTTGGTGAAGCCTTCTGCTTTCCCTCCTCCAGTGTGAGGATTCGTGGACTGTTGTACAAAAGCAAACATAGGGGTGTAATTTGAGTGAATTTGCAGCTCTGGGCAAGATTGTCCTGGCTATTTGTGGATTGTTGCTATAACAGACCACCTCAATATCAGAAGCAAGTCTACGGCAGAGACCTGATTTAAACTCCTTGACCTTGCTATACATTCTAATTTCCAGATTGTTAATACGGTTCAGCTGCGTAAAGAGCCTGGCTGGCCTTGTATAATGCATAGCTAAGTCACTGTGATGTCGCTGGAAAATCCCTGACCTTTTAATTATGCACTATACGGGAGCAGCTCAGCCATTCTACCAAGATGAACCTGTAAGTATGGGCCATATGGACTCTCCCATCAACCCTCCTTCCAGGGAATACTCTCCAATTAAGGAAGTGACTGCTGGATACTTTCTCCTGCCTGATGAGCCAAGACAGGCTTATCCTAGTCAAGCCGCAGCTGCCCCTCAGTCCTAGCTTCCTGATTGATGGGGATTCACAAGACCAGGGCTGACTGATCAGGGAGAGGGGGAACTGGGCAGGCTGCTGATTGGTTGGTGGAGTCAGCTGACTAGGATCGGCCAATCAGGGGCTGCCCCTCAGCCCTAGCCTCCTGAATGGTGGGTGATGTCATCTGACCAGTGCTGACCAATCAGAGAGAGGGGGGAACTGGGCAGGCTGCTGATTGGTTGCTGGAGTCAGCTGACTAGGCTCAGCCAATCAGGGGCTGCCCCTCAGCCCTAGCCTCCTGATTGGTGGGTGATGTCACCTGACCAGTGCTGACCAATCAGAGAGAGGGGGAACTGAGCAGGCTGCTGATTGGTTACTGGAGTCAGCTGACTAGGCTCGGCCAATCAGGGGCTGCCCCTCAGGGCTAGCCTCCTGATTGGTGGGTGATGTCACCTGATCAGGGCTGACCAATCAGAGAGGAGGGAAACTGGGCAGGCTGCTGATTGGTTGCTGGAGTCAGCTGACTAGGCTCAGCCAATCAGGGGCTGCCCCTCAGCCCTAGCCTCCTGATTGGTGGGTGATGTCACCTGACCAGGGCTGACCAATCAGAGAGAGGGGAAACTGGGCAGGCTGCTGATTGGTTGCTGGTAGTCAGCTGACTAGCTCGGCCAATCAGGGGCTGCCCCTCAGCCCTAGCCTCCTGATTGGTGGGTGATGTCACCTGACCAGTGCTGACCAATCAGAGAGAGGGGGAACTGAGCAGGCTGCTGATTGGTTGCTGGAGTCAGCTGACTAGGCTCGGCCAATCAGGGGCTGCCCCTCAGGCCTAGCCTCCTGATTGGTGGGTGATGTCACCTGATCAGGGCTGACCAATCAGAGAGGGGGGAAACTGGGCAGGCTGCTGATTGGTTGCTGGAGTCAGCTGACTAGGCTCAGCCAATCAGGGACTGCCCCTCTGCCCTAGCCTCCTGATTGGTGGGTGATGTCACCTGACCAGGGCTGACCAATCAGAGAGAGGGGAAACTGGGCAGGCTGCTGATTGGTTGCTGGAGTCAGCTGACTAGCTCGGCCAATCAGGGGCTGCCCCTCAGCCCTAGCCTCCTGATTGGTGGGTGATGTCACCTGACCAGTGCTGACCAATCAGAGAGAGGGGGAACTGAGCAGGCTGCTGATTGGTTGCTGGAGTCAGCTGACTAGGCTCGGCCAATCAGGGGCTGCCCCTCAGGCCTAGCCTCCTGATTGGTGGGTGATGTCACCTGATCATTGCTGACCAATCAGAGAGGGGGGAAACTGGGCAGGCTGCTGATTGGTTGCTGGAGTCAGCTGACTAGGCTCGGCCAATCAGGGACTGCCCCTCAGCCCTAGCCTCCTGATTGGTGGGTGATGTCAACTGACCAGTGTTGACCAATCAAAGAGAGGGGGAACTGAGCAGGCTGCTGATTGGTTGCTGGAGTCAGCTGACTAGGCTCGGCCAATCAGGGGCTGCCCCTCAGGCCTAGCCTCCTGATTGGTGGGTGATGTCACCTGATCAGGGCTGACCAATCAGAGAGAGGGGAAACTGGGCAGGCTGCTGATTGGTTGCTGGAGTCAGCTGACTAGGCTCAGCCAATCAGGGGCTGCCCCTCAGCCCTAGCCTCCTGATTGGTGGGTGATGTCACCTGACCAGGGCTGACCAATCAGAGAGAGGGGGAACTGGGCAGGCTGCTGATTGGTTGCTGGAGTCAGCTGACTAGCTCGGCCAATCAGGGGCTGCCCCTCAGCCCTAGCCTCCTGATTGGTGGGTGATGTCACCTGACCAGTGCTGACCAATCAGAGAGAGGGGGAACTGGGCAGGCTGCTGATTGGTTGCTGGAGTCAGCTGACTAGCTCGGCCAATCAGGGGCTGCCCCTCAGCCCTAGCCTCCTGATTGGTGGGTGATGTCACCTGACCAGGGCTGACCAATCAGAGACAGGGGAAACTGGGCAGGCTGCTGATTGGTTGCTGGAGTCAGCTGACTAGGCTCGGCCAATCAGGGGCTGCCCCTCAGCCCTAGCTTCCTGATTGGTGGGTGATGTCACCTGACCAGTGCTGACCAATCAGAAAGAGGGGGAACTGGGCAGGCTGCTGATTGGTTGCTGGAATCAGCTGATTAGGCTCGGCCAATCAGTGTGTTATGTCACAGAGAGAGGTATCATATTGCATGGCACTTTATTATTATTTAATAATTTTTATGAATTATTAATTTGTTAAATGAATTAATAATGACATTGGCTGTTTTTTGCCACTTGAATTTACGGGCACCAATGTAATTGCCACATGGTTAACAATTACCACCACGCTTGCCGCACCTGACCTTACTGGTGTGGGAACAAGGCGGCAGTGGCCGGATTTGAACTTACGAGCAACCGGGTGGAAGTCCAACACCTTAACCACAACTCTAAGTCAGAGATACTGGAAACTGCCTCTCTCTGTAGCATATTGGGTTAGGTATTAGCATATTCTGCCCCTGCAAGCCACCAATCTTTAGTTTATTTAGTGTGTTTGAAAGGAGGTCTCACATCTTATCTCTGTAGCCTAATGGCTTAGGTGTTGGCCTTGGTGATTTGAGGTTCTGAGTTCAATTCCCCTAGGCGTCACCTGTGGCTGTTCTGTTTTTTTTTTTTTAATTAAGCCCATAGACCAAAACATAAGCCATCTTTGCCCTTACAAGCCACCCTTGTCGAGTTTATTTAGTGAATTTGTTTGTGAGTCAGGATAGCTAAAGGACTGTAAAAACTAAAGGATTGTTTCTGTAGGGCCTTATACCTGTTCTCTGTTGTGCAATGGTTGAGATGTTGGATTTAGTTTTTGTGGTTCTGAGTTTAATTCACTCCAATTGATTTATTTGGTGTGTTTGTTTGGGAGGAAGGCAAGCTACAAGATTGCATTGAGGTAAAAAAACAATGGATTGTTTGCAGGGGACAGTTTTGCTAGTGTCTGTAGTGTACGTTACCCTTCTTTAGTTTATTAATTGTGTTTGTGTGGGAGACAAGCTAACAGCTGTTCCCATATGGCTATGTAGAGTAAAGGTTAGGGAGCCAAGCTTGAGTCTGTAAGGTCCTGTGTTCAATTCCTCTGTGTTCCGTCTTGAGCTTTTACTCAGCTCTCTTGAACATTGTGTTTTTTTGTTGTTGTTGTTTGGTGAGGGTGAAAAAAGCTATTGTTAGCAACCAGGTAGACCAAAACACAAGCCACCCAGTTCATGCATTTAAATTGAATGATTTAGTCAAAGGGATTTGGGTCACTCTGTCAGCATTAGCCATTTCCCCCACATCTGGATATTTATATCATCATTCAGAGGCCATACAAAATTATGAACTTAAAAATTACCCCTGCATTGTATATTTATCCCACAGTACATCCCCACATTGTGTATTTATCCCACCAGACAGCCCCACATTGTGTATTGATTTATGTGATGACCCTCAGCCAGCCCTCCATGTAAATGAATGCCCCATTGCCCCCCACACCCTTGTGTATTGTCCTCATCCATTTTCTTTGAGAGATCCAGGTGCTGTGGTTGCAGTAGGATGTGTCCAGGCCGGGGCTTATCTTTGTACAGTAATTCCCCTGTCTCTTCTTTTGTGTTTTAGATTTTTTCCTGCCTCCACCTTTGCTATCCCAGTTTGGAGTTAACCGAAGTTTGGAAAATGCTACAACCAATCACAAATGGAGTCTTGCTGAGCCAATAGAGATGCAACTCCCACCTAGGAAGTGACTTGACGTGCCACATTAAGGAACTTGACATTTTTTATCTTTTATGGAAATAAAATTAATTATTTAAGTGTGTGTGTGTATTATTATTATTATTTTTTATATTCCTTTGGTATGTTGTTGTCACTGCAGATTGTAGGAAGTGCTAATGCCTGTACCTTTAGAGGGAGGCTATAGAAAATGCTAATTTGGTTAGTGAACCAGCTTGGTGAAGCCTTCTGCTTTCCCTCCTCCAGTGTGAGGATTCGTGGACTGTTGTACAAAAGCAAACATAGGGGTGTAATTTGAGTGAATTTGCAGCTCTGGGCAAGATTGTCCTGGCTATTTGTGGATTGTTGCTATAACAGACCACCTCAATATCAGAAGCAAGTCTACGGCAGAGACCTGATTTAAACTCCTTGACCTTGCTATACATTCTAATTTCCAGATTGTTAATACGGTTCAGCTGCGTAAAGAGCCTGGCTGGCCTTGTATAATGCATAGCTAAGTCAATGTGATGTCGCTGGAAAATCCCTGACCTTTTAATTATGCACTATACGGGAGCAGCTCAGCCATTCTACCAAGATGAACCTGTAAGTATGGGCCATATGGACTCTCCCATCAACCCTCCTTCCAGGGAATACTCTCCAATTAAGGAAGTGACTGCTGGAGACTTTCTCCTGCCTGATGAGCCAAGACAGGCTTATCCTAGTCAAGCAGCAGCAGCTGCCCCTCAGTCCTAGCTTCCTGATTGATGGGGATTCACAAGACCAGGGCTGACTGATCAGGGAGAGGGGGAACTGGGCAGGCTGCTGATTGGTTGGTGGAGTCAGCTGACTAGGATCGGCCAATCAGGGGCTGCCCCTCAGCCCTAGCCTCCTGATTGGTGGGTGATGTCACCTGACCAGTGCTGACCAATCAGAGAGAGGGGGAACTGGGTAGGCTGCTGATTGGTTGCTGGAGTCAGCTGACTAGCTCGGCCAATCAGGGGCTGCCCCTCAGCCCTAGCCTCCTGATTGGTGGGTGATGTCACCTGACCAGTGCTGACCAATCAGAGAGAGGGGGAACTGGGCAGGCTGCTGATTGGTTGCTGGAGTCAGCTGACTAGCTCGGCCAATCAGGGGCTGCCCCTCAGCCCTAGCCTCCTGATTGGTGGGTGATGTCACCTGACCAGGGCTGACCAATCAGAGACAGGGGAAACTGGGCAGGCTGCTGATTGGTTGCTGGAGTCAGCTGACTAGCTCGGCCAATCAGGGGCTGCCCCTCAGCCCTAGCCTCCTGATTGGTGGGTGATGTCACCTGACCAGGGCTGACCAATCAGAGAGAGGGGGAACTGGGCAGGCTGCTGATTGGTTGCTGGAGTCAGCTGACTAGGCTCGGCCAATCAGGGGCTGCCCCTCAGCCCTAGCCTCCTGATTGGTGGGTGATGTCACCTGATCAGGGCTGACCAATCAGAGAGAGGGGGAACTGGGCAGGCTGCTGATTGGTTGCTGGAGTCAGCTGACTAGGCTCGGCCAATCAGGGGCTGCCCCTCAGCCCTAGCTTCCTGATTGGTGGGTGATGTCACCTGACCAGTGCTGACCAATCAGAAAGAGGGGGAACTGGGCAGGCTGCTGATTGGTTGCTGGAATCAGCTGATTAGGCTCGGCCAATCAGTGTGTTATGTCACAGAGAGAGGTATCATATTGCATGGCACTTTATTATTATTTAATAATTTTTATGAATTATTAATTTGTTAAATGAATTAATATAGACATTGGCTGTTTTCTGCCACTTGAATTTATGGGCACCAATGTAATTGCCGCATGGTTAACAATTACCACCACGCTTGCCGCACCTGACCTTACTGGTGTGGGAACAAGGCGGCAGTGGCCAGATTTGAACTTACGAGCAACCGGGTGGAAGTCCAACACCTTAACCACAACTCTAAGTCAGAGATACTGGAAACTGCCTCTCTCTGTAGCATATTGGGTTAGGTGTTAGCATGTTCTGCCCCTGCAAGCCACCAATCTTTAGTTTATTTAGTGTGTTTGAAAGCAGGTCTCACATCTCATCTCTGTAGCCTAATGGCTTAGGTGTTGGCCTTGGTGATTTGAGGTTCTGAGTTCAATTCCCCTAGGCGTCACCTGTGGCTGTTCTGTTTTTTTTTTTTTAATTAAGCCCATAGACCAAAACATAAGCCATCTTTGCCCTTACAAGCCACCCTTGTCGAGTTTATTTAGTGAATTTGTTTGTGAGTCAGGATAGCTAAAGGACTGTAAAAACTAAAGGATTGTTTCTGTAGGGCCTTATACCTGTTCTCTGTTGTGCAATGGTTGAGATGTTGGATTTAGTTTTTGCGGTTCTGAGTTTAATTCACTCCAATTGATTTATTTGGTGTGTTTGTTTGGGAGGAAGGCAAGCTACAAGATTGCATTGAGGTAAAAAAACAATGGATTGTTTGCAGGGGACAGGTTTGCTAGTGTCTGTAGTGTACGTTACCCTTCTTTAGTTTATTAATTGTGTTTGTGTGGGAGACAAGCTAACAGCTGTTCCCATATGGCTATGTAGAGTAAAGGTTAGGGAGCCAAGCTTGAGTCTGTAAGGTCCTGTGTTCAATTCCTCTGTGTTCCATCTTGAGCTTTTACTCAGCTCTCTTGAACATTGTGTTTTTTTGTTGTTGTTGTTTGGTGAGGGTGAAAAAAGCTATTGTTAGCAACCAGGTAGACCAAAACACAAGCCACCCAGTTCATGCATTTAAATTGAATGATTTAGTCAAAGGGATTTGGGTCACTCTGTCAGCATTAGCCATTTCCCCCACATCTGGATATTTATATCATCATTCAGAGGCCATACAAAATTATGAACTTAAAAATTACCCCTGCATTGTATATTTATCCCACAGTACATCCCCACATTGTGTATTTATCCCACCAGACAGCCCCACATTGTGTATTGATTTATGTGATGACCCTCAGCCAGCCCTCCATGTAAATGAATGCCCCATTGCCCCCCACACCCTTGTGTATTGTCCTCATCCATTTTCTTTGAGAGATCCAGGTGCTGTGGTTGCAGTAGGATGTGTCCAGGCCGGGGCTTATCTTTGTACAGTAATTCCCCTGTCTCTTCTTTTGTGTTTTAGATTTTTTCCTGCCTCCACCTTTGCTATCCCAGTTTGGAGTTAACCGAAGTTTGGAAAATGCTACAACCAATCACAAATGGAGTCTTGCTGAGCCAATAGAGACGCAACTCCCACCTAGGAAGTGACTTGACGTGCCACATTAAGGAACTTGACATTTTTTATCTTTTATGGAAATAAAATTAATTATTCAAGTGTGTGTGTGTATTATTTTTATTATTTTTTATATTCCTTTGGTATGTTGTTGTCACTGCAGATTGTAGGAAGTGCTAATGCCTGTACCTTTAGAGGGAGACTATAGAAAATGCTAATTTGGTTAGTGAACCAGCTTGGTGAAGCCTTCTGCTTTCCCTCCTCCAGTGTGAGGATTCGTGGACTGTTGTACAAAAGCAAACATAGGGGTGTAATTTGAGTGAATTTGCAGCTCTGGGCAAGATTGTCCTGGCTATTTGTGGATTGTTGCTATAACAGACCACCTCAATATCAGAAGCAAGTCTACGGCAGAGACCTGATTTAAACTCCTTGACCTTGCTATACATTCTAATTTCCAGATTGTTAATACGGTTCAGCTGCGTAAAGAGCCTGGCTGGCCTTGTATAATGCATAGCTAAGTCAATGTGATGTCGCTGGAAAATCCCTGACCTTTTAATTATGCACTATACGGGAGCAGCTCAGCCATTCTACCAAGATGAACCTGTAAGTATGGGCCATATGGACTCTCCCATCAACCCTCCTTCCAGGGAATACTCTCCAATTAAGGAAGTGACTGCTGGAGACTTTCTCCTGCCTGATGAGCCAAGACAGGCTTATCCTAGTCAAGCCGCAGCTGCCCCTCAGTCCTAGCTTCCTGATTGATGGGGATTCACAAGACCAGGGCTGACTGATCAGGGAGAGGGGGAACTGGGCAGGCTGCTGATTGGTTGGTGGAGTCAGCTGACTAGGATCGGCCAATCAGGGGCTGCCCCTCAGCCCTAGCCTTCTGATTGGTGGGTGATGTCACCTGACCAGTGCTGACCAATCAGAGAGAGGGGGAACTGAGCAGGCTGCTGATTGGTTACTGGAGTCAGCTGACTAGGCTCGGCCAATCAAGGGCTGCCCCTCAGGGCTAGCCTCCTGATTGGTGGGTGATGTCACCTGATCAGGGCTGACCAATCAGAGAGGGGGGAAACTGGGGAGGCTGCTGATTGGTTGCTGGAGTCAGCTGACTAGGCTCAGCCAATCAGGGGCTGCCCCTCAGCCCTAGCCTCCTGATTGGTGGGTGATGTCACCTGACCAGGGCTGACCAATCAGAGAGAGGGGAAACTGGGCAGGCTGCTGATTGGTTGCTGGAGTCAGCTGACTAGCTCGGCCAATCAGGGGCTGCCCCTCAGCCCTAGCCTCCTGATTGGTGGGTGATGTCACCTGACCAGTGCTGACCAATCAGAGAGAGGGGGAACTGAGCAGGCTGCTGATTGGTTGCTGGAGTCAGCTGACTAGGCTCGGCCAATCAGGGGCTGCCCCTCAGGCCTAGCCTCCTGATTGGTGGGTGATGTCACCTGATCAGGGCTGACCAATCAGAGAGGGGGGAAACTGGGCAGGCTGCTGATTGGTTGCTGGAGTCAGCTCACTAGGCTCAGCCAATCAGGGACTGCCCCTCAGCCCTAGCCTCCTGATTGGTGGGTGATGTCAACTGACCAGTGTTGACCAATCAGAGAGAGGGGGAACTGAGCAGGCTGCTGATTGGTTGCTGGAGTCAGCTGACTAGGCTCGGCCAATCAGGGGCTGCCCCTCAGGCCTAGCCTCCTGATTGGTAGGTGATGTCACCTGATCAGGGCTGACCAATCCGAGAGAGGGGAAACTGGGCAGGCTACTGATTGGTTGCTGGAGTCAGCTGACTAGGCTCAGCCAATCAGGGGCTGCCCCTCAGCCCTAGCCTCCTGATTGGTGGGTGATGTCACCTGACCAGTGCTGACCAATCAGAGAGAGGGGGAACTGGGCAGGCTGCTGATTGGTTGCTGGAGTCAGCTGACTAGGCTCGGCCAATCAGGGGCAGCCCCTCAGCCCTAGCCCCCTGATTGGTGGGTGATGTCACCTGATCAGGGCTGACCAATCAGAGAGAGGGGAAACTGGGCAGGCTGCTGATTGGTTGCTGGAGTCAGCTGACTAGGCTCGGCCAATCAGGGGCTGCCCCTCAGCCCTAGCTTCCTGATTGGTGGGTGATGTCACCTGACCAGTGCTGACCAATCAGAAAGAGGGGGAACTGGGCAGGCTGCTGATTGGTTGCTGGAATCAGCTGATTAGGCTCGGCCAATCAGTGTGTTATGTCACAGAGAGAGGTATCATATTGCATGGCACTTTATTATTATTTAATAATTTTTATGAATTATTAATTTGTTAAATGAATTAATAATGACATTGGCTGTTTTTTGCCACTTGAACTTACGGGCACCAATGTAATTGCCACATGGTTAACAATTACCACCACGCTTGCCGCACCTGACCTTACTGGTGTGGGAACAAGGCGGCAGTGGCCGGATTTGAACTTACGAGCAACCGGGTGGAAGTCCAACACCTTAACCACAACTCTAAGTCAGAGATACTGGAAACTGCCTCTCTCTGTAGCATATTGGGTTAGGTATTAGCATATTCTGCCCCTGCAAGCCACCAATCTTTAGTTTATTTAGTGTGTTTGAAAGGAGGTCTCACATCTTATCTCTGTAGCCTAATGGCTTAGGTGTTGGCCTTGGTGATTTGAGGTTCTGAGTTCAATTCCCCTAGGCGTCACCTGTGGCTGTTCTGTTTTTTTTTTTTTAATTAAGCCCATAGACCAAAACATAAGCCATCTTTGCCCTTACAAGCCACCCTTGTCGAGTTTATTTAGTGAATTTGTTTGTGAGTCAGGATAGCTAAAGGACTGTAAAAACTAAAGGATTGTTTCTGTAGGGCCTTATACCTGTTCTCTGTTGTGCAATGGTTGAGATGTTGGATTTAGTTTTTGCGGTTCTGAGTTTAATTCACTCCAATTGATTTATTTGGTGTGTTTGTTTGGGAGGAAGGCAAGCTACAAGATTGCATTGAGGTAAAAAAACAATGGATTGTTTGCAGGGGACAGTTTTGCTAGTGTCTGTAGTGTACGTTACCCTTCTTTAGTTTATTAATTGTGTTTGTGTGGGAGACAAGCTAACAGCTGTTCCCATATGGCTATGTAGAGTAAAGGTTAGGGAGCCAAGCTTGAGTGTGTAAGGTCCTGTGTTCAATTCCTCTGTGTTCCGTCTTGAGCTTTTACTCAGCTCTCTTGAACATTGTGTTTTTTTGTTGTTGTTGTTTGGTGAGGGTGAAAAAAGCTATTGTTAGCAACCAGGTAGACCAAAACACAAGCCACCCAGTTCATGCATTTAAATTGAATGATTTAGTCAAAGGGATTTGGGTCACTCTGTCAGCATTAGCCATTTCCCCCACATCTGGATATTTATATCATCATTCAGAGGCCATACAAAATTATGAACTTAAAAATTACCCCTGCATTGTATATTTATCCCACAGTACATCCCCACATTGTGTATTTATCCCACCAGACAGCCCCACATTGTGTATTGATTTATGTGATGACCCTCAGCCAGCCCTCCATGTAAATGAATGCCCCATTGCCCCCCACACCCTTGTGTATTGTCCTCATCCATTTTCTTTGAGAGATCCAGGTGCTGTGGTTGCAGTAGGATGTGTCCAGGCCGGGGCTTATCTTTGTACAGTAATTCCCCTGTCTCTTCTTTTGTGTTTTAGATTTTTTCCTGCCTCCACCTTTGCTATCCCAGTTTGGAGTTAACCGAAGTTTGGAAAATGCTACAACCAATCACAAATGGAGTCTTGCTGAGCCAATAGAGATGCAACTCCCACCTAGGAAGTGACTTGACGTGCCACATTAAGGAACTTGACATTTTTTATCTTTTATGGAAATAAAATTAATTATTTAAGTGTGTGTGTGTATTATTATTATTATTTTTTATATTCCTTTGGTATGTTGTTGTCACTGCAGATTGTAGGAAGTGCTAATGCCTGTACCTTTAGAGGGAGGCTATAGAAAATGCTAATTTGGTTAGTGAACCAGCTTGGTGAAGCCTTCTGCTTTCCCTCCTCCAGTGTGAGGATTCGTGGACTGTTGTACAAAAGCAAACATAGGGGTGTAATTTGAGTGAATTTGCAGCTCTGGGCAAGATTGTCCTGGCTATTTGTGGATTGTTGCTATAACAGACCACCTCAATATCAGAAGCAAGTCTACGGCAGAGACCTGATTTAAACTCCTTGACCTTGCTATACATTCTAATTTCCAGATTGTTAATACGGTTCAGCTGCGTAAAGAGCCTGGCTGGCCTTGTATAATGCATAGCTAAGTCAATGTGATGTCGCTGGAAAATCCCTGACCTTTTAATTATGCACTATACGGGAGCAGCTCAGCCATTCTACCAAGATGAACCTGTAAGTATGGGCCATATGGACTCTCCCATCAACCCTCCTTCCAGGGAATACTCTCCAATTAAGGAAGTGACTGCTGGAGACTTTCTCCTGCCTGATGAGCCAAGACAGGCTTATCCTAGTCAAGCAGCAGCAGCTGCCCCTCAGTCCTAGCTTCCTGATTGATGGGGATTCACAAGACCAGGGCTGACTGATCAGGGAGAGGGGGAACTGGGCAGGCTGCTGATTGGTTGGTGGAGTCAGCTGACTAGGATCGGCCAATCAGGGGCTGCCCCTCAGCCCTAGCCTCCTGATTGGTGGGTGATGTCACCTGACCAGTGCTGACCAATCAGAGAGAGGGGGAACTGGGCAGGCTGCTGATTGGTTGCTGGAGTCAGCTGACTAGCTCGGCCAATCAGGGGCTGCCCCTCAGCCCTAGCCTCCTGATTGGTGGGTGATGTCACCTGACCAGTGCTGACCAATCAGAGAGAGGGGGAACTGGGCAGGCTGCTGATTGGTTGCTGGAGTCAGCTGACTAGCTCGGCCAATCAAGGGCTGCCCCTCAGCCCTAGCCTCCTGATTGGTGGGTGATGTCACCTGACCAGGGCTGACCAATCAGAGACAGGGGAAACTGGGCAGGCTGCTGATTGGTTGCTGGAGTCAGCTGACTAGCTCGGCCAATCAGGGGCTGCCCCTCAGCCCTAGCCTCCTGATTGGTGGGTGATGTCACCTGACCAGGGCTGACCAATCAGAGAGAGGGGGAACTGGGCAGGCTGCTGATTGGTTGCTGGAGTCAGCTGACTAGGCTCGGCCAATCAGGGGCTGCCCCTCAGCCCTAGCCTCCTGATTGGTGGGTGATGTCACCTGATCAGGGCTGACCAATCAGAGAGAGGGGGAACTGGGCAGGCTGCTGATTGGTTGCTGGAGTCAGCTGACTAGGCTCGGCCAATCAGGGGCTGCCCCTCAGCCCTAGCTTCCTGATTGGTGGGTGATGTCACCTGACCAGTGCTGACCAATCAGAAAGAGGGGGAACTGGGCAGGCTGCTGATTGGTTGCTGGAATCAGCTGATTAGGCTCGGCCAATCAGTGTGTTATGTCACAGAGAGAGGTATCATATTGCATGGCACTTTATTATTATTTAATAATTTTTATGAATTATTAATTTGTTAAATGAATTAATATAGACATTGGCTGTTTTCTGCCACTTGAATTTACGGGCACCAATGTAATTGCCGCATGGTTAACAATTACCACCACGCTTGCCGCACCTGACCTTACTGGTGTGGGAACAAGGCGGCAGTGGCCGGATTTGAACTTACGAGCAACCGGGTGGAAGTCCAACACCTTAACCACAACTCTAAGTCAGAGATACTGGAAACTGCCTCTCTCTGTAGCATATTGGGTTAGGTGTTAGCATGTTCTGCCCCTGCAAGCCACCAATCTTTAGTTTATTTAGTGTGTTTGAAAGCAGGTCTCACATCTCATCTCTGTAGCCTAATGGCTTAGGTGTTGGCCTTGGTGATTTGAGGTTCTGAGTTCAATTCCCCTAGGCGTCACCTGTGGCTGTTCTGTTTTTTTTTTTTTAATTAAGCCCATAGACCAAAACATAAGCCATCTTTGCCCTTACAAGCCACCCTTGTCGAGTTTATTTAGTGAATTTGTTTGTGAGTCAGGATAGCTAAAGGACTGTAAAAACTAAAGGATTGTTTCTGTAGGGCCTTATACCTGTTCTCTGTTGTGCAATGGTTGAGATGTTGGATTTAGTTTTTGCGGTTCTGAGTTTAATTCACTCCAATTGATTTATTTGGTGTGTTTGTTTGGGAGGAAGGCAAGCTACAAGATTGCATTGAGGTAAAAAAACAATGGATTGTTTGCAGGGGACAGGTTTGCTAGTGTCTGTAGTGTACGTTACCCTTCTTTAGTTTATTAATTGTGTTTGTGTGGGAGACAAGCTAACAGCTGTTCCCATATGGCTATGTAGAGTAAAGGTTAGGGAGCCAAGCTTGAGTCTGTAAGGTCCTGTGTTCAATTCCTCTGTGTTCCATCTTGAGCTTTTACTCAGCTCTCTTGAACATTGTGTTTTTTTGTTGTTGTTGTTTGGTGAGGGTGAAAAAAGCTATTGTTAGCAACCAGGTAGACCAAAACACAAGCCACCCAGTTCATGCATTTAAATTGAATGATTTAGTCAAAGGGATTTGGGTCACTCTGTCAGCATTAGCCATTTCCCCCACATCTGGATATTTATATCATCATTCAGAGGCCATACAAAATTATGAACTTAAAAATTACCCCTGCATTGTATATTTATCCCACAGTACATCCCCACATTGTGTATTTATCCCACCAGACAGCCCCACATTGTGTATTGATTTATGTGATGACCCTCAGCCAGCCCTCCATGTAAATGAATGCCCCATTGCCCCCCACACCCTTGTGTATTGTCCTCATCCATTTTCTTTGAGAGATCCAGGTGCTGTGGTTGCAGTAGGATGTGTCCAGGCCGGGGCTTATCTTTGTACAGTAATTCCCCTGTCTCTTCTTTTGTGTTTTAGATTTTTTCCTGCCTCCACCTTTGCTATCCCAGTTTGGAGTTAACCGAAGTTTGGAAAATGCTACAACCAATCACAAATGGAGTCTTGCTGAGCCAATAGAGATGCAACTCCCACCTAGGAAGTGACTTGACGTGCCACATTAAGGAACTTGACATTTTTTATCTTTTATGGAAATAAAATTAATTATTTAAGTGTGTGTGTGTATTATTATTATTATTTTTTATATTCCTTTGGTATGTTGTTGTCACTGCAGATTGTAGGAAGTGCTAATGCCTGTACCTTTAGAGGGAGGCTATAGAAAATGCTAATTTGGTTAGTGAACCAGCTTGGTGAAGCCTTCTGCTTTCCCTCCTCCAGTGTGAGGATTCGTGGACTGTTGTACAAAAGCAAACATAGGGGTGTAATTTGAGTGAATTTGCAGCTCTGGGCAAGATTGTCCTGGCTATTTGTGGATTGTTGCTATAACAGACCACCTCAATATCAGAAGCAAGTCTACGGCAGAGACCTGATTTAAACTCCTTGACCTTGCTATACATTCTAATTTCCAGATTGTTAATACGGTTCAGCTGCGTAAAGAGCCTGGCTGGCCTTGTATAATGCATAGCTAAGTCAATGTGATGTCGCTGGAAAATCCCTGACCTTTTAATTATGCACTATACGGGAGCAGCTCAGCCATTCTACCAAGATGAACCTGTAAGTATGGGCCATATGGACTCTCCCATCAACCCTCCTTCCAGGGAATACTCTCCAATTAAGGAAGTGACTGCTGGAGACTTTCTCCTGCCTGATGAGCCAAGACAGGCTTATCCTAGTCAAGCAGCAGCAGCTGCCCCTCAGTCCTAGCTTCCTGATTGATGGGGATTCACAAGACCAGGGCTGACTGATCAGGGAGAGGGGGAACTGGGCAGGCTGCTGATTGGTTGGTGGAGTCAGCTGACTAGGATCGGCCAATCAGGGGCTGCCCCTCAGCCCTAGCCTCCTGAATGGTGGGTGATGTCATCTGACCAGTGCTGACCAATCAGAGAGAGGGGGGAACTGGGCAGGCTGCTGATTGGTTGCTGGAGTCAGCTGACTAGGCTCAGCCAATCAGGGGCTGCCCCTCAGCCCTAGCCTCCTGATTGGTGGGTGATGTCACCTGACCAGTGCTGACCAATCAGAGAGAGGGGGAACTGAGCAGGCTGCTGATTGGTTACTGGAGTCAGCTGACTAGGCTCGGCCAATCAGGGGCTGCCCCTCAGGGCTAGCCTCCTGATTGGTGGGTGATGTCACCTGATCAGGGCTGACCAATAAGAGAGGGGGGAAACTGGGCAGGCTGCTGATTGGTTGCTGGAGTCAGCTGACTAGGCTCAGCCAATCAGGGGCTGCCCCTCAGCCCTAGCCTCCTGATTGGTGGGTGATGTCACCTGACCAAGGCTGACCAATCAGAGAGAGGGGAAACTGGGCAGGCTGCTGATTGGTTGCTGGAGTCAGCTGACTAGCTCGGCCAATCAGGGGCTGCCCCTTCAGCCCTAGCCTCCTGATTGGTGGGTGATGTCACCTGACCAGTGCTGACCAATCAGAGAGAGGGGGAACTGAGCAGGCTGCTGATTGGTTGCTGGAGTCAGCTGACTAGGCTCGGCCAATCAGTTGCTGCCCCTCAGGCCTAGCCTCCTGATTGGTGGGTGATGTCACCTGATCAGGGCTGACCAATCAGAGAGAGGGGAAACTGGGCAGGCTGCTGATTGGTTGCTGGAGTCAGCTGACTAGGCTCAGCCAATCAGGGGCTGCCCCTCAGCCCTAGCCTCCTGATTGGTGGGTGATGTCACCTGATCAGGGCTGACCAATCAGAGAGGGGGGAAACTGGGCAGGCTGCTGATTGGTTGCTGGAGTCAGCTGACTAGGCTCAGCCAATCAGGGGCTGCCCCTCAGCCCTAGCCTCCTGATTGGTGGGTGATGTCACCTGACCAGTGCTGACCAATCAGAGAGAGGGGGAACTGGGCAGGCTGCTGATTGGTTGCTGGAGTCAGCTGACTAGCTCGGCCAATCAGGGGCTGCCCCTCAGCCCTAGCCTCCTGATTGGTGGGTGATGTCACCTGACCAGGGCTGACCAATCAGAGACAGGGGAAACTGGGCAGGCTGCTGATTGGTTGCTGGAGTCAGCTGACTAGGCTCGGCCAATCAGGGGCAGCCCCTCAGCCCTAGCCCCCTGATTGGTGGGTGATGTCACCTGATCAGGGCTGACCAGCCAGAGAGAGGGGAAACTGGGCAGGCTGCTGATTGGTTGCTGGAGTCAGCTGACTAGGTTCGGCCAATCAGGGGCTGCCCCTCAGCCCTAGCTTCCTGATTGGTGGGTGATGTCACCTGACCAGTGCTGACCAATCAGAAAGAGGGGGAACTGGGCAGGCTGCTGATTGGTTGCTGGAATCAGCTGATTAGGCTCGGCCAATCAGTGTGTTATGTCACAGAGAGAGGTATCATATTGCATGGCACTTTATTATTATTTAATAATTTTTATGAATTATTAATTTGTTAAATGAATTAATAATGACATTGGCTGTTTTCTGCCACTTGAATTTAAGGGCACCAATGTAATTGCCGCATGGTTAACAATTAACACCATGCTTGCCACACCTGACCTTACTGGTGTGGGAACAAGGCGGCAGTGGCCGGATTTGAACTTACGAGCAACCGGGTGGAAGTCCAACATCTTAACCACAACTCTAAGTCAGAGATACTGGATACTGCCTCTCTCTGTAGCATATTGGGTTAGGTGTTAGCATGTTCTGCCCCTGCAAGCCACCAATCTTTAGTTTATTTAGTGTGTTTGAAAGCAGGTCTCGCATCTCATCTCTGTAGCCTAATGGCTTAGGTGTTGGCCTTGGTGATTTGAGGTTCTGAGTTCAATTCCCCTAGGCGTCAGCTGTGGCTGTTCTGTTTTTTTTTTTTTAATTAAGCCCATAGACCAAAACATAAGCCATCTTTGCCCTTACAAGCCACCCTTGTTTAGTTTATTTAGTGAATTTGTTTGTGAGTCAGGATAGCTAAAGGACTGTAAAAACTAAAGGATTGTTTCTGTAGGGCCTTATACCTGTTCTCTGTTGTGCAATGGTTGAGATGTTGGATTTAGTTTTTGCGGTTCTGGGTTTAATTCACTCCAATTGATTTATTTGGTGTGTTTGTTTGGGAGGAAGGCAAGCTACAAGATTGTATTGAGGTAAAAAAACAATGGATTGTTTGCAGGGGACAGGTTTGCTAGTGTCTGTAGTGTACATGTTACCCTTCTTTAGTTTATTAATTGTGTTTGTGTGGGAGACAAGCTAACAGCTGTTCCCATATGGCTATGTAGAGTAATGGTTAGGGAGCCAAGCTTGAGTCTGTAAGGTCCTGTGTTCAATTCCTCTGTGCTCCATCTTGAGCTTTTACTCAGCTCTCTTGAACATTAAGTTTTTTTGTTGTTGTTGTTTGGTGAGGGTGAAAAAAGCTATTGTTAGCAACCAGGTAGACCAAAACACAAGGCACCCAGTTCATGCATTTAAATTGAATGATTTAGTCAAAGGGATTTGGGTCACTCTGTCAGCATTAGCCATTTCCCCCACATCTGGATATTTATATCATCATTCAGAGGCCATACAAAATTATGAACTTAAAAATTACCCCTGCATTGTATATTTATCCCACAGTACATCCCCACATTGTGTATTTATCCCACCAGACAGCCCCACATTGTGTATTGATTTATGTGATGACCCTCAGCCAGCCCTCCATGTAAATGAATGCCCCATTGCCCCCCACACCCTTGTGTATTGTCCTCATCCATTTTGTTTGAGAGATCCAGGTGCTGTGGTTGCAGTAGGATGTGTCCAGGCCAGGGCTTATCTTTGTACAGTAATTCCCCTGTCTCTTCTTTTGTGTTTTAGATTTTTTCCTGCCTCCACCTTTGCTATCCCAGTTTGGAGTTAACCGAAGTTTGGAAAATGCTACAACCAATCACAAATGGAGTCTTGCTGAGCCAATAGAGACGCAACTCCCACCTAGGAAGTGACTTGACGTGCCACATTAAGGAACTTGACATTTTTTTTCTTTTATGGAAATAAAATTAATTATTTAAGTGTGTGTGTATTATTATTATTATTTTTTATATTCCTTTGGTATGTTGTTGTCACTGCAGATTGTAGGAAGTGCTAATGCCTGTACCTTTAGAGGGAGGCTATAGAAAATGCTAATTTGGTTAGTGAACCAGCTTGGTGAAGCCTTCTGCTTTCCCTCCTCCAGTGTGAGGATTCGTGGACTGTTGTACAAAAGCAAACATAGGGGTGTAATTTGAGTGAATTTGCAGCTCTGGGCAAGATTGTCCTGGCTATTTGTGGATTGTTGCTATAACAGACCACCTCAATATCAGAAGCAAGTCTACGGCAGAGACCTGATTTAAACTCCTTGACCTTGCTATACATTCTAATTTCCAGATTGTTAATACGGTTCAGCTGCGTAAAGAGCCTGGCTGGCCTTGTATAATGCATAGCTAAGTCAATGTTATGTCGCTGGAAAATCCCTGACCTTTTAATTATGCACTATACGGGAGCAGCTCAGCCATTCTACCAAGATGAACCTGTAAATCTTTAGTTTATTTAGTGTGTTTGAAAGCAGGTCTCGCATCTCATCTCTGTAGCCTAATGGCTTAGGTGTTGGCCTTGGTGATTTGAGGTTCTGAGTTCAATTCCCCTAGGCGTCAACTGTGGCTGTTCTGTTTTTTTTTTTTAATTAAGCCCATAGACCAAAACATAAGCCATCTTTGCCCTTACAAGCCACCCTTGTTTAGTTTATTTAGTGAATTTGTGAGTCAGGATAGCTAAAGGACTGTAAAAACTAAAGGATTGTTTCTGTAGGGCCTTATACCTGTTCTCTGTTGTGCAATGGTTGAGATGTTGGATTTAGTTTTTGTGGTTCTGGGTTTAATTCACTCCAATTGATTTATTTGGTGTGTTTGTTTGGGAGGAAGGCAAGATACAAGATTGCATTGAGGTAAAAAAACAATGGATTGTTTGCAGGGGACAGGTTTGCTAGTGTCTGTAGTGTACATATTACCCTTCTTTAGTTTATTAATTGTGTTTGTGTGGGTGACAAGCTAATAGCTGTTCCCATATGGCTATGTAGAGTAATGGTTAGGGAGCCAAGCTTGAGTCTGTAAGGTCCTGTGTTCAATTCCTCTGTGCTCCATCTTGAGCTTTTACTCAGCTCTCTTGAACATTGTGTTTTTTTGTTGTTGTTGTTTGGTGAGGGTGAAAAAAGCTATTGTTAGCAACCAGGTAGACCAAAACACAAGGCACCCAGTTCATGCATTTAAATTGAATGATTTAGTCAAAGGGATTTGGGTCACTCTGTCAGCATTAGCCATTTCCCCCACATCTGGATATTTATATCATCATTCAGAGGCCATACAAAATTATGAACTTAAAAATTACCCCTGCATTGTATATTTATCCCACAGTACATCCCCACATTGTGTATTTATCCCACCAGACAGCCCCACATTGTGTATTGATTTATGTGATGACCCTCAGCCAGCCCTCCATGTAAATGAATGCCCCATTGCCCCCCACACCCTTGTGTATTGTCCTCATCCATTTTGTTTGAGAGATCCAGGTGCTGTGGTTGCAGTAGGATGTGTCCAGGCCAGGGCTTATCTTTGTACAGTAATTCCCCTGTCTCTTCTTTTGTGTTTTAGATTTTTTCCTGCCTCCACCTTTGCTATCCCAGTTTGGAGTTAACCGAAGTTTGGAAAATGCTACAACCAATCACAAATGGAGTCTTGCTGAGCCAATAGAGACGCAACTCCCACCTAGGAAGTGACTTGACGTGCCACATTAAGGAACTTGACATTTTTTATCTTTTATGGAAATAAAATTAATTATTTAAGTGTGTGTGTGTATTATTATTATTATTTTTTATATTCCTTTGGTATGTTGTTGTCACTGCAGATTGTAGGAAGTGCTAATGCCTGTACCTTTAGAGGGAGGCTATAGAAAATGCTAATTTGGTTAGTGAACCAGCTTGGTGAAGCCTTCTGCTTTCCCTCCTCCAGTGTGAGGATTCGTGGACTGTTGTACAAAAGCAAACATAGGGGTGTAATTTGAGTGAATTTGCAGCTCTGGGCAAGATTGTCCTGGCTATTTGTGGATTGTTGCTATAACAGACCACCTCAATATCAGAAGCAAGTCTACGGCAGAGACCTGATTTAAACTCCTTGACCTTGCTATACATTCTAATTTCCAGATTGTTAATACGGTTCAGCTGCGTAAAGAGCCTGGCTGGCCTTGTATAATGCATAGCTAAGTCAATGTGATGTCGCTGGAAAATCCCTGACCTTTTAATTATGCACTATACGGGAGCAGCTCAGCCATTCTACCAAGATGAACCTGTAAGTATGGGCCATATGGACTCTCCCATCAACCCTCCTTCCAGGGAATACTCTCCAATTAAGGAAGTGACTGCTGGAGACTTTCTCCTGCCTGATGAGCCAAGACAGGCTTATCCTAGTCAAGCCGCAGCTGCCCCTCAGTCCTAGCTTCCTGATTGATGGGGATTCACAAGACCAGGGCTGACTGATCAGGGAGAGGGGGAACTGGGCAGGCTGCTGATTGGTTGGTGGAGTCAGCTGACTAGGATCGGCCAATCAGGGGCTGCCCCTCAGCCCTAGCCTCCTGAATGGTGGGTGATGTCATCTGACCAGTGCTGACCAATCAGAGAGAGGGGGGAACTGGGC
The DNA here is from genome assembly GCF_027358695.1 of Spea bombifrons. Taxonomy (NCBI): domain Eukaryota; kingdom Metazoa; phylum Chordata; class Amphibia; order Anura; family Pelobatidae; genus Spea; species Spea bombifrons. The sequence continues at coordinate 47,483,096 of NC_071087.1, forward strand.
AGGCTGCTGATTGGTTGCTGGAGTCAGCTGACTAGGCTCGGCCAATCAGGGGCTGCCCCTCAGCCCTAGCCTCCTGATTGGTGGGTGATGTCAACTGACCAGTGTTGACCAATCAGAGAGAGGGGGAACTGAGCAGGCTGCTGATTGGTTGCTGGAGTCAGCTGACTAGGCTCGGCCAATCAGGGGCTGCCCCTCAGGCCTAGCCTCCTGATTGGTGGGTGATGTCACCTGATCAGGGCTGACCAATCAGAGAGAGGGGAAACTGGGCAGGCTGCTGATTGGTTGCTGGAGTCAGCTGACTAGCTTGGCCAATCAGGGGCTGCCCCTCAGGCCTAGCCTCCTGATTGGTGGGTGATGTCACCTGACAGGGCTGACCAATCAGAGAGAGGGGAAACTGGGCAGGCTGCTGATTGGTTGCTGGAGTCAGCTGACTAGGTCGGCCAATCAGGGGCTGCCCCTCAGCCCTAGCCTCCTGATTGGTGGGTGATGTCACCTGACCAGGGCTGACCAATCAGAAAGAGGGGGAACTGGGCAGGCTGCTGATTGGTTGCTGGAATCAGCTGATTAGGCTCAGCCAATCAGTGTGTTATGTCACAGAGAGAGGTATCATATTGCATGGCACTTTATTATTATTTAATAATTTTTATGAATTATTAATTTGTTAAATGAATTAATAATGACATTGGCTGTTTTCTGCCACTTGAATTTACGGGCACCAATGTAATTGCCGCATGGTTAACAATTACCACCACGCTTGCCGCACCTGACCTTACTGGTGTGGGAACAAGGCGGCCGTGGCCGGATTTGAACTTACGAGCAACCGGGTGGAAGTCCAACACCTTAACCACAACTCTAAGTCAGAGATACTGGAAACTGCCTCTCTCTGTAGCATATTGGGTTAGGTGTTAGCATGTTCTGCCCCTGCAAGCCACCAATCTTTAGTTTATTTAGTGTGTTTGAAAGCAGGTCTCACATCTCATCTCTGTAGCCTAATGGCTTAGGTGTTGGCCTTGGTGATTTGAGGTTCTGAGTTCAATTCCCCTAGGCGTCACCTGTGGCTGTTCTGTTTTTTTTTTTTTAATTAAGCCCATAGACCAAAACATAAGCCATCTTTGCCCTTACAAGCCACCCTTGTCGAGTTTATTTAGTGAATTTGTTTGTGAGTCAGGATAGCTAAAGGACTGTAAAAACTAAAGGATTGTTTCTGTAGGGCCTTATACCTGTTCTCTGTTGTGCAATGGTTGAGATGTTGGATTTAGTTTTTGCGGTTCTGAGTTTAATTCACTCCAATTGATTTATTTGGTGTGTTTGTTTGGGAGGAAGGCAAGCTACAAGATTGCATTGAGGTAAAAAAACAATGGATTGTTTGCAGGGGACAGGTTTGCTAGTGTCTGTAGTGTACGTTACCCTTCTTTAGTTTATTAATTGTGTTTGTGTGGGAGACAAGCTAACAGCTGTTCCCATATGGCTATGTAGAGTAAGGGTTAGGGAGCCAAGCTTGAGTCTGTAAGGTCCTGTGTTCAATTCCTCTGTGTTCCATTTTGAGCTTTTACTCAGCTCTCTTGAACATTGTGTTTTTTTGTTGTTGTTGTTTGGTGAGGGTGAAAAAAGCTATTGTTAGCAACCAGGTAGACCAAAACACAAGCCACCCAGTTCATGCATTTAAATTGAATGATTTAGTCAAAGGGATTTGGGTCACTCTGTCAGCATTAGCCATTTCCCCCACATCTGGATATTTATATCATCATTCAGAGGCCATACAAAATTATGAACTTAAAAATTACCCCTGCATTGTATATTTATCCCACAGTACATCCCCACATTGTGTATTTATCCCACCAGACAGCCCCACATTGTGTATTGATTTATGTGATGACCCTCAGCCAGCCCTCCATGTAAATGAATGCCCCATTGCCCCCCACACCCTTGTGTATTGTCCTCATCCATTTTCTTTGAGAGATCCAGGTGCTGTGGTTGCAGTAGGATGTGTCCAGGCCGGGGCTTATCTTTGTACAGTAATTCCCCTGTCTCTTCTTTTGTGTTTTAGATTTTTTCCTGCCTCCACCTTTGCTATCCCAGTTTGGAGTTAACCGAAGTTTGGAAAATGCTACAACCAATCACAAATGGAGTCTTGCTGAGCCAATAGAGATGCAACTCCCACCTAGGAAGTGACTTGACGTGCCACCAGGGCCGGACTGGGACTGAAAAGCAGCCCTGGAAAAATTTGGAGACCAGCCCCATATAGTTTATCTCACGGTCGCGCTCTTTAACCACACGCACCGCTTATACATACCCGAGTCACACTATTTGCCATTCTTTTTATCTCATTATTTGTATTAAAATGCCAGAAAGCAAAAGTGTTAAAAGGCCCTAATAAATTAAATACATTACACATAATGGGATCAAAACATTTGCTACAGCGAACATTTTAGATGAAAAAGTTCAGTGGAACAAAACAGTGATCACATTATTCTTCACGATATTCTGGTAAGAAACTTTTGTTTCTTTATTAATTCATGTAGACTGTTTTTTTCATATTTAATATAAGCTATGATTGAGACATGTTTGGTTTTTTTCCCTTTTATTTGCCAACCAACCCCCGAGTTATGCACATCTGCCCCCAGGCTTGCCACTCTGCCCCCTGATATGCCTTCTAACCCCCTATATGCCACTCTGCCTCCAGAAATTCCTTATACCCCCTATATGCCACTCTGTCCCATGATATGCCTTTTAACCCCCTGTATGCCACTCTGCCATATAGGGGTCAAAAGGCATATCATGGGACAGAGCGGCATATAGGGGGGTATAAGGCATTCCTGGAGGCAGAGTGGCATAAAGGGGGTTAAAAGACATATCATGGGGCACTCTGCCTCCAGAAAAGCCTTATGCCCTCCTATATGCCAGTCTGCCTCCCCGATATGCTTTATACCCTCCTATATGCCACTCTGCCCCATGATATGCCTTTTAATCCCCTATATGCCACTCTGCCTCCCTGATATGCCTCAATCCTCCTATATGCCCCTCTGCCCCGTGATATGCCTTTTAACACCCCTTTTGCCACTATACCTCCAGATATGCCTTTTGACCTCCTCTATGTCACGCTGCATCCAGAAATGCCTTATACCCCTCTATGCCACTCTGTCTCATGATATGCCTTCTAACCTCCTATATGCCACTCTGCCATATAGGGGTTAAAAGGCATATCATGGGACAGAATGGCATATAGGGGGTATAAGGCATTTCTGGAGGCAGAGTGGCATAAAGGGGGTTAAAAGGCATATCATGGGGCACTCTGCCTCCAGAAAAGCCTTATGCCCCCCTATATGCCACTCTGTCCCATGATATGCCTTTTAACCCCCATATGCCACTCTGCCTCCCTGATATGCCTCAACCCTCCTATATGCCCCTCTGCCCCGTGATATGCCTTTAACCCCCTTTTTGCCACTATACCTCCAGATATGCCTTTTGACCTCCTATATGTCACTCTGCATCCATAAATGCCTTATACCCCTATATGCCACTCTGTCCCATGATATGCCTTTTAACCCCCTATATGGCAGAGTGGCATATAGGGGCTTAGAAGGCATACCATGGGACAGAGTGGCATATATGGGTATAAGGCATTTCTGGAGTCAGAGTGGCATAAAGGGGGTTAAAAGGCATATCATGGGGCACTCTGCCTCCAAAAAAGCCTTATGTTCCCCGATATGCCACTCTGTCCCATCATATGCCTTTTAATCCCCTATATGTCACTCTGCATCCAGAAATGCCTTATACCCATATATATGCCACTCTGGCATATAGGGGGTTAAAAGGCATGTCATGGGACAGAGTGGCATATAGGGGGGTAAAAGGCATTTCTGGAGGCAGAGTGGCATATAGGGGAACACACTTACATACACACACATGCTGATTTTTTTTGTTTTTAACACATACAAAAAAAATATTATACATTTTGTACAAAAAAATACATTACTTTACTCACCTTCTACTTCTCTTGACTTCCGTGCTCTGGTAGCCGCACACTGTTCTCTTCTCTCTCCTGACAGGATGTCACTGACACGACATCCGGTGCTGCAGCGAGGGGGCGGAGCTTTCACCCTTCACGCTGCTCCCATCACTCTGCGGCATCAGATTGCTGGGAATGTAATCTAAACGGCCGGTGCGTGCTGATGCCCCCGGCCGGAGCTACTTTAACACTTTTTTTTATTTATTTATATGGTAAGCTGGATCGGCTCGCCATATAAAGTAAAAAAAAAAGTATTAAAGCAGAGGCGGCCGGCAGCATCAGCACGCACCGGCCGTTTAGATTACATTCTCAGCAATCTGACGGCCGCATAGTGATGGGAGCAGCGTGAGGGGTGAAAGGTCAGTGCGAGGGGGCGGAGCTTTCACCCCTCACGCTGCTCCCATCACTAGGCGGCCATCGCACACGGCTGCTGGGTGCTGATGCCGGCCGGCCGGCGATACTGTAATACATTTTTAAAATTTAATATGGCAAGCCGGACCAGCTTGCCATATTAAATTAAGAAAAAAGTTTATAGTAGTGCTGGCCGGCCGCATCAGCCCGCCCCTGGTCCCAGCCCACGGACCTGCCGGCCCACCGGGAAATTTCCCGGTATCCCGGTGGGCCAGTCCGGCCCTGCGTGCCACATTAAGGAACTTGACATTTTTTATCTTTTATGGAAATAAAATTAATTATTTAAGTGTGTGTGTGTATTATTATTATTATTTTTTATATTCCTTTGGTATGTTGTTGTCACTGCAGATTGTAGGAAGTGCTAATGCCTGTACCTTTAGAGGGAGGCTATAGAAAATGCTAATTTGGTTAGTGAACCAGCTTGGTGAAGCCTTCTGCTTTCCCTCCTCCAGTGTGAGGATTCGTGGACTGTTGTACAAAAGCAAATATAGGGGTGTAATTTGAGTGAATTTGCAGCTCTGGGCAAGATTGTCCTGGCTATTTGTGGATTGTTGCTATAACAGACCACCTCAATATCAGAAGCAAGTCTACGGCAGAGACCTGATTTAAACTCCTTGACCTTGCTATACATTCTAATTTCCAGATTGTTAATACGGTTCAGCTGCGTAAAGAGCCTGGCTGGCCTTGTATAATGCATAGCTAAGTCAATGTGATGTCGCTGGAAAATCCCTGACCTTTTAATTATGCACTATACGGGAGCAGCTCAGCCATTCTACCAAGATGAACCTGTAAGTATGGGCCATATGGACTCTCCCATCAACCCTCCTTCCAGGGAATACTCTCCAATTAAGGAAGTGACTGCTGGAGACTTTCTCCTGCCTGATGAGCCAAGACAGGCTTATCCTAGTCAAGCAGCAGCTGCCCCTCAGTCCTAGCTTCCTGATTGATGGGGATTCACAAGACCAGGGCTGACTGATCAGGGAGAGGGGGAACTGGGCAGGCTGCTGATTGGTTGGTGGAGTCAGCTGACTAGGATCGGCCAATCAGGGGCTGCCCCTCAGCCCTAGCCTCCTGAATGGTGGGTGATGTCATCTGACCAGTGCTGACCAATCAGAGAGAGGGGGGAACTGGGCAGGCTGCTGATTGGTTGCTGGAGTCAGCTGACTAGGCTCGGCCAATCAGGGGCTGCCCCTCAGCCCTAGCCTCCTGATTGGTGGGTGATGTCACCTGACCAGTGCTGACCAATCAGAGAGAGGGGGAACTGAGCAGGCTGCTGATTGGTTACTGGAGTCAGCTGACTAGGCTCGGCCAATCAGGGGCTGCCCCTCAGGCCTAGCCTCCTGATTGGTGGGTGATGTCACCTGACCAGTGCTGACCAATCAGAAAGAGGGGGAACTGGGCAGGCTGCTGATTGGTTGCTGGAGTCAGCTGACTAGGCTCGGCCAATCAGGGGCTGCCCCTCAGGGCTAGCCTCCTGATTGGTGGGTGATGTCACCTGATCAGGGCTGACCAATCAGAGAGGGGGGAAACTGGGCAGGCTGCTGATTGGTTGCTGGAGTCAGCTGACTAGGCTCAGCCAATCAGGGGCTGCCCCTCAGCCCTAGCCTCCTGATTGGTGGGTGATGTCACCTGACCAAGGCTGACCAATCAGAGAGAGGGGAAACTGGGCAGGCTGCTGATTGGTTGCTGGAGTCAGCTGACTAGCTCGGCCAATCAGGGGCTGCCCCTTCAGCCCTAGCCTCCTGATTGGTGGGTGATGTCACCTGACCAGTGCTGACCAATCAGAGAGAGGGGGAACTGAGCAGGCTGCTGATTGGTTGCTGGAGTCAGCTGACTAGGCTCGGCCAATCAGTTGCTGCCCCTCAGGCCTAGCCTCCTGATTGGTGGGTGATGTCACCTGACCAGGGCTGACCAATCAGAGAGAGGGGAAACCTGGCAGGCTGCTGATTGGTTGCTGGAGTCAGCTGACTAGCTCGGCCAATCAGGGGCTGCCCCTCAGCCCTAGCCTCCTGATTGGTGGGTGATGTCACCTGACCAGGGCTGACCAATCAGAGAGAGGGGGAACTGGGCAGGCTGCTGATTGGTTGCTGGAGTCAGCTGACTAGGCTCGGCCAATCATGGGCTGCCCCTCAGCCCTAGCCTCCTGATTGGTGGGTGATGTCACCTGATCAGGGCTGACCAATCAGAGAGAGGGGGAACTGGGCAGGCTGCTGATTGGTTGCTGGAGTCAGCTGACTAGGCTCGGCCAATCAGGGGCTGCCCCTCAGCCCTAGCTTCCTGATTGGTGGGTGATGTCACCTGACCAGTGCTGACCAATCAGAAAGAGGGGGAACTGGGCAGGCTGCTGATTGGTTGCTGGAATCAGCTGATTAGGCTCGGCCAATCAGTGTGTTATGTCACAGAGAGAGGTATCATATTGCATGGCACTTTATTATTATTTAATAATTTTTATGAATTATTAATTTGTTAAATGAATTAATATTGACATTGGCTGTTTTCTGCCACTTGAATTTACGGGCACCAATGTAATTGCCGCATGGTTAACAATTACCACCACGCTTGCCGCACCTGACCTTACTGGTGTGGGAACAAGGCGGCAGTGGCCTGATTTGAACTTACGAGCAACCGGGTGGAAGTCCAACACCTTAACCACAACTCTAAGTCAGAGATACTGGAAACTGCCTCTCTCTGTAGCATATTGGGTTAGGTGTTAGCATGTTCTGCCCCTGCAAGCCACCAATCTTTAGTTTATTTAGTGTGTTTGAAAGCAGGTCTCACATCTCATCTCTGTACCCTAATGGCTTAGGTGTTGGCCTTGGTGATTTGAGGTTCTGTGTTCAATTCCCCTAGGCGTCACCTGTGGCTGTTCTGTTTTTTTTTTTTTTAATTAAGCCCATAGACCAAAACATAAGCCATCTTTGCCCTTACAAGCCACCCTTGTCGAGTTTATTTAGTGAATTTGAGTCAGGATAGCTAAAGGACTGTAAAAACTAAGGGATTGTTTCTGTAGGGCCTTATACCTGTTCTCTGTTGTGCAATGGTTGAGATGTTGGATTTAGTTTTTGCGGTTCTGAGTTTAATTCACTCCAATTGATTTATTTGGTGTGTTTGTTTGGGAGGAAGGCAAGCTACAAGATTGCATTGAGGTAAAAAAACAATGGATTGTTTGCAGGGGACAGGTTTGCTAGTGTCTGTAGTGTACGTTACCCTTCTTTAGTTTATTAATTGTGTTTGTGTGGGAGACAAGCTAACAGCTGTTCCCATATGGCTATGTAGAGTAAAGGTTAGGGAGCCAAGCTTGAGTCTGTAAGGTCCTGTGTTCAATTCCTCTGTGTTCCATCTTGAGCTTTTACTCAGCTCTCTTGAACATTGTGTTTTTTTGTTGTTGTTGTTTGGTGAGGGTGAAAAAAGCTATTGTTAGCAACCAGGTAGACCAAAACACAAGCCACCCAGTTCATGCATTTAAATTGAATGATTTAGTCAAAGGGATTTGGGTCACTCTGTCAGCATTAGCCATTTCCCCCACATCTGGATATTTATATCATCATTCAGAGGCCATACAAAATTATGAACTTAAAAATTACCCCTGCATTGTATATTTATCCCACAGTACATCCCCACATTGTGTATTTATCCCACCAGACAGCCCCACATTGTGTATTGATTTATGTGATGACCCTCAGCCAGCCCTCCATGTAAATGAATGCCCCATTGCCCCCCACACCCTTGTGTATTGTCCTCATCCATTTTCTTTGAGAGATCCAGGTGCTGTGGTTGCAGTAGGATGTGTCCAGGCCGGGGCTTATCTTTGTACAGTAATTCTCCTGTCTCTTCTTTTGTGTTTTAGATTTTTTCCTGCCTCCACCTTTGCTATCCCAGTTTGGAGTTAACCGAAGTTTGGAAAATGCTACAACCAATCACAAATGGAGTCTTGCTGAGCCAATAGAGATGCAACTCCCACCTAGGAAGTGACTTGACGTGCCACATTAAGGAACTTGACATTTTTTATCTTTTATGGAAATAAAATTAATTATTTAAGTGTGTGTGTGTATTATTATTATTATTTTTTATATTCCTTTGGTATGTTGTTGTCACTGCAGATTGTAGGAAGTGCTAATGCCTGTACCTTTAGAGGGAGGCTATAGAAAATGCTAATTTGGTTAGTGAACCAGCTTGGTGAAGCCTTCTGCTTTCCCTCCTCCAGTGTGAGGATTCGTGGACTGTTGTACAAAAGCAAACATAGGGGTGTAATTTGAGTGAATTTGCAGCTCTGGGCAAGATTGTCCTGGCTATTTGTGGATTGTTGCTATAACAGACCACCTCAATATCAGAAGCAAGTCTACGGCAGAGACCTGATTTAAACTCCTTGACCTTGCTATACATTCTAATTTCCAGATTGTTAATACGGTTCAGCTGCGTAAAGAGCCTGGCTGGCCTTGTATAATGCATAGCTAAGTCAATGTGATGTCGCTGGAAAATCCCTGACCTTTTAATTATGCACTATACGGGAGCAGCTCAGCCATTCTACCAAGATGAACCTGTAAGTATGGGCCATATGGACTCTCCCATCAACCCTCCTTCCAGAGAATACTCTCCAATTAAGGAAGTGACTGCTGGAGACTTTCTCCTGCCTGATGAGCCAAGACAGGCTTATCCTAGTCAAGCAGCAGCTGCCCCTCAGTCCTAGCTTCCTGATTGATGGGGATTCACAAGACCAGGGCTGACTGATCAGGGAGAGGGGGAACTGGGCAGGCTGCTGATTGGTTGGTGGAGTCAGCTGACTAGGATCGGCCAATCAGGGGCTGCCCCTCAGCCCTAACCTCCTGAATGGTGGGTGATGTCATCTGACCAGTGCTGACCAATCAGAGAGAGGGGGGAACTGGGCAGGCTGCTGATTGGTTGCTGGAGTCAGCTGACTAGGCTCGGCCAATCAGGGGCTGCCCCTCAGCCCTAGCCTCCTGATTGGTGGGTGATGTCACCTGACCAGTGCTGACCAATCAGAGAGAGGGGGAACTGAGCAGGCTGCTGATTGGTTACTGGAGTCAGCTGACTAGGCTCGGCCAATCAGGGGCTGCCCCTCAGGCCTAGCCTCCTGATTGGTGGGTGATGTCACCTGATCAGGGCTGACCAATCAGAGAGGGGGGAAACTGGGCAGGCTGCTGATTGGTTGCCGGAGTCAGCTGACTAGGCTCAGCCAATCAGGGGCTGCCCCTCAGCCCTAGCCTCCTGATTGGTGGGTGATGTCACCTGACCAGGGCTGACCAATCAGAGAGAGGGGAAACTGGGCAGGCTGCTGATTGGTTGCTGGAGTCAGCTGACTAGCTCGGCCAATCAGGGGCTGCCCCTCAGCCCTAGCCTCCTGATTGGTGGGTGATGTCACCTGACCAGTGCTGACCAATCAGAAAGAGGGGGAACTGGGCAGGCTGCTGATTGGTTGCTGGAGTCAGCTGACTAGCTCGGCCAATCAGGGGCTGCCCCTCAGCCCTAGCCTCCTGATTGGTGGGTGATGTCACCTGACCAGGGCTGACCAATCAGAGACAGGGGAAACTGGGCAGGCTGCTGATTGGTTGCTGGAGTCAGCTGACTAGCTCGGCCAATCAGGGGCTGCCCCTTCAGCCCTAGCCTCCTGATTGGTGGGTGATGTCACCTGACCAGTGCTGACCAATCAGAGAGAGGGGGAACTGAGCAGGCTGCTGATTGGTTGCTGGAGTCAGCTGACTAGGCTCGGCCAATCAGGGGCTGCCCCTCAGGCCTAGCCTCCTGATTGGTGGGTGATGTCACCTGATCAGGGCTGACCAATCAGAGAGGGGGGAAACTGGGCAGGCTGCTGATTGGTTGCTGGAGTCAGCTGACTAGGCTCAGCCAATCAGGGACTGCCCCTCAGCCCTAGCCTCCTGATTGGTGGGTGATGTCAACTGACCAGTGTTGACCAATCAGAGAGAGGGGGAACTGAGCAGGCTGCTGATTGGTTGCTGGAGTCAGCTGACTAGGCTCGGCCAATCAGGGGCTGCCCCTCAGGCCTAGCCTCCTGATTGGTGGGTGATGTCACCTGATCAGGGCTGACCAATCAGAGAGAGGGGAAACTGGGCAGGCTGCTGATTGGTTGCTGGAGTCAGCTGACTAGGCTCAGCCAATCAGGGGCTGCTCCTCAGCCCTAGCCTCCTGATTGGTGGGTGATGTCACCTGACCAGGGCTGACCAATCAGAGAGAGGGGAAACTGGGCAGGCTGCTGATTGGTTTCTGGAGTCAGCTGACTAGCTCGGCCAATCAGGGGCTGCCCCTCAGCCCTAGCCTCCTGATTGGTGGGTGATGTCACCTGACCAGTGCTGACCAATCAGAGAGAGGGGGAACTGGGCAGGCTGCTGATTGGTTGCTGGAGTCAGCTGACTAGCTCGGCCAATCAGGGGCTGCCCCTCAGCCCTAGCCTCCTGATTGGTGGGTGATGTCACCTGACCAGGGCTGACCAATCAGAGACAGGGGAAACTGGGCAGGCTGCTGATTGGTTGCTGGAGTCAGCTGACTAGGCTCGGCCAATCAGGGGCAGCCCCTCAGCCCTAGCCCCCTGATTGGTGGGTGATGTCACCTGATCAGGGCTGACCAATCAGAGAGAGGGGAAACTGGGCAGGCTGCTGATTGGTTGCTGGACTCAGCTGACTAGGCTCGGCCAATCAGGGGCTGCCCCTCAGCCCTAGCTTCCTGATTGGTGGGTGATGTCACCTGACCAGTGCTGACCAATCAGAAAGAGGGGGAACTGGGCAGGCTGCTGATTGGTTGCTGGAATCAGCTGATTAGGCTCGGCCAATCAGTGTGTTATGTCACAGAGAGAGGTATCATATTGCATGGCACTTTATTATTATTTAATAATTTTTATGAATTATTAATTTGTTAAATGAATTAATAATGACATTGGCTGTTTTCTGCCACTTGAATTTACGGGCACCAATGTAATTGCCGCATGGTTAACAATTACCACCACGCTTGCCGCACCTGACCTTACTGGTGTGGGAACAAGGCGGCAGTGGCCGGATTTGAACTTACGAGCAACCGGGTGGAAGTCCAACACCTTAACCACAACTCTAAGTCAGAGATACTGGAAGCTGCCTCTCTCTGTAGCATATTGGGTTAGGTGTTAGCATGTTCTGCCCCTGCAAGCCACCAATCTTCAGTTTATTTAGTGTGTTTGAAAGTAGGTCTCGCATCTCATCTCTGTAGCCTAATGGCTTAGGTGTTGGCCTTGGTAATTTGAGGTTCTGAGTTCAATTCCCCTAGGTGTCACCTGTGGCTGTTCTGTTTTTTTTTTTAATTAAGCCCATAGACCAAAACATAAGCCATCTTTGCCCTTACAAGCCACCCTTGTTTAGTTTATTTAGTGAATTTGTTTGTGAGTCAGGATAGCTAAAGGACTGTAAAAACTAAAGGATTGTTTCTGTAGGGCCTTATACCTGTTCTCTGTTGTGCAATGGTTGAGATGTTGGATTTAGTTTTTGCGGTTCTGGGTTTAATTCACTCCAATTGATTTATTTGGTGTGTTTGTTTGGGAGGAAGGCAAGCTACAAGATTGCATTGAGGTAAAAAAACAATGGATTGTTTGCAGGGGACAGGTTTGCTAGTGTCTGTAGTGTACATGTTACCCTTCTTTAGTTTATTAATTGTGTTTGTGTGGGAGACAAGCTAACAGCTGTTCCCATATGGCTATGTAGAGTAATGGTTAGGGAGCCAAGCTTGAGTCTGTAAGGTCCTGCGTTCAATTCCTCTGTGCTCCATCTTGAGCTTTTACTCAGCTCTCTTGAACATTGTGTTTTTTTGTTGTTGTTGTTTGGTGAGGGTGAAAAAAGCTATTGTTAGCAACCAGGTAGACCAAAACACAAGCCACCCAGTTCATGCATTTAAATTGAATGATTTAGTCAAAGGGATTTGGGTCACTCTGTCAGCATTAGCCATTTCACCCACATCTGGATATTTATATCATCATTCAGAGGCCATACAAAATTATGAACTTAAAAATTACCCCTGCATTGTATATTTATCCCACAGTACATCCCCACATTGTGTATTTATCCCACCAGACAGCCCCACATTGTGTATTGATTTATGTGATGACCCTCAGCCAGCCCTCCATGTAAATGAATGCCCCATTGCCCCCCACACCCTTGTGTATTGTCCTCATCCATTTTCTTTGAGAGATCCAGGTGCTGTGGTTGCAGTAGGATGTGTCCAGGCCAGGGCTTATCTTTGTACAGTAATTCCCCTGTCTCTTCTTTTGTGTTTTAGATTTTTTCCTGCCTCCACCTTTGCTATCCCAGTTTGGAGTTAACCGAAGTTTGGAAAATGCTACAACCAATCACAAATGGAGTCTTGCTGAGCCAATAGAGATGCAACTCCCACCTAGGAAGTGACTTGACGTGCCACATTAAGGAACTTGACATTTTTTATCTTTTATGGAAATAAAATTAATTATTTAAGTGTGTGTGTGTATTATTATTATTATTTTTTATATTCCTTTGGTATGTTGTTGTCACTGCAGATTGTAGGAAGTGCTAATGCCTGTACCTTTAGAGGGAGGCTATAGAAAATGCTAATTTGGTTAGTGAACCAGCTTGGTGAAGCCTTCTGCTTTCCCTCCTCCAGTGTGAGGATTCGTGGACTGTTGTACAAAAGCAAACATAGGGGTGTAATTTGAGTGAATTTGCAGCTCTGGGCAAGATTGTCCTGGCTATTTGTGGATTGTTGCTATAACAGACCACCTCAATATCAGAAGCAAGTCTACGGCAGAGACCTGATTTAAACTCCTTGACCTTGCTATACATTCTAATTTCCAGATTGTTAATACGGTTCAGCTGCGTAAAGAGCCTGGCTGGCCTTGTATAATGCATAGCTAAGTCAATGTGATGTCGCTGGAAAATCCCTGACCTTTTAATTATGCACTATACGGGAGCAGCTCAGCCATTCTACCAAGATGAACCTGTAAGTATGGGCCATATGGACTCTCCCATCAACCCTCCTTCCAGGGAATACTCTCCAATTAAGGAAGTGACTGCTGGAGACTTTCTCCTGCCTGATGAGCCAAGACAGGCTTATCCTAGTCAAGCAGCAGCTGCCCCTCAGTCCTAGCTTCCTGATTGATGGGGATTCACAAGACCAGGGCTGACTGATCAGGGAGAGGGGGAACTGGGCAGGCTGCTGATTGGTTGGTGGAGTCAGCTGACTAGGATCGGCCAATCAGGGGCTGCCCCTCAGCCCTAGCCTCCTGAATGGTGGGTGATGTCATCTGACCAGTGCTGACCAATCAGAGAGAGGGGGGAACTGGGCAGGCTGCTGATTGGTTGCTGGAGCCAGCTGACTAGGCTCGGCCAATCAGGGGCTGCCCCTCAGCCCTAGCCTCCTGATTGGTGGGTGATGTCACCTGACCAGTGCTGACCAATCAGAGAGAGGGGGAACTGAGCAGGCTGCTGATTGGTTACTGGAGTCAGCTGACTAGGCTCGGCCAATCAGGGGCTGCCCCTCAGGCCTAGCCTCCTGATTGGTGGTTGATGTCACCTGATCAGGGCTGACCAATCAGAGAGGGGGGAAACTGGGCAGGCTGCTGATTGGTTGCCGGAGTCAGCTGACTAGGCTCAGCCAATCAGGGGCTGCCCCTCAGCCCTAGCCTCCTGATTGGTGGGTGATGTCACCTGACCAGGGCTGACCAATCAGAGAGAGGGGAAACTGGGTAGGCTGCTGATTGGTTGCTGGAGTCAGCTGACTAGCTCGGCCAATCAGGGGCTGCCCCTCAGCCCTAGCCTCCTGATTGGTGGGTGATGTCACCTGACCAGTGCTGACCAATCAGAGAGAGGGGGAACTGGGCAGGCTGCTGATTGGTTGCTGGAGTCAGCTGACTAGCTCGGCCAATCAGGGGCTGCCCCTCAGCCCTAGCCTCCTGATTGGTGGGTGATGTCACCTGACCAGGGCTGACCAATCAGAGACAGGGGAAACTGGGCAGGCTGCTGATTGGTTGCTGGAGTCAGCTGACTAGGCTCGGCCAATCAGGGGCAGCCCCTCAGCCCTAGCCCCCTGATTGGTGGGTGATGTCACCTGATCAGGGCTGACCAATCAGAGAGAGGGGAAACTGGGCAGGCTGCTGATTGGTTGCTGGAGTCAGCTGACTAGGCTCGGCCAATCAGGGGCTGCCCCTCAGCCCTAGCTTCCTGATTGGTGGGTGATGTCACCTGACCAGTGCTGACCAATCAGAAAGAGGGGGAACTGGGCAGGCTGCTGATTGGTTGCTGGAATCAGCTGATTAGGCTCGGCCAATCAGTGTGTTATGTCACAGAGAGAGGTATCATATTGCATGGCACTTTATTATTATTTAATAATTTTTATGAATTATTAATTTGTTAAATGAATTAATAATGACATTGGCTGTTTTCTGCCACTTGAATTTACCGGCACCAATGTAATTGCCGCATGGTTAACAATTACCACCACGCTTGCCGCACCTGACCTTACTGGTGTGGGAACAAGGCGGCAGTGGCCGGATTTGAACTTACGAGCAACCGGGTGGAAGTCCAACACCTTAACCACAACTCTAAGTCAGAGATACTGGAAACTGCCTCTCTCTGTAGCATATTGGGTTAGGTATTAGCATATTCTGCCCTTGCAAGCCACCAATATTTAGTTTATTTAGTGTGTTTGAAAGCAGGTCTCACATCTCATCTCTGTAGCCTAATGGCTTAGGTGTTGGCCTTGGTGATTTGAGGTTCTGAGTTCAATTCCCCTAGGCGTCAACTGTGGCTGTTCTGTTTTGTTTTTTTTTAATTAAGCCCATAGACCAAAACATAAGCCATCTTTGCCCTTACAAGCCACCCTTGTTTAGTTTATTTAGTGAATTTGTTTGTGAGTCAGGATAGCTAAAGGACTGTAAAAACTAAAGGATTGTTTCTGTAGGGCCTTATACCTGTTCTCTGTTGTGCAATGGTTGAGATGTTGGATTTCGTTTTTGCGGTTCTGGGTTTAATTCACTCCAATTGATTTATTTGGTGTGTTTGTTTGGGAGGAAGGCAAGCTACAAGATTGCATTGAGGTAAAAAAACAATGGATTGTTTGCAGGGGACAGGTTTGCTAGTGTCTGTAGTGTACATGTTACCCTTCTTTAGTTTATTAATTGTGTTTGTGTGGGAGACAAGCTAACAGCTGTTCCCATGTGGCTATGTAGAGTAATGGTTAGGGAGCCAAGCTTGAGTCTGTAAGGTCCTGTGTTCAATTCCTCTGTGCTCCATCTTGAGCTTTTACTCAGCTCTCTTGAACATTGTGTTTTTTTGTTGTTGTTGTTTGGTGAGGGTGAAAAAAGCTATTGTTAGCAACCAGGTAGACCAAAACACAAGGCACCCAGTTCATGCATTTAAATTGAATGATTTAGTCAAAGGGATTTGGGTCACTCTGTCAGCATTAGCCATTTCACCCACATCTGGATATTTATATCATCATTCAGAGGCCATACAAAATTATGAACTTAAAAATTACCCCTGCATTGTATATTTATCCCACAGTACATCCCCACATTGTGTATTTATCCCACCAGACAGCCCCACATTGTGTATTGATTTATGTGATGACCCTCAGCCAGCCCTCCATGTAAATGAATGCCCCATTGCCCCCCACACCCTTGTGTATTGTCCTCATCCATTTTGTTTGAGAGATCCAGGTGCTGTGGTTGCAGTAGGATGTGTCCAGGCCAGGGCTTATCTTTGTACAGTAATTCCCCTGTCTCTTCTTTTGTGTTTTCGATTTTTTCCTGCCTCCACCTTTGCTATCCCAGTTTGGAGTTAACCGAAGTTTGGAAAATGCTACAACCAATCACAAATGGAGTCTTGCTGAGCCAATAGAGACGCAACTCCCACCTAGGAAGTGACTTGACGTGCCACATTAAGGAACTTGACATTTTTTATCTTTTATGGAAATAAAATTAATTATTCAAGTGTGTGTGTGTATTATTATTATTATTTTTTATATTCCTTTGGTATGTTGTTGTCACTGCAGATTGTAGGAAGTGCTAATGCCTGTACCTTTAGAGGGAGGCTATAGAAAATGCTAATTTGGTTAGTGAACCAGCTTGGTGAAGCCTTCTGCTTTCCCTCCTCCAGTGTGAGGATTCGTGGACTGTTGTACAAAAGCAAACATAGGGGTGTAATTTGAGTGAATTTGCAGCTCTGGGCAAGATTGTCCTGGCTATTTGTGGATTGTTGCTATAACAGACCACCTCAATATCAGAAGCAAGTCTACGGCAGAGACCTGATTTAAACTCCTTGACCTTGCTATACATTCTAATTTCCAGATTGTTAATACGGTTCAGCTGCGTAAAGAGCCTGGCTGGCCTTGTATAATGCATAGCTAAGTCAATGTGATGTCGCTGGAAAATCCCTGACCTTTTAATTATGCACTATACGGGAGCAGCTCAGCCATTCTACCAAGATGAACCTGTAAGTATGGGCCATATGGACTCTCCCATCAACCCTCCTTCCAGGGAATACTCTCCAATTAAGGAAGTGACTGCTGGAGACTTTCTCCTGCCTGATGAGCCAAGACAGGCTTATCCTAGTCAAGCCGCAGCTGCCCTTCAGTCCTAGCTTCCTGATTGATGGGGATTCACAAGACCAGGGCTGACTGATCAGGGAGAGGGGGAACTGGGCAGGCTGCTGATTGGTTGGTGGAGTCAGCTGACTAGGATCGGCCAATCAGGGGCTGCCCCTCAGGCCTAGCCTCTTGATTGGTGGGTGATGTCACCTGATCAGGGCTGACCAATCAGAGAGGGGGGAAACTGGACAGGCTGCTGATTGGTTGCTGGAGTCAGCTGACTAGGCTCGGCCAATCAGGGACTGCCCCTCAGCCCTAGCCTCCTGATTGGTGGGTGATGTCAACTGACCAGTGTTGACCAATCAGAGAGAGGGGGAACTGAGCAGGCTGCTGATTGGTTGCTGGAGTCAGCTGACTAGGCTCGGCCAATCAGGGGCTGCCCCTCAGGCCTAGCCTCCTGATTGGTGGGTGATGTCACCTGATCAGGGCTGACCAATCAGAGAGAGGGGAAACTGGGCAGGCTGCTGATTGGTTGCTGGAGTCAGCTGACTAGGCTCAGCCAATCAGGGGCTGCCCCTCAGCCCTAGCCTCCTGATTGGTGGGTGATGTCACCTGACCAGGGCTGACCAATCAGAGACAGGGGAAACTGGGCAGGCTGCTGATTGGTTGCTGGAGTCAGCTGACTAGGCTCGGCCAATCAGGGGCAGCCCCTCAGCCCTAGCCCCCTGATTGGTGGGTGATGTCACCTGATCAGGGCTGACCAATCAGAGAGAGGGGAAACTGGGCAGGCTGCTGATTGGTTGCTGGAGTCAGCTGACTAGGCTCGGCCAATCAGGGGCTGCCCCTCAGCCCTAGCTTCCTGATTGGTGGGTGATGTCACCTGACCAGTGCTGACCAATCAGAAAGAGGGGGAACTGGGCAGGCTGCTGATGGTTGCTGGAATCAGCTGATTAGGCTCGGCCAATCAGTGTGTTATGTCACAGAGAGAGGTATCATATTGCATGGCACTTTATTATTATTTAATAATTTTTATGAATTATTAATTTGTTAAATGAATTAATAATGACATTGGCTGTTTTCTGCCACTTGAATTTACGGGCACCAATGTAATTGCCGCATGGTTAACAATTACCACCACGCTTGCCGCACCTGACCTTACTGGTGTGGGAACAAGGCGGCAGTGGCCGGATTTGAACTTACGAGCAACCGGGTGGAAGTCCAACACCTTAACCACAACTCTAAGTCAGAGATACTGGAAGCCGCCTCTCTCTGTAGCATATTGGGTTAGGTGTTAGCATGTTCTGCCCCTGCAAGCCACCAATCTTCAGTTTATTTAGTGTGTTTGAAAGCAGGTCTCGCATCTCATCTCTGTAGCCTAATGGCTTAGGTGTTGGTCTTGGTAATTTGAGGTTCTGAGTTCAATTCCCCTAGGCGTCACCTGTGGCTGTTCTGTTTTTTTTTTTTAATTAAGCCCATAGACCAAAACATAAGCCATCTTTGCCCTTACAAGCCACCCTTGTTTAGTTTATTTAGTGAATTTGTTTGTGAGTCAGGATAGCTAAAGGACTGTAAAAACTAAAGGATTGTTTCTGTAGGGCCTTATACCTGTTCTCTGTTGTGCAATGGTTGAGATGTTGGATTTCGTTTTTGCGGTTCTGGGTTTAATTCACTCCAATTGATTTATTTGGTGTGTTTGTTTGGGAGGAAGGCAAGCTACAAGATTGCATTGAGGTAAAAAAACAATGGATTGTTTGCAGGGGACAGGTTTGCTAGTGTCTGTAGTGTACATGTTACCCTTCTTTAGTTTATTAATTGTGTTTGTGTGGGAGACAAGCTAACAGCTGTTCCCATATGGCTATGTAGAGTAATGGTTAGGGAGCCAAGCTTGAGTCTGTAAGGTCCTGTGTTCAATTCCTCTGTGCTCCATCTTGAGCTTTTACTCAGCTCTCTTGAACATTGTGTTTTTTTGTTGTTGTTGTTTGGTGAGGGTGAAAAAAGCTATTGTTAGCAACCAGGTAGACCAAAACACAAGCCACCCAGTTCATGCATTTAAATTGAATGATTTAGTCAAAGGGATTTGGGTCACTCTGTCAGCATTAGCCATTTCACCCACATCTGGATATTTATATCATCATTCAGAGGCCATACAAAATTATGAACTTAAAAATTACCCCTGCATTGTATATTTATCCCACAGTACATCCCCACATTGTGTATTTATCCCACCAGACAGCCCCACATTGTGTATTGATTTATGTGATGACCCTCAGCCAGCCCTCCATGTAAATGAATGCCCCATTGCCCCCCACACCCTTGTGTATTGTCCTCATCCATTTTGTTTGAGAGATCCAGGTGCTGTGGTTGCAGTAGGATGTGTCCAGGCCGGGGCTTATCTTTGTACAGTAATTCCCCTGTCTCTTCTTTTGTGTTTTAGATTTTTTCCTGCCTCCACCTTTGCTATCCCAGTTTGGAGTTAACCGAAGTTTGGAAAATGCTACAACCAATCACAAATGGAGTCTTGCTGAGCCAATAGAGATGCAACTCCCACCTAGGAAGTGACTTGACGTGCCACATTAAGGAACTTGACATTTTTTATCTTTTATGGAAATAAAATTAATTATTTAAGTGTGTGTGTGTATTATTATTATTATTTTTTATATTCCTTTGGTATGTTGTTGTCACTGCAGATTGTAGGAAGTGCTAATGCCTGTACCTTTAGAGGGAGGCTATAGAAAATGCTAATTTGGTTAGTGAACCAGCTTGGTGAAGCCTTCTGCTTTCCCTCCTCCAGTGTGAGGATTCGTGGACTGTTGTACAAAAGCAAACATAGGGGTGTAATTTGAGTGAATTTGCAGCTCTGGGCAAGATTGTCCTGGCTATTTGTGGATTGTTGCTATAACAGACCACCTCAATATCAGAAGCAAGTCTACGGCAGAGACCTGATTTAAACTCCTTGACCTTGCTATACATTCTAATTTCCAGATTGTTAATACGGTTCAGCTGCGTAAAGAGCCTGGCTGGCCTTGTATAATGCATAGCTAAGTCAATGTGATGTCGCTGGAAAATCCCTGACCTTTTAATTATGCACTATACGGGAGCAGCTCAGCCATTCTACCAAGATGAACCTGTAAGTATGGGCCATATGGACTCTCCCATCAACCCTCCTTCCAGGGAATACTCTCCAATTAAGGAAGTGACTGCTGGAGACTTTCTCCTGCCTGATGAGCCAAGACAGGCTTATCCTAGTCAAGCAGCAGCTGCCCCTCAGTCCTAGCTTCCTGATTGATGGGGATTCACAAGACCAGGGCTGACTGATCAGGGAGAGGGGGAACTGGGCAGGCTGCTGATTGGTTGGTGGAGTCAGCTGACTAGGATCGGCCAATCAGGGGCTGCCCCTCAGCCCTAGCCTCCTGATTGGTGGGTGATGTCACCTGACCAGTGCTGACCAATCAGAGAGAGGGGGAACTGAGCAGGCTGCTGATTGGTTACTGGAGTCAGCTGACTAGGCTCGGCCAATCAGGGGCTGCCCCTCAGGCCTAGCCTCCTGATTGGTGGTTGATGTCACCTGATCAGGGCTGACCAATCAGAGAGGGGGGAAACTGGGCAGGCTGCTGATTGGTTGCCGGAGTCAGCTGACTAGGCTCAGCCAATCAGGGGCTGCCCCTCAGCCCTAGCCTCCTGATTGGTGGGTGATGTCACCTGACCAGGGCTGACCAATCAGAGAGAGGGGAAACTGGGTAGGCTGCTGATTGGTTGCTGGAGTCAGCTGACTAGCTCGGCCAATCAGGGGCTGCCCCTCAGCCCTAGCCTCCTGATTGGTGGGTGATGTCACCTGACCAGTGCTGACCAATCAGAGAGAGGGGGAACTGGGCAGGCTGCTGATTGGTTGCTGGAGTCAGCTGACTAGCTCGGCCAATCAGGGGCTGCCCCTCAGCCCTAGCCTCCTGATTGGTGGGTGATGTCACCTGACCAGGGCTGACCAATCAGAGACAGGGGAAACTGGGCAGGCTGCTGATTGGTTGCTGGAGTCAGCTGACTAGGCTCGGCCAATCAGGGGCAGCCCCTCAGCCCTAGCCCCCTGATTGGTGGGTGATGTCACCTGATCAGGGCTGACCAATCAGAGAGAGGGGAAACTGGGCAGGCTGCTGATTGGTTGCTGGAGTCAGCTGACTAGGCTCGGCCAATCAGGGGCTGCCCCTCAGCCCTAGCTTCCTGATTGGTGGGTGATGTCACCTGACCAGTGCTGACCAATCAGAAAGAGGGGGAACTGGGCAGGCTGCTGATTGGTTGCTGGAATCAGCTGATTAGGCTCGGCCAATCAGTGTGTTATGTCACAGAGAGAGGTATCATATTGCATGGCACTTTATTATTATTTAATAATTTTTATGAATTATTAATTTGTTAAATGAATTAATAATGACATTGGCTGTTTTCTGCCACTTGAATTTACGGGCACCAATGTAATTGCCGCATGGTTAACAATTACCACCACGCTTGCCGCACCTGAGCTTACTGGTGTGGGAACAAGGCGGCAGTGGCCGGATTTGAACTTACGAGCAACCGGGTGGAAGTCCAACACCTTAACCACAACTCTAAGTCAGAGATACTGGAAACTGCCTCTCTCTGTAGCATATTGGGTTAGGTATTAGCATATTCTGCCCTTGCAAGCCACCAATCTTTAGTTTATTTAGTGTGTTTGAAAGCAGGTCTCACATCTCATCTCTGTAGCCTAATGGCTTAGGTGTTGGCCTTGGTGATTTGAGGTTCTGAGTTCAATTCCCCTAGGCGTCAACTGTGGCTGTTCTGTTTTGTTTTTTTTTAATTAAGCCCATAGACCAAAACATAAGCCATCTTTGCCCTTACAAGCCACCCTTGTTTAGTTTATTTAGTGAATTTGTTTGTGAGTCAGGATAGCTAAAGGACTGTAAAAACTAAAGGATTGTTTCTGTAGGGCCTTATACCTGTTCTCTGTTGTGCAATGGTTGAGATGTTGGATTTAGTTTTTGCGGTTCTGGGTTTAATTCACTCCAATTGATTTATTTGGTGTGTTTGTTTGGGAGGAAGGCAAGCTACAAGATTGCATTGAGGTAAAAAAACAATGGATTGTTTGCAGGGGACAGGTTTGCTAGTGTCTGTAGTGTACATGTTACCCTTCTTTAGTTTATTAATTGTGTTTGTGTGGGAGACAAGCTAACAGCTGTTCCCATGTGGCTATGTAGAGTAATGGTTAGGGAGCCAAGCTTGAGTCTGTAAGGTCCTGTGTTCAATTCCTCTGTGCTCCATCTTGAGCTTTTACTCAGCTCTCTTGAACATTGTGTTTTTTTGTTGTTGTTGTTTGGTGAGGGTGAAAAAAGCTATTGTTAGCAACCAGGTAGACCAAAACACAAGGCACCCAGTTCATGCATTTAAATTGAATGATTTAGTCAAAGGGATTTGGGTCACTCTGTCAGCATTAGCCATTTCCCCCACATCTGGATATTTATATCATCATTCAGAGGCCATACAAAATTATGAACTTAAAAATTACCCCTGCATTGTATATTTATCCCACAGTACATCCCCACATTGTGTATTTATCCCACCAGACAGCCCCACATTGTGTATTGATTTATGTGATGACCCTCAGCCAGCCCTCCATGTAAATGAATGCCCCATTGCCCCCCACACCCTTGTGTATTGTCCTCATCCATTTTCTTTGAGAGATCCAGGTGCTGTGGTTGCAGTAGGATGTGTCCAGGCCAGGGCTTATCTTTGTACAGTAATTCCCCTGTCTCTTCTTTTGTGTTTTAGATTTTTTCCTGCCTCCACCTTTGCTATCCCAGTTTGGAGTAAACCGAAGTTTGGAAAATGCTACAACCAATCACAAATGGAGTCTTGCTGAGCCAATAGAGACGCAACTCCCACCTAGGAAGTGACTTGACGTGCCACATTAAGGAACTTGACATTTTTTATCTTTTATGGAAATAAAATTAATTATTCAAGTGTGTGTGTGTATTATTATTATTATTTTTTATATTCCTTTGGTATGTTGTTGTCACTGCAGATTGTAGGAAGTGCTAATGCCTGTACCTTTAGAGGGAGGCTATAGAAAATGCTAATTTGGTTAGTGAACCAGCTTGGTGAAGCCTTCTGCTTTCCCTCCTCCAGTGTGAGGATTTGTGGACTGTTGTACAAAAGCAAACATAGGGGTGTAATTTGAGTGAATTTGCAGCTCTGGGCAAGATTGTCCTGGCTATTTGTGGATTGTTGCTATAACAGACCACCTCAATATCAGAAGCAAGTCTACGGCAGAGACCTGATTTAAACTCCTTGACCTTGCTATACATTCTAATTTCCAGATTGTTAATACGGTTCAGCTGCGTAAAGAGCCTGGCTGGCCTTGTATAATGCATAGCTAAGTCAATGTGATGTCGCTGGAAAATCCCTGACCTTTTAATTATGCACTATACGGGAGCAGCTCAGCCATTCTACCAAGATGAACCTGTAAGTATGGGCCATATGGACTCTCCCATCAACCCTCCTTCCAGGGAATACTCTCCAATTAAGGAAGTGACTGCTGGAGACTTTCTCCTGCCTGATGAGCCAAGACAGGCTTATCCTAGTCAAGCAGCAGCTGCCCCTCAGTCCTAGCTTCCTGATTGATGGGGATTCACAAGACCAGGGCTGACTGATCAGGGAGAGGGGGAACTGGGCAGGCTGCTGATTGGTTGGTGGAGTCAGCTGACTAGGATCGGCCAATCAGGGGCTGCCCCTCAGCCCTAACCTCCTGAATGGTGGGTGATGTCATCTGACCAGTGCTGACCAATCAGAGAGAGGGGGGAACTGGGCAGGCTGCTGATTGGTTGCTGGAGTCAGCTGACTAGGCTCGGCCAATCAGGGGCTGCCCCTCAGCCCTAGCCTCCTGATTGGTGGGTGATGTCACCTGACCAGTGCTGACCAATCAGAGAGAGGGGGAACTGAGCAGGCTGCTGATTGGTTACTGGAGTCAGCTGACTAGGCTCGGCCAATCAGGGGCTGCCCCTCAGGCCTAGCCTCCTGATTGGTGGGTGATGTCACCTGATCAGGGCTGACCAATCAGAGAGGGGGGAAACTGGGCAGGCTGCTGATTGGTTGCCGGAGTCAGCTGACTAGGCTCAGCCAATCAGGGGCTGCCCCTCAGCCCTAGCCTCCTGATTGGTGGGTGATGTCACCTGACCAGGGCTGACCAATCAGAGAGAGGGGAAACTGGGCAGGCTGCTGATTGGTTGCTGGAGTCAGCTGACTAGCTCGGCCAATCAGGGGCTGCCCCTCAGCCCTAGCCTCCTGATTGGTGGGTGATGTCACCTGACCAGTGCTGACCAATCAGAAAGAGGGGGAACTGGGCAGGCTGCTGATTGGTTGCTGGAGTCAGCTGACTAGGCTCGGCCAATCAGGGGCTGCCCCTCAGCCCTAGCCTCCTGATTGGTGGGTGATGTCACCTGACCAGGGCTGACCAATCAGAGACAGGGGAAACTGGGCAGGCTGCTGATTGGTTGCTGGAGTCAGCTGACTAGGCTCGGCCAATCAGGGGCAGCCCCTCAGCCCTAGCCCCCTGATTGGTGGGTGATGTCACCTGATCAGGGCTGACCAATCAGAGAGAGGGGAAACTGGGCAGGCTGCTGATTGGTTGCTGGAGTCAGCTGACTAGGCTCGGCCAATCAGGGGCTGCCCCTCAGCCCTAGCTTCCTGATTGGTGGGTGATGTCACCTGACCAGTGCTGACCAATCAGAAAGAGGGGGAACTGGGCAGGCTGCTGATGGTTGCTGGAATCAGCTGATTAGGCTCGGCCAATCAGTGTGTTATGTCACAGAGAGAGGTATCATATTGCATGGCACTTTATTATTATTTAATAATTTTTATGAATTATTAATTTGTTAAATGAATTAATAATGACATTGGCTGTTTTCTGCCACTTGAATTTACGGGCACCAATGTAATTGCCGCATGGTTAACAATTACCACCACGCTTGCCGCACCTGACCTTACTGGTGTGGGAACAAGGCGGCAGTGGCCGGATTTGAACTTACGAGCAACCGGGTGGAAGTCCAACACCTTAACCACAACTCTAAGTCAGAGATACTGGAAGCCGCCTCTCTCTGTAGCATATTGGGTTAGGTGTTAGCATGTTCTGCCCCTGCAAGCCACCAATCTTCAGTTTATTTAGTGTGTTTGAAAGCAGGTCTCGCATCTCATCTCTGTAGCTTAATGGCTTAGGTGTTGGTCTTGGTAATTTGAGGTTCTGAGTTCAATTCCCCTAGGCGTCACCTGTGGCTGTTCTGTTTTTTTTTTTTAATTAAGCCCATAGACCAAAACATAAGCCATCTTTGCCCTTACAAGCCACCCTTGTTTAGTTTATTTAGTGAATTTGTTTGTGAGTCAGGATAGCTAAAGGACTGTAAAAACTAAAGGATTGTTTCTGTAGGGCCTTATACCTGTTCTCTGTTGTGCAATGGTTGAGATGTTGGATTTCGTTTTTGCGGTTCTGGGTTTAATTCACTCCAATTGATTTATTTGGTGTGTTTGTTTGGGAGGAAGGCAAGCTACAAGATTGCATTGAGGTAAAAAAACAATGGATTGTTTGCAGGGGACAGGTTTGCTAGTGTCTGTAGTGTACATGTTACCCTTCTTTAGTTTATTAATTGTGTTTGTGTGGGAGACAAGCTAACAGCTGTTCCCATATGGCTATGTAGAGTAATGGTTAGGGAGCCAAGCTTGAGTCTGTAAGGTCCTGTGTTCAATTCCTCTGTGCTCCATCTTGAGCTTTTACTCAGCTCTCTTGAACATTGTGTTTTTTTGTTGTTGTTGTTTGGTGAGGGTGAAAAAAGCTATTGTTAGCAACCAGGTAGACCAAAACACAAGCCACCCAGTTCATGCATTTAAATTGAATGATTTAGTCAAAGGGATTTGGGTCACTCTGTCAGCATTAGCCATTTCACCCACATCTGGATATTTATATCATCATTCAGAGGCCATACAAAATTATGAACTTAAAAATTACCCCTGCATTGTATATTTATCCCACAGTACATCCCCACATTGTGTATTTATCCCACCAGACAGCCCCACATTGTGTATTGATTTATGTGATGACCCTCAGCCAGCCCTCCATGTAAATGAATGCCCCATTGCCCCCCACACCCTTGTGTATTGTCCTCATCCATTTTGTTTGAGAGATCCAGGTGCTGTGGTTGCAGTAGGATGTGTCCAGGCCGGGGCTTATCTTTGTACAGTAATTCCCCTGTCTCTTCTTTTGTGTTTTAGATTTTTTCCTGCCTCCACCTTTGCTATCCCAGTTTGGAGTTAACCGAAGTTTGGAAAATGCTACAACCAATCACAAATGGAGTCTTGCTGAGCCAATAGAGATGCAACTCCCACCTAGGAAGTGACTTGACGTGCCACATTAAGGAACTTGACATTTTTTATCTTTTATGGAAATAAAATTAATTATTTAAGTGTGTGTGTGTATTATTATTATTATTTTTTATATTCCTTTGGTATGTTGTTGTCACTGCAGATTGTAGGAAGTGCTAATGCCTGTACCTTTAGAGGGAGGCTATAGAAAATGCTAATTTGGTTAGTGAACCAGCTTGGTGAAGCCTTCTGCTTTCCCTCCTCCAGTGTGAGGATTCGTGGACTGTTGTACAAAAGCAAACATAGGGGTGTAATTTGAGTGAATTTGCAGCTCTGGGCAAGATTGTCCTGGCTATTTGTGGATTGTTGCTATAACAGACCACCTCAATATCAGAAGCAAGTCTACGGCAGAGACCTGATTTAAACTCCTTGACCTTGCTATACATTCTAATTTCCAGATTGTTAATACGGTTCAGCTGCGTAAAGAGCCTGGCTGGCCTTGTATAATGCATAGCTAAGTCAATGTGATGTCGCTGGAAAATCCCTGACCTTTTAATTATGCACTATACGGGAGCAGCTCAGCCATTCTACCAAGATGAACCTGTAAGTATGGGCCATATGGACTCTCCCATCAACCCTCCTTCCAGGGAATACTCTCCAATTAAGGAAGTGACTGCTGGAGACTTTCTCCTGCCTGATGAGCCAAGACAGGCTTATCCTAGTCAAGCAGCAGCTGCCCCTCAGTCCTAGCTTCCTGATTGATGGGGATTCACAAGACCAGGGCTGACTGATCAGGGAGAGGGGGAACTGGGCAGGCTGCTGATTGGTTGGTGGAGTCAGCTGACTAGGATCGGCCAATCAGGGGCTGCCCCTCAGCCCTAGCCTCCTGATTGGTGGGTGATGTCACCTGACCAGTGCTGACCAATCAGAGAGAGGGGGAACTGAGCAGGCTGCTGATTGGTTACTGGAGTCAGCTGACTAGGCTCGGCCAATCAGGGGCTGCCCCTCAGGCCTAGCCTCCTGATTGGTGGTTGATGTCACCTGATCAGGGCTGACCAATCAGAGAGGGGGGAAACTGGGCAGGCTGCTGATTGGTTGCCGGAGTCAGCTGACTAGGCTCAGCCAATCAGGGGCTGCCCCTCAGCCCTAGCCTCCTGATTGGTGGGTGATGTCACCTGACCAGGGCTGACCAATCAGAGAGAGGGGAAACTGGGTAGGCTGCTGATTGGTTGCTGGAGTCAGCTGACTAGCTCGGCCAATCAGGGGCTGCCCCTCAGCCCTAGCCTCCTGATTGGTGGGTGATGTCACCTGACCAGTGCTGACCAATCAGAGAGAGGGGGAACTGGGCAGGCTGCTGATTGGTTGCTGGAGTCAGCTGACTAGCTCGGCCAATCAGGGGCTGCCCCTCAGCCCTAGCCTCCTGATTGGTGGGTGATGTCACCTGACCAGGGCTGACCAATCAGAGACAGGGGAAACTGGGCAGGCTGCTGATTGGTTGCTGGAGTCAGCTGACTAGGCTCGGCCAATCAGGGGCAGCCCCTCAGCCCTAGCCCCCTGATTGGTGGGTGATGTCACCTGATCAGGGCTGACCAATCAGAGAGAGGGGAAACTGGGCAGGCTGCTGATTGGTTGCTGGAGTCAGCTGACTAGGCTCGGCCAATCAGGGGCTGCCCCTCAGCCCTAGCTTCCTGATTGGTGGGTGATGTCACCTGACCAGTGCTGACCAATCAGAAAGAGGGGGAACTGGGCAGGCTGCTGATTGGTTGCTGGAATCAGCTGATTAGGCTCGGCCAATCAGTGTGTTATGTCACAGAGAGAGGTATCATATTGCATGGCACTTTATTATTATTTAATAATTTTTATGAATTATTAATTTGTTAAATGAATTAATAATGACATTGGCTGTTTTCTGCCACTTGAATTTACGGGCACCAATGTAATTGCCGCATGGTTAACAATTACCACCACGCTTGCCGCACCTGAGCTTACTGGTGTGGGAACAAGGCGGCAGTGGCCGGATTTGAACTTACGAGCAACCGGGTGGAAGTCCAACACCTTAACCACAACTCTAAGTCAGAGATACTGGAAACTGCCTCTCTCTGTAGCATATTGGGTTAGGTATTAGCATATTCTGCCCTTGCAAGCCACCAATCTTTAGTTTATTTAGTGTGTTTGAAAGCAGGTCTCACATCTCATCTCTGTAGCCTAATGGCTTAGGTGTTGGCCTTGGTGATTTGAGGTTCTGAGTTCAATTCCCCTAGGCGTCAACTGTGGCTGTTCTGTTTTGTTTTTTTTTAATTAAGCCCATAGACCAAAACATAAGCCATCTTTGCCCTTACAAGCCACCCTTGTTTAGTTTATTTAGTGAATTTGTTTGTGAGTCAGGATAGCTAAAGGACTGTAAAAACTAAAGGATTGTTTCTGTAGGGCCTTATACCTGTTCTCTGTTGTGCAATGGTTGAGATGTTGGATTTAGTTTTTGCGGTTCTGGGTTTAATTCACTCCAATTGATTTATTTGGTGTGTTTGTTTGGGAGGAAGGCAAGCTACAAGATTGCATTGAGGTAAAAAAACAATGGATTGTTTGCAGGGGACAGGTTTGCTAGTGTCTGTAGTGTACATGTTACCCTTCTTTAGTTTATTAATTGTGTTTGTGTGGGAGACAAGCTAACAGCTGTTCCCATGTGGCTATGTAGAGTAATGGTTAGGGAGCCAAGCTTGAGTCTGTAAGGTCCTGTGTTCAATTCCTCTGTGCTCCATCTTGAGCTTTTACTCAGCTCTCTTGAACATTGTGTTTTTTTGTTGTTGTTGTTTGGTGAGGGTGAAAAAAGCTATTGTTAGCAACCAGGTAGACCAAAACACAAGGCACCCAGTTCATGCATTTAAATTGAATGATTTAGTCAAAGGGATTTGGGTCACTCTGTCAGCATTAGCCATTTCCCCCACATCTGGATATTTATATCATCATTCAGAGGCCATACAAAATTATGAACTTAAAAATTACCCCTGCATTGTATATTTATCCCACAGTACATCCCCACATTGTGTATTTATCCCACCAGACAGCCCCACATTGTGTATTGATTTATGTGATGACCCTCAGCCAGCCCTCCATGTAAATGAATGCCCCATTGCCCCCCACACCCTTGTGTATTGTCCTCATCCATTTTCTTTGAGAGATCCAGGTGCTGTGGTTGCAGTAGGATGTGTCCAGGCCAGGGCTTATCTTTGTACAGTAATTCCCCTGTCTCTTCTTTTGTGTTTTAGATTTTTTCCTGCCTCCACCTTTGCTATCCCAGTTTGGAGTAAACCGAAGTTTGGAAAATGCTACAACCAATCACAAATGGAGTCTTGCTGAGCCAATAGAGACGCAACTCCCACCTAGGAAGTGACTTGACGTGCCACATTAAGGAACTTGACATTTTTTATCTTTTATGGAAATAAAATTAATTATTCAAGTGTGTGTGTGTATTATTATTATTATTTTTTATATTCCTTTGGTATGTTGTTGTCACTGCAGATTGTAGGAAGTGCTAATGCCTGTACCTTTAGAGGGAGGCTATAGAAAATGCTAATTTGGTTAGTGAACCAGCTTGGTGAAGCCTTCTGCTTTCCCTCCTCCAGTGTGAGGATTTGTGGACTGTTGTACAAAAGCAAACATAGGGGTGTAATTTGAGTGAATTTGCAGCTCTGGGCAAGATTGTCCTGGCTATTTGTGGATTGTTGCTATAACAGACCACCTCAATATCAGAAGCAAGTCTACGGCAGAGACCTGATTTAAACTCCTTGACCTTGCTATACATTCTAATTTCCAGATTGTTAATACGGTTCAGCTGCGTAAAGAGCCTGGCTGGCCTTGTATAATGCATAGCTAAGTCAATGTGATGTCGCTGGAAAATCCCTGACCTTTTAATTATGCACTATACGGGAGCAGCTCAGCCATTCTACCAAGATGAACCTGTAAGTATGGGCCATATGGACTCTCCCATCAACCCTCCTTCCAGGGAATACTCTCCAATTAAGGAAGTGACTGCTGGAGACTTTCTCCTGCCTGATGAGCCAAGACAGGCTTATCCTAGTCAAGCAGCAGCTGCCCCTCAGTCCTAGCTTCCTGATTGATGGGGATTCACAAGACCAGGGCTGACTGATCAGGGAGAGGGGGAACTGGGCAGGCTGCTGATTGGTTGGTGGAGTCAGCTGACTAGGATCGGCCAATCAGGGGCTGCCCCTCAGCCCTAACCTCCTGAATGGTGGGTGATGTCATCTGACCAGTGCTGACCAATCAGAGAGAGGGGGGAACTGGGCAGGCTGCTGATTGGTTGCTGGAGTCAGCTGACTAGGCTCGGCCAATCAGGGGCTGCCCCTCAGCCCTAGCCTCCTGATTGGTGGGTGATGTCACCTGACCAGTGCTGACCAATCAGAGAGAGGGGGAACTGAGCAGGCTGCTGATTGGTTACTGGAGTCAGCTGACTAGGCTCGGCCAATCAGGGGCTGCCCCTCAGGCCTAGCCTCCTGATTGGTGGGTGATGTCACCTGATCAGGGCTGACCAATCAGAGAGGGGGGAAACTGGGCAGGCTGCTGATTGGTTGCCGGAGTCAGCTGACTAGGCTCAGCCAATCAGGGGCTGCCCCTCAGCCCTAGCCTCCTGATTGGTGGGTGATGTCACCTGACCAGGGCTGACCAATCAGAGAGAGGGGAAACTGGGCAGGCTGCTGATTGGTTGCTGGAGTCAGCTGACTAGCTCGGCCAATCAGGGGCTGCCCCTCAGCCCTAGCCTCCTGATTGGTGGGTGATGTCACCTGACCAGTGCTGACCAATCAGAAAGAGGGGGAACTGGGCAGGCTGCTGATTGGTTGCTGGAGTCAGCTGACTAGGCTCGGCCAATCAGGGGCTGCCCCTCAGCCCTAGCCTCCTGATTGGTGGGTGATGTCACCTGACCAGGGCTGACCAATCAGAGACAGGGGAAACTGGGCAGGCTGCTGATTGGTTGCTGGAGTCAGCTGACTAGGCTCGGCCAATCAGGGGCAGCCCCTCAGCCCTAGCCCCCTGATTGGTGGGTGATGTCACCTGATCAGGGCTGACCAATCAGAGAGAGGGGAAACTGGGCAGGCTGCTGATTGGTTGCTGGAGTCAGCTGACTAGGCTCGGCCAATCAGGGGCTGCCCCTCAGCCCTAGCTTCCTGATTGGTGGGTGATGTCACCTGACCAGTGCTGACCAATCAGAAAGAGGGGGAACTGGGCAGGCTGCTGATGGTTGCTGGAATCAGCTGATTAGGCTCGGCCAATCAGTGTGTTATGTCACAGAGAGAGGTATCATATTGCATGGCACTTTATTATTATTTAATAATTTTTATGAATTATTAATTTGTTAAATGAATTAATAATGACATTGGCTGTTTTCTGCCACTTGAATTTACGGGCACCAATGTAATTGCCGCATGGTTAACAATTACCACCACGCTTGCCGCACCTGACCTTACTGGTGTGGGAACAAGGCGGCAGTGGCCGGATTTGAACTTACGAGCAACCGGGTGGAAGTCCAACACCTTAACCACAACTCTAAGTCAGAGATACTGGAAGCCGCCTCTCTCTGTAGCATATTGGGTTAGGTGTTAGCATGTTCTGCCCCTGCAAGCCACCAATCTTCAGTTTATTTAGTGTGTTTGAAAGCAGGTCTCGCATCTCATCTCTGTAGCTTAATGGCTTAGGTGTTGGTCTTGGTAATTTGAGGTTCTGAGTTCAATTCCCCTAGGCGTCACCTGTGGCTGTTCTGTTTTTTTTTTTTAATTAAGCCCATAGACCAAAACATAAGCCATCTTTGCCCTTACAAGCCACCCTTGTTTAGTTTATTTAGTGAATTTGTTTGTGAGTCAGGATAGCTAAAGGACTGTAAAAACTAAAGGATTGTTTCTGTAGGGCCTTATACCTGTTCTCTGTTGTGCAATGGTTGAGATGTTGGATTTCGTTTTTGCGGTTCTGGGTTTAATTCACTCCAATTGATTTATTTGGTGTGTTTGTTTGGGAGGAAGGCAAGCTACAAGATTGCATTGAGGTAAAAAAACAATGGATTGTTTGCAGGGGACAGGTTTGCTAGTGTCTGTAGTGTACATGTTACCCTTCTTTAGTTTATTAATTGTGTTTGTGTGGGAGACAAGCTAACAGCTGTTCCCATATGGCTATGTAGAGTAATGGTTAGGGAGCCAAGCTTGAGTCTGTAAGGTCCTGTGTTCAATTCCTCTGTGCTCCATCTTGAGCTTTTACTCAGCTCTCTTGAACATTGTGTTTTTTTGTTGTTGTTGTTTGGTGAGGGTGAAAAAAGCTATTGTTAGCAACCAGGTAGACCAAAACACAAGCCACCCAGTTCATGCATTTAAATTGAATGATTTAGTCAAAGGGATTTGGGTCACTCTGTCAGCATTAGCCATTTCACCCACATCTGGATATTTATATCATCATTCAGAGGCCATACAAAATTATGAACTTAAAAATTACCCCTGCATTGTATATTTATCCCACAGTACATCCCCACATTGTGTATTTATCCCACCAGACAGCCCCACATTGTGTATTGATTTATGTGATGACCCTCAGCCAGCCCTCCATGTAAATGAATGCCCCATTGCCCCCCACACCCTTGTGTATTGTCCTCATCCATTTTGTTTGAGAGATCCAGGTGCTGTGGTTGCAGTAGGATGTGTCCAGGCCGGGGCTTATCTTTGTACAGTAATTCCCCTGTCTCTTCTTTTGTGTTTTAGATTTTTTCCTGCCTCCACCTTTGCTATCCCAGTTTGGAGTTAACCGAAGTTTGGAAAATGCTACAACCAATCACAAATGGAGTCTTGCTGAGCCAATAGAGATGCAACTCCCACCTAGGAAGTGACTTGACGTGCCACATTAAGGAACTTGACATTTTTTATCTTTTATGGAAATAAAATTAATTATTTAAGTGTGTGTGTGTATTATTATTATTATTTTTTATATTCCTTTGGTATGTTGTTGTCACTGCAGATTGTAGGAAGTGCTAATGCCTGTACCTTTAGAGGGAGGCTATAGAAAATGCTAATTTGGTTAGTGAACCAGCTTGGTGAAGCCTTCTGCTTTCCCTCCTCCAGTGTGAGGATTCGTGGACTGTTGTACAAAAGCAAACATAGGGGTGTAATTTGAGTGAATTTGCAGCTCTGGGCAAGATTGTCCTGGCTATTTGTGGATTGTTGCTATAACAGACCACCTCAATATCAGAAGCAAGTCTACGGCAGAGACCTGATTTAAACTCCTTGACCTTGCTATACATTCTAATTTCCAGATTGTTAATACGGTTCAGCTGCGTAAAGAGCCTGGCTGGCCTTGTATAATGCATAGCTAAGTCAATGTGATGTCGCTGGAAAATCCCTGACCTTTTAATTATGCACTATACGGGAGCAGCTCAGCCATTCTACCAAGATGAACCTGTAAGTATGGGCCATATGGACTCTCCCATCAACCCTCCTTCCAGGGAATACTCTCCAATTAAGGAAGTGACTGCTGGAGACTTTCTCCTGCCTGATGAGCCAAGACAGGCTTATCCTAGTCAAGCAGCAGCTGCCCCTCAGTCCTAGCTTCCTGATTGATGGGGATTCACAAGACCAGGGCTGACTGATCAGGGAGAGGGGGAACTGGGCAGGCTGCTGATTGGTTGGTGGAGTCAGCTGACTAGGATCGGCCAATCAGGGGCTGCCCCTCAGCCCTAGCCTCCTGAATGGTGGGTGATGTCATCTGACCAGTGCTGACCAATCAGAGAGAGGGGGGAACTGGGCAGGCTGCTGATTGGTTGCTGGAGCCAGCTGACTAGGCTCGGCCAATCAGGGGCTGCCCCTCAGCCCTAGCCTCCTGATTGGTGGGTGATGTCACCTGACCAGTGCTGACCAATCAGAGAGAGGGGGAACTGAGCAGGCTGCTGATTGGTTACTGGAGTCAGCTGACTAGGCTCGGCCAATCAGGGGCTGCCCCTCAGGCCTAGCCTCCTGATTGGTGGTTGATGTCACCTGATCAGGGCTGACCAATCAGAGAGGGGGGAAACTGGGCAGGCTGCTGATTGGTTGCCGGAGTCAGCTGACTAGGCTCAGCCAATCAGGGGCTGCCCCTCAGCCCTAGCCTCCTGATTGGTGGGTGATGTCACCTGACCAGGGCTGACCAATCAGAGAGAGGGGAAACTGGGTAGGCTGCTGATTGGTTGCTGGAGTCAGCTGACTAGCTCGGCCAATCAGGGGCTGCCCCTCAGCCCTAGCCTCCTGATTGGTGGGTGATGTCACCTGACCAGTGCTGACCAATCAGAGAGAGGGGGAACTGGGCAGGCTGCTGATTGGTTGCTGGAGTCAGCTGACTAGCTCGGCCAATCAGGGGCTGCCCCTCAGCCCTAGCCTCCTGATTGGTGGGTGATGTCACCTGACCAGGGCTGACCAATCAGAGACAGGGGAAACTGGGCAGGCTGCTGATTGGTTGCTGGAGTCAGCTGACTAGGCTCGGCCAATCAGGGGCAGCCCCTCAGCCCTAGCCCCCTGATTGGTGGGTGATGTCACCTGATCAGGGCTGACCAATCAGAGAGAGGGGAAACTGGGCAGGCTGCTGATTGGTTGCTGGAGTCAGCTGACTAGGCTCGGCCAATCAGGGGCTGCCCCTCAGCCCTAGCTTCCTGATTGGTGGGTGATGTCACCTGACCAGTGCTGACCAATCAGAAAGAGGGGGAACTGGGCAGGCTGCTGATTGGTTGCTGGAATCAGCTGATTAGGCTCGGCCAATCAGTGTGTTATGTCACAGAGAGAGGTATCATATTGCATGGCACTTTATTATTATTTAATAATTTTTATGAATTATTAATTTGTTAAATGAATTAATAATGACATTGGCTGTTTTCTGCCACTTGAATTTACGGGCACCAATGTAATTGCCGCATGGTTAACAATTACCACCACGCTTGCCGCACCTGAGCTTACTGGTGTGGGAACAAGGCGGCAGTGGCCGGATTTGAACTTACGAGCAACCGGGTGGAAGTCCAACACCTTAACCACAACTCTAAGTCAGAGATACTGGAAACTGCCTCTCTCTGTAGCATATTGGGTTAGGTATTAGCATATTCTGCCCTTGCAAGCCACCAATCTTTAGTTTATTTAGTGTGTTTGAAAGCAGGTCTCACATCTCATCTCTGTAGCCTAATGGCTTAGGTGTTGGCCTTGGTGATTTGAGGTTCTGAGTTCAATTCCCCTAGGCGTCAACTGTGGCTGTTCTGTTTTGTTTTTTTTTAATTAAGCCCATAGACCAAAACATAAGCCATCTTTGCCCTTACAAGCCACCCTTGTTTAGTTTATTTAGTGAATTTGTTTGTGAGTCAGGATAGCTAAAGGACTGTAAAAACTAAAGGATTGTTTCTGTAGGGCCTTATACCTGTTCTCTGTTGTGCAATGGTTGAGATGTTGGATTTAGTTTTTGCGGTTCTGGGTTTAATTCACTCCAATTGATTTATTTGGTGTGTTTGTTTGGGAGGAAGGCAAGCTACAAGATTGCATTGAGGTAAAAAAACAATGGATTGTTTGCAGGGGACAGGTTTGCTAGTGTCTGTAGTGTACATGTTACCCTTCTTTAGTTTATTAATTGTGTTTGTGTGGGAGACAAGCTAACAGCTGTTCCCATGTGGCTATGTAGAGTAATGGTTAGGGAGCCAAGCTTGAGTCTGTAAGGTCCTGTGTTCAATTCCTCTGTGCTCCATCTTGAGCTTTTACTCAGCTCTCTTGAACATTGTGTTTTTTTGTTGTTGTTGTTTGGTGAGGGTGAAAAAAGCTATTGTTAGCAACCAGGTAGACCAAAACACAAGGCACCCAGTTCATGCATTTAAATTGAATGATTTAGTCAAAGGGATTTGGGTCACTCTGTCAGCATTAGCCATTTCCCCCACATCTGGATATTTATATCATCATTCAGAGGCCATACAAAATTATGAACTTAAAAATTACCCCTGCATTGTATATTTATCCCACAGTACATCCCCACATTGTGTATTTATCCCACCAGACAGCCCCACATTGTGTATTGATTTATGTGATGACCCTCAGCCAGCCCTCCATGTAAATGAATGCCCCATTGCCCCCCACACCCTTGTGTATTGTCCTCATCCATTTTCTTTGAGAGATCCAGGTGCTGTGGTTGCAGTAGGATGTGTCCAGGCCAGGGCTTATCTTTGTACAGTAATTCCCCTGTCTCTTCTTTTGTGTTTTAGATTTTTTCCTGCCTCCACCTTTGCTATCCCAGTTTGGAGTAAACCGAAGTTTGGAAAATGCTACAACCAATCACAAATGGAGTCTTGCTGAGCCAATAGAGACGCAACTCCCACCTAGGAAGTGACTTGACGTGCCACATTAAGGAACTTGACATTTTTTATCTTTTATGGAAATAAAATTAATTATTCAAGTGTGTGTGTGTATTATTATTATTATTTTTTATATTCCTTTGGTATGTTGTTGTCACTGCAGATTGTAGGAAGTGCTAATGCCTGTACCTTTAGAGGGAGGCTATAGAAAATGCTAATTTGGTTAGTGAACCAGCTTGGTGAAGCCTTCTGCTTTCCCTCCTCCAGTGTGAGGATTTGTGGACTGTTGTACAAAAGCAAACATAGGGGTGTAATTTGAGTGAATTTGCAGCTCTGGGCAAGATTGTCCTGGCTATTTGTGGATTGTTGCTATAACAGACCACCTCAATATCAGAAGCAAGTCTACGGCAGAGACCTGATTTAAACTCCTTGACCTTGCTATACATTCTAATTTCCAGATTGTTAATACGGTTCAGCTGCGTAAAGAGCCTGGCTGGCCTTGTATAATGCATAGCTAAGTCAATGTGATGTCGCTGGAAAATCCCTGACCTTTTAATTATGCACTATACGGGAGCAGCTCAGCCATTCTACCAAGATGAACCTGTAAGTATGGGCCATATGGACTCTCCCATCAACCCTCCTTCCAGGGAATACTCTCCAATTAAGGAAGTGACTGCTGGAGACTTTCTCCTGCCTGATGAGCCAAGACAGGCTTATCCTAGTCAAGCAGCAGCTGCCCCTCAGTCCTAGCTTCCTGATTGATGGGGATTCACAAGACCAGGGCTGACTGATCAGGGAGAGGGGGAACTGGGCAGGCTGCTGATTGGTTGGTGGAGTCAGCTGACTAGGATCGGCCAATCAGGGGCTGCCCCTCAGCCCTAACCTCCTGAATGGTGGGTGATGTCATCTGACCAGTGCTGACCAATCAGAGAGAGGGGGGAACTGGGCAGGCTGCTGATTGGTTGCTGGAGTCAGCTGACTAGGCTCGGCCAATCAGGGGCTGCCCCTCAGCCCTAGCCTCCTGATTGGTGGGTGATGTCACCTGACCAGTGCTGACCAATCAGAGAGAGGGGGAACTGAGCAGGCTGCTGATTGGTTACTGGAGTCAGCTGACTAGGCTCGGCCAATCAGGGGCTGCCCCTCAGGCCTAGCCTCCTGATTGGTGGGTGATGTCACCTGATCAGGGCTGACCAATCAGAGAGGGGGGAAACTGGGCAGGCTGCTGATTGGTTGCCGGAGTCAGCTGACTAGGCTCAGCCAATCAGGGGCTGCCCCTCAGCCCTAGCCTCCTGATTGGTGGGTGATGTCACCTGACCAGGGCTGACCAATCAGAGAGAGGGGAAACTGGGCAGGCTGCTGATTGGTTGCTGGAGTCAGCTGACTAGCTCGGCCAATCAGGGGCTGCCCCTCAGCCCTAGCCTCCTGATTGGTGGGTGATGTCACCTGACCAGTGCTGACCAATCAGAAAGAGGGGGAACTGGGCAGGCTGCTGATTGGTTGCTGGAGTCAGCTGACTAGGCTCGGCCAATCAGGGGCTGCCCCTCAGCCCTAGCCTCCTGATTGGTGGGTGATGTCACCTGACCAGGGCTGACCAATCAGAGACAGGGGAAACTGGGCAGGCTGCTGATTGGTTGCTGGAGTCAGCTGACTAGGCTCGGCCAATCAGGGGCAGCCCCTCAGCCCTAGCCCCCTGATTGGTGGGTGATGTCACCTGATCAGGGCTGACCAATCAGAGAGAGGGGAAACTGGGCAGGCTGCTGATTGGTTGCTGGAGTCAGCTGACTAGGCTCGGCCAATCAGGGGCTGCCCCTCAGCCCTAGCTTCCTGATTGGTGGGTGATGTCACCTGACCAGTGCTGACCAATCAGAAAGAGGGGGAACTGGGCAGGCTGCTGATGGTTGCTGGAATCAGCTGATTAGGCTCGGCCAATCAGTGTGTTATGTCACAGAGAGAGGTATCATATTGCATGGCACTTTATTATTATTTAATAATTTTTATGAATTATTAATTTGTTAAATGAATTAATAATGACATTGGCTGTTTTCTGCCACTTGAATTTACGGGCACCAATGTAATTGCCGCATGGTTAACAATTACCACCACGCTTGCCGCACCTGACCTTACTGGTGTGGGAACAAGGCGGCAGTGGCCGGATTTGAACTTACGAGCAACCGGGTGGAAGTCCAACACCTTAACCACAACTCTAAGTCAGAGATACTGGAAGCCGCCTCTCTCTGTAGCATATTGGGTTAGGTGTTAGCATGTTCTGCCCCTGCAAGCCACCAATCTTCAGTTTATTTAGTGTGTTTGAAAGCAGGTCTCGCATCTCATCTCTGTAGCTTAATGGCTTAGGTGTTGGTCTTGGTAATTTGAGGTTCTGAGTTCAATTCCCCTAGGCGTCACCTGTGGCTGTTCTGTTTTTTTTTTTTAATTAAGCCCATAGACCAAAACATAAGCCATCTTTGCCCTTACAAGCCACCCTTGTTTAGTTTATTTAGTGAATTTGTTTGTGAGTCAGGATAGCTAAAGGACTGTAAAAACTAAAGGATTGTTTCTGTAGGGCCTTATACCTGTTCTCTGTTGTGCAATGGTTGAGATGTTGGATTTCGTTTTTGCGGTTCTGGGTTTAATTCACTCCAATTGATTTATTTGGTGTGTTTGTTTGGGAGGAAGGCAAGCTACAAGATTGCATTGAGGTAAAAAAACAATGGATTGTTTGCAGGGGACAGGTTTGCTAGTGTCTGTAGTGTACATGTTACCCTTCTTTAGTTTATTAATTGTGTTTGTGTGGGAGACAAGCTAACAGCTGTTCCCATATGGCTATGTAGAGTAATGGTTAGGGAGCCAAGCTTGAGTCTGTAAGGTCCTGTGTTCAATTCCTCTGTGCTCCATCTTGAGCTTTTACTCAGCTCTCTTGAACATTGTGTTTTTTTGTTGTTGTTGTTTGGTGAGGGTGAAAAAAGCTATTGTTAGCAACCAGGTAGACCAAAACACAAGCCACCCAGTTCATGCATTTAAATTGAATGATTTAGTCAAAGGGATTTGGGTCACTCTGTCAGCATTAGCCATTTCACCCACATCTGGATATTTATATCATCATTCAGAGGCCATACAAAATTATGAACTTAAAAATTACCCCTGCATTGTATATTTATCCCACAGTACATCCCCACATTGTGTATTTATCCCACCAGACAGCCCCACATTGTGTATTGATTTATGTGATGACCCTCAGCCAGCCCTCCATGTAAATGAATGCCCCATTGCCCCCCACACCCTTGTGTATTGTCCTCATCCATTTTGTTTGAGAGATCCAGGTGCTGTGGTTGCAGTAGGATGTGTCCAGGCCGGGGCTTATCTTTGTACAGTAATTCCCCTGTCTCTTCTTTTGTGTTTTAGATTTTTTCCTGCCTCCACCTTTGCTATCCCAGTTTGGAGTTAACCGAAGTTTGGAAAATGCTACAACCAATCACAAATGGAGTCTTGCTGAGCCAATAGAGATGCAACTCCCACCTAGGAAGTGACTTGACGTGCCACATTAAGGAACTTGACATTTTTTATCTTTTATGGAAATAAAATTAATTATTTAAGTGTGTGTGTGTATTATTATTATTATTTTTTATATTCCTTTGGTATGTTGTTGTCACTGCAGATTGTAGGAAGTGCTAATGCCTGTACCTTTAGAGGGAGGCTATAGAAAATGCTAATTTGGTTAGTGAACCAGCTTGGTGAAGCCTTCTGCTTTCCCTCCTCCAGTGTGAGGATTCGTGGACTGTTGTACAAAAGCAAACATAGGGGTGTAATTTGAGTGAATTTGCAGCTCTGGGCAAGATTGTCCTGGCTATTTGTGGATTGTTGCTATAACAGACCACCTCAATATCAGAAGCAAGTCTACGGCAGAGACCTGATTTAAACTCCTTGACCTTGCTATACATTCTAATTTCCAGATTGTTAATACGGTTCAGCTGCGTAAAGAGCCTGGCTGGCCTTGTATAATGCATAGCTAAGTCAATGTGATGTCGCTGGAAAATCCCTGACCTTTTAATTATGCACTATACGGGAGCAGCTCAGCCATTCTACCAAGATGAACCTGTAAGTATGGGCCATATGGACTCTCCCATCAACCCTCCTTCCAGGGAATACTCTCCAATTAAGGAAGTGACTGCTGGAGACTTTCTCCTGCCTGATGAGCCAAGACAGGCTTATCCTAGTCAAGCAGCAGCTGCCCCTCAGTCCTAGCTTCCTGATTGATGGGGATTCACAAGACCAGGGCTGACTGATCAGGGAGAGGGGGAACTGGGCAGGCTGCTGATTGGTTGGTGGAGTCAGCTGACTAGGATCGGCCAATCAGGGGCTGCCCCTCAGCCCTAGCCTCCTGAATGGTGGGTGATGTCATCTGACCAGTGCTGACCAATCAGAGAGAGGGGGGAACTGGGCAGGCTGCTGATTGGTTGCTGGAGCCAGCTGACTAGGCTCGGCCAATCAGGGGCTGCCCCTCAGCCCTAGCCTCCTGATTGGTGGGTGATGTCACCTGACCAGTGCTGACCAATCAGAGAGAGGGGGAACTGAGCAGGCTGCTGATTGGTTACTGGAGTCAGCTGACTAGGCTCGGCCAATCAGGGGCTGCCCCTCAGGCCTAGCCTCCTGATTGGTGGTTGATGTCACCTGATCAGGGCTGACCAATCAGAGAGGGGGGAAACTGGGCAGGCTGCTGATTGGTTGCCGGAGTCAGCTGACTAGGCTCAGCCAATCAGGGGCTGCCCCTCAGCCCTAGCCTCCTGATTGGTGGGTGATGTCACCTGACCAGGGCTGACCAATCAGAGAGAGGGGAAACTGGGTAGGCTGCTGATTGGTTGCTGGAGTCAGCTGACTAGCTCGGCCAATCAGGGGCTGCCCCTCAGCCCTAGCCTCCTGATTGGTGGGTGATGTCACCTGACCAGTGCTGACCAATCAGAGAGAGGGGGAACTGGGCAGGCTGCTGATTGGTTGCTGGAGTCAGCTGACTAGCTCGGCCAATCAGGGGCTGCCCCTCAGCCCTAGCCTCCTGATTGGTGGGTGATGTCACCTGACCAGGGCTGACCAATCAGAGACAGGGGAAACTGGGCAGGCTGCTGATTGGTTGCTGGAGTCAGCTGACTAGGCTCGGCCAATCAGGGGCAGCCCCTCAGCCCTAGCCCCCTGATTGGTGGGTGATGTCACCTGATCAGGGCTGACCAATCAGAGAGAGGGGAAACTGGGCAGGCTGCTGATTGGTTGCTGGAGTCAGCTGACTAGGCTCGGCCAATCAGGGGCTGCCCCTCAGCCCTAGCTTCCTGATTGGTGGGTGATGTCACCTGACCAGTGCTGACCAATCAGAAAGAGGGGGAACTGGGCAGGCTGCTGATTGGTTGCTGGAATCAGCTGATTAGGCTCGGCCAATCAGTGTGTTATGTCACAGAGAGAGGTATCATATTGCATGGCACTTTATTATTATTTAATAATTTTTATGAATTATTAATTTGTTAAATGAATTAATAATGACATCGGCTGTTTTCTGCCACTTGAATTTACGGGCACCAATGTAATTGCCGCATGGTTAACAATTACCACCACGCTTGCCGCACCTGACCTTACTGGTGTGGGAACAAGGCGGCAGTGGCCGGATTTGAACTTACGAGCAACCGGGTGGAAGTCCAACACCTTAACCACAACTCTAAGTCAGAGATACTGGAAACTGCCTCTCTC
The DNA here is from genome assembly GCF_027358695.1 of Spea bombifrons. Lineage (NCBI taxonomy): Eukaryota > Metazoa > Chordata > Amphibia > Anura > Pelobatidae > Spea > Spea bombifrons. Next base: position 47,525,494 of record NC_071087.1, read on the forward strand.
TGTAGCATATTGGGTTAGGTATTAGCATATTCTGCCCTTGCAAGCCACCAATCTTTAGTTTATTTAGTGTGTTTGAAAGCAGGTCTCACATCTCATCTCTGTAGCCTAATGGCTTAGGTGTTGGCCTTGGTGATTTGAGGTTCTGAGTTCAATTCCCCTAGGCGTCAACTGTGGCTGTTCTGTTTTGTTTTTTTTTAATTAAGCCCATAGACCAAAACATAAGCCATCTTTGCCCTTACAAGCCACCCTTGTTTAGTTTATTTAGTGAATTTGTTTGTGAGTCAGGATAGCTAAAGGACTGTAAAAACTAAAGGATTGTTTCTGTAGGGCCTTATACCTGTTCTCTGTTGTGCAATGGTTGAGATGTTGGATTTAGTTTTTGCGGTTCTGGGTTTAATTCACTCCAATTGATTTATTTGGTGTGTTTGTTTGGGAGGAAGGCAAGCTACAAGATTGCATTGAGGTAAAAAAACAATGGATTGTTTGCAGGGGACAGGTTTGCTAGTGTCTGTAGTGTACATGTTACCCTTCTTTAGTTTATTAATTGTGTTTGTGTGGGAGACAAGCTAACAGCTGTTCCCATGTGGCTATGTAGAGTAATGGTTAGGGAGCCAAGCTTGAGTCTGTAAGGTCCTGTGTTCAATTCCTCTGTGCTCCATCTTGAGCTTTTACTCAGCTCTCTTGAACATTGTGTTTTTTTGTTGTTGTTGTTTGGTGAGGGTGAAAAAAGCTATTGTTAGCAACCAGGTAGACCAAAACACAAGGCACCCAGTTCATGCATTTAAATTGAATGATTTAGTCAAAGGGATTTGGGTCACTCTGTCAGCATTAGCCATTTCCCCCACATCTGGATATTTATATCATCATTCAGAGGCCATACAAAATTATGAACTTAAAAATTACCCCTGCATTGTATATTTATCCCACAGTACATCCCCACATTGTGTATTTATCCCACCAGACAGCCCCACATTGTGTATTGATTTATGTGATGACCCTCAGCCAGCCCTCCATGTAAATGAATGCCCCATTGCCCCCCACACCCTTGTGTATTGTCCTCATCCATTTTCTTTGAGAGATCCAGGTGCTGTGGTTGCAGTAGGATGTGTCCAGGCCAGGGCTTATCTTTGTACAGTAATTCCCCTGTCTCTTCTTTTGTGTTTTAGATTTTTTCCTGCCTCCACCTTTGCTATCCCAGTTTGGAGTAAACCGAAGTTTGGAAAATGCTACAACCAATCACAAATGGAGTCTTGCTGAGCCAATAGAGACGCAACTCCCACCTAGGAAGTGACTTGACGTGCCACATTAAGGAACTTGACATTTTTTATCTTTTATGGAAATAAAATTAATTATTCAAGTGTGTGTGTGTATTATTATTATTATTTTTTATATTCCTTTGGTATGTTGTTGTCACTGCAGATTGTAGGAAGTGCTAATGCCTGTACCTTTAGAGGGAGGCTATAGAAAATGCTAATTTGGTTAGTGAACCAGCTTGGTGAAGCCTTCTGCTTTCCCTCCTCCAGTGTGAGGATTTGTGGACTGTTGTACAAAAGCAAACATAGGGGTGTAATTTGAGTGAATTTGCAGCTCTGGGCAAGATTGTCCTGGCTATTTGTGGATTGTTGCTATAACAGACCACCTCAATATCAGAAGCAAGTCTACGGCAGAGACCTGATTTAAACTCCTTGACCTTGCTATACATTCTAATTTCCAGATTGTTAATACGGTTCAGCTGCGTAAAGAGCCTGGCTGGCCTTGTATAATGCATAGCTAAGTCAATGTGATGTCGCTGGAAAATCCCTGACCTTTTAATTATGCACTATACGGGAGCAGCTCAGCCATTCTACCAAGATGAACCTGTAAGTATGGGCCATATGGACTCTCCCATCAACCCTCCTTCCAGGGAATACTCTCCAATTAAGGAAGTGACTGCTGGAGACTTTCTCCTGCCTGATGAGCCAAGACAGGCTTATCCTAGTCAAGCAGCAGCTGCCCCTCAGTCCTAGCTTCCTGATTGATGGGGATTCACAAGACCAGGGCTGACTGATCAGGGAGAGGGGGAACTGGGCAGGCTGCTGATTGGTTGGTGGAGTCAGCTGACTAGGATCGGCCAATCAGGGGCTGCCCCTCAGCCCTAACCTCCTGAATGGTGGGTGATGTCATCTGACCAGTGCTGACCAATCAGAGAGAGGGGGGAACTGGGCAGGCTGCTGATTGGTTGCTGGAGTCAGCTGACTAGGCTCGGCCAATCAGGGGCTGCCCCTCAGCCCTAGCCTCCTGATTGGTGGGTGATGTCACCTGACCAGTGCTGACCAATCAGAGAGAGGGGGAACTGAGCAGGCTGCTGATTGGTTACTGGAGTCAGCTGACTAGGCTCGGCCAATCAGGGGCTGCCCCTCAGGCCTAGCCTCCTGATTGGTGGTTGATGTCACCTGATCAGGGCTGACCAATCAGAGAGGGGGGAAACTGGGCAGGCTGCTGATTGGTTGCCGGAGTCAGCTGACTAGGCTCAGCCAATCAGGGGCTGCCCCTCAGCCCTAGCCTCCTGATTGGTGGGTGATGTCACCTGACCAGGGCTGACCAATCAGAGAGAGGGGAAACTGGGTAGGCTGCTGATTGGTTGCTGGAGTCAGCTGACTAGCTCGGCCAATCAGGGGCTGCCCCTCAGCCCTAGCCTCCTGATTGGTGGGTGATGTCACCTGACCAGTGCTGACCAATCAGATAGAGGGGGAACTGGGCAGGCTGCTGATTGGTTGCTGGAGTCAGCTGACTAGCTCGGCCAATCAGGGGCTGCCCCTCAGCCCTAGCCTCCTGATTGGTGGGTGATGTCACCTGACCAGGGCTGACCAATCAGAGACAGGGGAAACTGGGCAGGCTGCTGATTGGTTGCTGGAGTCAGCTGACTAGGCTCGGCCAATCAGGGGCAGCCCCTCAGCCCTAGCCCCCTGATTGGTGGGTGATGTCACCTGATCAGGGCTGACCAATCAGAGAGAGGGGAAACTGGGCAGGCTGCTGATTGGTTGCTGGAGTCAGCTGACTAGGCTCGGCCAATCAGGGGCTGCCCCTCAGCCCTAGCTTCCTGATTGGTGGGTGATGTCACCTGACCAGTGCTGACCAATCAGAAAGAGGGGGAACTGGGCAGGCTGCTGATTGGTTGCTGGAATCAGCTGATTAGGCTCGGCCAATCAGTGTGTTATGTCACAGAGAGAGGTATCATATTGCATGGCACTTTATTATTATTTAATAATTTTTATGAATTATTAATTTGTTAAATGAATTAATAATGACATTGGCTGTTTTCTGCCACTTGAATTTACGGGCACCAATGTAATTGCCGCATGGTTAACAATTACCACCACGCTTGCCGCACCTGAGCTTACTGGTGTGGGAACAAGGCGGCAGTGGCCGGATTTGAACTTACGAGCAACCGGGTGGAAGTCCAACACCTTAACCACAACTCTAAGTCAGAGATACTGGAAACTGCCTCTCTCTGTAGCATATTGGGTTAGGTATTAGCATATTCTGCCCTTGCAAGCCACCAATCTTTAGTTTATTTAGTGTGTTTGAAAGCAGGTCTCACATCTCTGTAGCCTAATGGCTTAGGTGTTGGCCTTGGTGATTTGAGGTTCTGAGTTCAATTCCCCTAGGCGTCAACTGTGGCTGTTCTGTTTTGTTTTTTTTTAATTAAGCCCATAGACCAAAACATAAGCCATCTTTGCCCTTACAAGCCACCCTTGTTTAGTTTATTTAGTGAATTTGTTTGTGAGTCAGGATAGCTAAAGGACTGTAAAAACTAAAGGATTGTTTCTGTAGGGCCTTATACCTGTTCTCTGTTGTGCAATGGTTGAGATGTTGGATTTCGTTTTTGCGGTTCTGGGTTTAATTCACTCCAATTGATTTATTTGGTGTGTTTGTTTGGGAGGAAGGCAAGCTACAAGATTGCATTGAGGTAAAAAAACAATGGATTGTTTGCAGGGGACAGGTTTGCTAGTGTCTGTAGTGTACATGTTACCCTTCTTTAGTTTATTAATTGTGTTTGTGTGGGAGACAAGCTAACAGCTGTTCCCATGTGGCTATGTAGAGTAATGGTTAGGGAGCCAAGCTTGAGTCTGTAAGGTCCTGTGTTCAATTCCTCTGTGCTCCATCTTGAGCTTTTACTCAGCTCTCTTGAACATTGTGTTTTTTTGTTGTTGTTGTTTGGTGAGGGTGAAAAAAGCTATTGTTAGCAACCAGGTAGACCAAAACACAAGCCACCCAGTTCATGCATTTAAATTGAATGATTTAGTCAAAGGGATTTGGGTCACTCTGTCAGCATTAGCCATTTCACCCACATCTGGATATTTATATCATCATTCAGAGGCCATACAAAATTATGAACTTAAAAATTACCCCTGCATTGTATATTTATCCCACAGTACATCCCCACATTGTGTATTTATCCCACCAGACAGCCCCACATTGTGTATTGATTTATGTGATGACCCTCAGCCAGCCCTCCATGTAAATGAATGCCCCATTGCCCCCCACACCCTTGTGTATTGTCCTCATCCATTTTCTTTGAGAGATCCAGGTGCTGTGGTTGCAGTAGGATGTGTCCAGGCCAGGGCTTATCTTTGTACAGTAATTCCCCTGTCTCTTCTTTTGTGTTTTAGATTTTTTCCTGCCTCCACCTTTGCTATCCCAGTTTGGAGTAAACCGAAGTTTGGAAAATGCTACAACCAATCACAAATGGAGTCTTGCTGAGCCAATAGAGACGCAACTCCCACCTAGGAAGTGACTTGACGTGCCACATTAAGGAACTTGACATTTTTTATCTTTTATGGAAATAAAATTAATTATTCAAGTGTGTGTGTGTATTATTATTATTATTTTTTATATTCCTTTGGTATGTTGTTGTCACTGCAGATTGTAGGAAGTGCTAATGCCTGTACCTTTAGAGGGAGGCTATAGAAAATGCTAATTTGGTTAGTGAACCAGCTTGGTGAAGCCTTCTGCTTTCCCTCCTCCAGTGTGAGGATTTGTGGACTGTTGTACAAAAGCAAACATAGGGGTGTAATTTGAGTGAATTTGCAGCTCTGGGCAAGATTGTCCTGGCTATTTGTGGATTGTTGCTATAACAGACCACCTCAATATCAGAAGCAAGTCTACGGCAGAGACCTGATTTAAACTCCTTGACCTTGCTATACATTCTAATTTCCAGATTGTTAATACGGTTCAGCTGCGTAAAGAGCCTGGCTGGCCTTGTATAATGCATAGCTAAGTCAATGTGATGTCGCTGGAAAATCCCTGACCTTTTAATTATGCACTATACGGGAGCAGCTCAGCCATTCTACCAAGATGAACCTGTAAGTATGGGCCATATGGACTCTCCCATCAACCCTCCTTCCAGGGAATACTCTCCAATTAAGGAAGTGACTGCTGGAGACTTTCTCCTGCCTGATGAGCCAAGACAGGCTTATCCTAGTCAAGCAGCAGCTGCCCCTCAGTCCTAGCTTCCTGATTGATGGGGATTCACAAGACCAGGGCTGACTGATCAGGGAGAGGGGGAACTGGGCAGGCTGCTGATTGGTTGGTGGAGTCAGCTGACTAGGATCGGCCAATCAGGGGCTGCCCCTCAGCCCTAACCTCCTGAATGGTGGGTGATGTCATCTGACCAGTGCTGACCAATCAGAGAGAGGGGGGAACTGGGCAGGCTGCTGATTGGTTGCTGGAGTCAGCTGACTAGGCTCGGCCAATCAGGGGCTGCCCCTCAGCCCTAGCCTCCTGATTGGTGGGTGATGTCACCTGACCAGTGCTGACCAATCAGAGAGAGGGGGAACTGAGCAGGCTGCTGATTGGTTACTGGAGTCAGCTGACTAGGCTCGGCCAATCAGGGGCTGCCCCTCAGGCCTAGCCTCCTGATTGGTGGGTGATGTCACCTGATCAGGGCTGACCAATCAGAGAGGGGGGAAACTGGGCAGGCTGCTGATTGGTTGCCGGAGTCAGCTGACTAGGCTCAGCCAATCAGGGGCTGCCCCTCAGCCCTAGCCTCCTGATTGGTGGGTGATGTCACCTGACCAGGGCTGACCAATCAGAGAGAGGGGAAACTGGGCAGGCTGCTGATTGGTTGCTGGAGTCAGCTGACTAGCTCGGCCAATCAGGGGCTGCCCCTCAGCCCTAGCCTCTTGATTGGTGGGTGATGTCACCTGACCAGTGCTGACCAATCAGAAAGAGGGGGAACTGGGCAGGCTGCTGATTGGTTGCTGGAGTCAGCTGACTAGGCTCGGCCAATCAGGGGCTGCCCCTCAGCCCTAGCCTCCTGATTGGTGGGTGATGTCACCTGACCAGGGCTGACCAATCAGAGACAGGGGAAACTGGGCAGGCTGCTGATTGGTTGCTGGAGTCAGCTGACTAGGCTCGGCCAATCAGGGGCAGCCCCTCAGCCCTAGCCCCCTGATTGGTGGGTGATGTCACCTGATCAGGGCTGACCAATCAGAGAGAGGGGAAACTGGGCAGGCTGCTGATTGGTTGCTGGAGTCAGCTGACTAGGCTCGGCCAATCAGGGGCTGCCCCTCAGCCCTAGCTTCCTGATTGGTGGGTGATGTCACCTGACCAGTGCTGACCAATCGGAAAGAGGGGGAACTGGGCAGGCTGCTGATTGGTTGCTGGAATCAGCTGATTAGGCTCGGCCAATCAGTGTGTTATGTCACGGAGAGAGGTATCATATTGCATGGCACTTTATTATTATTTAATAATTTTTATGAATTATTAATTTGTTAAATGAATTAATAATGACATTGGCTGTTTCCTGCCACTTGAATTTACGGGCACCAATGTAATTGCCGCATGGTTAACAATTACCACCACGCTTGCCACACCTGACCTTACTGGTGTGGGAACAAGGCGGCAGTGGCCGGATTTGAACTTACGAGCAACCGGGTGGAAGTCCAACACCTTAACCACAACTCTAAGTCAGAGATACTGGAAACTGCCTCTCTCTGTAGCATATTGGGTTAGGTATTAGCATATTCTGCCCTTGCAAGCCACCAATATTTAGTTTATTTAGTGTGTTTGAAAGCACGTCTCACATCTCATCTCTGTAGCCTAATGGCTTAGGTGTTGGCCTTGGTGATTTGAGGTTCTGAGTTCAATTCCCCTAGGCGTCAACTGTGGCTGTTCTGTTTTGTTTTTTTTTAATTAAGCCCATAGACCAAAACATAAGCCATCTTTGCCCTTACAAGCCACCCTTGTTTAGTTTATTTAGTGAATTTGTTTGTGAGTCAGGATAGCTAAAGGACTGTAAAAACTAAAGGATTGTTTCTGTAGGGCCTTATACCTGTTCTCTGTTGTGCAATGGTTGAGATGTTGGATTTAGTTTTTGCGGTTCTGGGTTTAATTCACTCCAATTGATTTATTTGGTGTGTTTGTTTGGGAGGAAGGCAAGCTACAAGATTGCATTGAGGTAAAAAAACAATGGATTGTTTGCAGGGGACAGGTTTGCTAGTGTCTGTAGTGTACATGTTACCCTTCTTTAGTTTATTAATTGTGTTTGTGTGGGAGACAAGCTAACAGCTGTTCCCATGTGGCTATGTAGAGTAATGGTTAGGGAGCCAAGCTTGAGTCTGTAAGGTCCTGTGTTCAATTCCTCTGTGCTCCATCTTGAGCTTTTACTCAGCTCTCTTGAACATTGTGTTTTTTTGTTGTTGTTGTTTCGTGAGGGTGAAAAAAGCTATTGTTAGCAACCAGGTAGACCAAAACACAAGGCACCCAGTTCATGCATTTAAATTGAATGATTTAGTCAAAGGGATTTGGGTCACTCTGTCAGCATTAGCCATTTCCCCCACATCTGGATATTTATATCATCATTCAGAGGCCATACAAAATTATGAACTTAAAAATTACCCCTGCATTGTATATTTATCCCACAGTACATCCCCACATTGTGTATTTATCCCACCAGACAGCCCCACATTGTGTATTGATTTATGTGATGACCCTCAGCCAGCCCTCCATGTAAATGAATGCCCCATTGCCCCCCACACCCTTGTGTATTGTCCTCATCCATTTTGTTTGAGAGATCCAGGTGCTGTGGTTGCAGTAGGATGTGTCCAGGCCAGGGCTTATCTTTGTACAGTAATTCCCCTGTCTCTTCTTTTGTGTTTTAGATTTTTTCCTGCCTCCACCTTTGCTATCCCAGTTTGGAGTTAACCGAAGTTTGGAAAATGCTACAACCAATCACAAATGGAGTCTTGCTGAGCCAATAGAGACGCAACTCCCACCTAGGAAGTGACTTGACGTGCCACATTAAGGAACTTGACATTTTTTATCTTTTATGGAAATAAAATTAATTATTCAAGTGTGTGTGTGTATTATTATTATTATTTTTTATATTCCTTTGGTATGTTGTTGTCACTGCAGATTGTAGGAAGTGCTAATGCCTGTACCTTTAGAGGGAGGCTATAGAAAATGCTAATTTGGTTAGTGAACCAGCTTGGTGAAGCCTTCTGCTTTCCCTCCTCCAGTGTGAGGATTCGTGGACTGTTGTACAAAAGCAAACATAGGGGTGTAATTTGAGTGAATTTGCAGCTCTGGGCAAGATTGTCCTGGTTATTTGTGGATTGTTGCTATAACAGACCACCTCAATATCAGAAGCAAGTCTACGGCAGAGACCTGATTTAAACTCCTTGACCTTGCTATACATTCTAATTTCCAGATTGTTAATACGGTTCAGCTGCGTAAAGAGCCTGGCTGGCCTTGTATAATGCATAGCTAAGTCAATGTGATGTCGCTGGAAAATCCCTGACCTTTTAATTATGCACTATACGGGAGTAGCTCAGCCATTCTACCAAGATGAACCTGTAAGTATGGGCCATATGGACTCTCCCATCAACCCTCCTTCCAGGGAATACTCTCCAATTAAGGAAGTGACTGCTGGAGACTTTCTCCTGCCTGATGAGCCAAGACAGGCTTATCCTAGTCAAGCCGCAGCTGCCCTTCAGTCCTAGCTTCCTGATTGATGGGGATTCACAAGACCAGGGCTGACTGATCAGGGAGAGGGGGAACTGGGCAGGCTGCTGATTGGTTGGTGGAGTCAGCTGACTAGGATCGGCCAATCAGGGGCTGCCCCTCAGCCCTAGCCTCCTGAATGGTGGGTGATGTCATCTGACCAGTGCTGACCAATCAGAGAGAGGGGGGAACTGGGCAGGCTGCTGATTGGTTGCTGGAGTCAGCTGACTAGGCTCGGCCAATCAGGGGCTGCCCCTCAGCCCTAGCCTCCTGATTGGTGGGTAATGTCACCTGACCAGTGCTGACCAATCAGAGAGAGGGGGAACTGAGCAGGCTGCTGATTGGTTACTGGAGTCAGCTGACTAGACTCGGCCAATCAGGGGCTGCCCCTCAGGCCTAGCCTCCTGATTGGTGGGTGATGTCACCTGATCAGGGCTGACCAATCAGAGAGGGGGGAAACTGGGCAGGCTGCTGATTGGTTGCTGGAGTCAGCTGACTAGGCTCAGCCAATCAGGGGCTGCCTCTCAGCCCTAGCCTCCTGATTGGTGGGTGATGTCACCTGACCAGGGCTGACCAATCAGAGAGAGGGGAAACTGGGCAGGCTGCTGATTGGTTGCTGGAGTCAGCTGACTAGCTCGGCCAATCAGGGGCTGCCCCTCAGCCCTAGCCTCCTGATTGGTGGGTGATGTCACCTGACCAGTGCTGACCAATCAGAGAGAGGGGGAACTGAGCAGGCTGCTGATTGGTTGCTGGAGTCAGCTGACTAGGCTCGGCCAATCAGGGGCTGCCCCTCAGGCCTAGCCTCCTGATTGGTGGGTGATGTCAACTGACCAGTGTTGACCAATCAGAGAGAGGGGGAACTGAGCAGGCTGCTGATTGGTTGCTGGAGTCAGCTGACTAGGCTCGGCCAATCAGGGGCTGCCCCTCAGGCCTAGCCTCCTGATTGGTGGGTGATGTCACCTGATCAGGGCTGACCAATCAGAGAGAGGGGAAACTGGGCAGGCTGCTGATTGGTTGCTGGAGTCAGCTGACTAGGCTCAGCCAATCAGGGGCTGCCCCTCAGCCCTAGCCTCCTGATTGGTGGGTGATGTCACCTGACCAGGGCTGACCAATCAGAGACAGGGGAAACTGGGCAGGCTGCTGATTGGTTGCTGGAGTCAGCTGACTAGGCTCGGCCAATCAGGGGCAGCCCCTCAGCCCTAGCCCCCTGATTGGTGGGTGATGTCACCTGATCAGGGCTGACCAATCAGAGAGAGGGGAAACTGGGCAGGCTGCTGATTGGTTGCTGGAGTCAGCTGACTAGGCTCGGCCAATCAGGGGCTGCCCCTCAGCCCTAGCTTCCTGATTGGTGGGTGATGTCACCTGACCAGTGCTGACCAATCAGAAAGAGGGGGAACTGGGCAGGCTGCTGATTGGTTGCTGGATTCAGCTGATTAGGCTCGGCCAATCAGTGTGTTATGTCACAGAGAGAGGTATCATATTTTTATGAATTATTAATTTGTTAAATGAATTAATAATGACATTGGCTGTTTTCTGCCACTTGAATTTACCGGGCACCAATGTAATTGCCGCACGGTTAACAATTACCACCACGCTTGCCGCACCTGACCTTACTGGTGTGGGAACAAGGCGGCAGTGGCCGGATTTGAACTTACGAGCAACCGGGTGGAAATCCAACACCTTAAACACAACTCTAAGTCAGAGATACTGGAAACTGCCTCTCTCTGTAGCATATTGGGTTAGGTGTTAGCATGTTCTGCCCCTGCAAGCCACCAATCTTTAGTTTATTTAGTGTGTTTGAAAGCAGGTCTCACATCTCATCTCTGTAGCCTAATGGCTTAGGTGTTGGCCTTGGTGATTTGAGGTTCTGAGTTCAATTCCCCTAGGTGTCAACTGTGGCTGTTCTGTTTTTTTTTTTTTAATTAAGCCCATAGACCAAAACATAAGCCATCTTTGCCCTTACAAGCCACCCTTGTTTAGTTTATTTAGTGAATTTGTTTGTGAGTGAGGATAGCTAAAGGACTGTAAAAACTAAAGGATTGTTTCTGTAGGGCCTTATACCTGTTCTCTGTTGTGCAATGGTTGAGATGTTGGATTTAGTTTTTGCGGTTCTGGGTTTAATTCACTCCAATTGATTTATTTGGTGTGTTTGTTTGGGAGGAAGGCAAGCTACAAGATTGCATTGAGGTAAAAAAACAATGGATTGTTTGCAGGGAACAGGTTTGCTAGTGTCTGTAGTGTACATGTTACCCTTCTTTAGTTTATTAATTGTGTTTGTGTGGGAGACAAGCTAACAGCTGTTCCCATATGGCTATGTAGAGTAATGGTTAGGGAGCCAAGCTTGAGTCTGTAAGGTCCTGTGTTCAATTCCTCTGTGCTCCATCTTGAGCTTTTACTCAGCTCTCTTGAACATTGTGTTTTTTTTGTTGTTGTTGTTTGGTGAGGGTGTGTAAAAAGGAAGGCATGATTGACAACCAACTGCATGCCAATGAAGTGAAATGGTGTTATGATGCAGAGATCCAGTGGGCAAAGCCTCTCTATACAAGACCTTAAAATGGTCTCAAACATTAATGGAGATTCTTCTCTGCAGAGCACATGGCAAATCAGTTAGGACATATGGTCACCTTCCACTCCCTCCCCCAGTGCAATGTCCTTTCCCTTTTCTATCATCTTGGTCTCTAAGGGTCACTGGAGAAGATAGGTTACCAGGGGAGTGTCCAGCAGAAGGAGGACTTATTGTGTTTATAAAGTCCTGCCAACTCTCTCTCTCTGTCTCTCTCTGAGTCTGTGTGGAGATGATCACAAGGGAGTGGTAATTGTATCACGTGTTTACAGGCTTATCCTGCTGTTTCTTTGTTATTTCCATTCAATTAATGAATAGTTAGTTTGGTAACAGCATATACTAACTTATAGTAATTTGTATATGTATTGTTAATTTGTTTAGCCTCTCTTAATAAATATTGTTAATTGCAGAAAACAAGGAGTGTGGACTCTGACTTTACACTCGATAGTGGTTATTGATAGCATAACAGTGTAAATATATATATATTTATACAGTAAATGTTATTCAATAATTATAGTAAGATTCATAAAATACAAACACGTTTTTATATTTATAACATTTGGCGAGCCAGGTAATTCTTTTTTTACCACTTTTTGCTCACTTGCAAGGGGGGACAATCCAGTTTTCTCCAGATACAAGTGAGCTAAAAGGGACAAAATAACCGAACCGATTTTGTTTTATTTGCTGGAAGCGTTTTCTGCAATACGTCTCGGGCCAAGACGTGAGAGATCCTAAGAGGCAACCAGAGTGAGACGCAATTAGTAAGCCGGACATCATTTCTGGAGGATCGAGTTTAATCCAGACCGAGGATTCAAAGTGGGGTGCACACCATTTGATTGCCTGCAGTCTGAAGACACAAGTCGTGTGAGTAAATTATAATTTATTTTTTGATATATTAGAATGGAAATTGTAGCACAGTATGCAGAAGCTAGCACTTTTGACCCATTAATGATGGAAAATGAAAATGAATTTAAACAAATGCATAGCTTGTGGTTGCAATGTGAGAAAGAGAATTGCAGAGTAGACAATAAGAAGTGGTGCCTGAATAAAGATAGACTGAAAATCCAGAACTGTATGAAGTTGCTGAAGTTATTGAGGAATCAGTTGAACCGTATACTTGTGGGGCACACTCCTGTGGCCTCCATAATAAACAACACAAGTAAATATAGTGATTGTCCAACCTGTGGATTAAATGGAGATTATGTAAGCACATTAGAGGACAATTACGAAGCAAGAGGAGAGTTGATATCATCCCTTAGGACATGTTTAGCCACGCAAACCCCAGTTGCTGTATGCAGCCAGGGGGAAACATGTGCAGAAGAAGAAGAGGCACAAAGTATTGTAGAGAATGAGAACCCAGGAACAAACATAGGAAACCGTATACTGGATGAGCTAGATAATGGTGGTATTCCTGTATTAACCCCTCTTGTAACAAAGCCAGCAATACCACATTTTATGGACCCTTTATCTGTTTCACCTAGTGTTAAAAGCAGGACATCTGCCACCCTGCAAACTGCTAAAATTTTACAGCAGCAGGATAGAGATAAGGTGATGAAACAGCTGATGAAGTTAAAGCCCCTCTTTCCCCCATATGACTGCAAAACAGATGTCCTTTCAAACATGTCTAATTTTGAATCAGCAGTTAAACAATATATGCTCTCTCCTAAAGAGGCATGTATGATGCTTAAAATGTGGGTCCCAAGCAGCATTGCATGTAGATTTAATCCACCCATAAATGGCCCTATTAATCGAGACCGAGATTGGTTTAAAGATGATAAATGGGGTACAGAGGGAGACAGACTTAGAGCTGTCTCCAAATTTGTAACAGGAGACAGAGATTTAGATAGTCATTCACTTGCTGAGATGAAGGTGAATTTACAAGATGATCCGTGGGTTTTTGCTTCCAAATTTGAGCAAGTCTATCGGCTAACCCACCGCATTCCACCAGATCAAACCCCTCCTGATCTACTGCAATACCTAGTAAAAAAATTCACTTACTTAGACCCTGGAGTGCAAATGATGGCCGAGGAAAAACATACTTTGGAAGGGGTATTGACCATCATAGGGAAGGCCAGGCAGAATTCAATGAGGAAAGGAGTCATAGGACAGCGTAAGGTTGCGATTGTAACTACCAATGAATGGAAGCAATCTCTACCTGAGATTCCCTTCAGAGGGATTTGTTATTATTGCAATAAAAATGGTCATAGACAGAAAGAATGTAGAAAGGCCAAGAGAGACCAAAGGGTGACTGAGGGATGGCATGTTAGTCCATCCCCCTGGTCTGTCAAAGAAAGTGATCAAAGAGGATCTGTAAAGATGAAAAGAAATAACAGTCCTGAAAAGGCAGGTCAGGAACATCATTCTAACCCTCTGCCTAGGACCAATCTGTATGGTCCGGCACGGGAGGCTCTGAGAATGATGGCAGTTCAAGGAGCGGTTACTAATGACCACAAACTGAAACCAGGGGATGAGGCTCCTCTAATTTTATTTTCAGATTGACTAGCACTGGACGATATGGTTCCTATTTGTAAAACATTAAGGGACCATTCCGGACGTCCACACGTGCATGGTATTTTGGCAGGACATCACACTAAGATTCTTATTGATACAGGAGCTTCAGTGACATTAACCGATCTACCATTAAGTCCTCCTTCTGGGGTGAAAAATACATTTCTTGTAGGACTTGGTGGCTCCCAGTCTCATGCATTTCTTATTCCACAAGTGACCTTGACTTTAAGTGCTCAGTGGAGTAAGGAAATACTGCCCTGGCAAAGTAAAAACACTGAAGGTACCATACTGGGTGCAGATGTAATGCAAACAGAAGGAATGCTGGTAGACCTTTGCGATAATGTTTTGTGGAGAGATATGCAAAACCTGTGTTCTCTATTAGGAATACAGCAGAGATTTCATATACCATATCATCCCCAGTCATCCGGTATAGTGGAAAGAATGAATCGTACTCTGAAGTCCAGGTTATCTAAAATGCTGGTACAATATGGCAAATCATGGGTTAACCATCTCCCAGCAGTACTCATGGCTATCAGAGCTACACCCTCTAATGCCACTAGGTGCTCTCCATATGAATTAATGACAGGGAGAAAAATGGCACTAGGCCATACAGGTGAACCACAACTTTCAACTCCACTGAGAGAATCTGTGACTAGAGACCAGTATCTCTCCCAAATTCAAGAGCAATTAAACTCATTGCTTCACTTTGCTGCCTCCAATATGGCCCCAACAGATTGTAAAATTTTATCCACACCTCAAACTCTGTTTGAGAAGGGGGGATTGGTAATGATTAAAAATTTTCAGAAAAATTCTCCCTGGGATGCAAATTGGGAAGGGCCCTATGTAATTCGAGACACACTGGGCACAACAGTTCTACATGTACAGAGGTCTAACCCCAAAAAGGCCAGAAGGCAGCCTGGATATAAGTGGGTGCATGTAGATCAGTGTAAATGATATAAAGGGACTTGTGCTCCAGATACAGAGTTAACTGCTAAGGATTGATGCTTCTGCTTGATCTTTTTAGGTGCCCGAAGTATGACAGCCTGAAATAATATTCTAAGAAGAATGAAGCTCAACATCTTTCTGGTCATGTTGCATTTCCTTAAACAATTCAGGACATGTGAATCCGATAATAATTCCCTATTGGAACTGAATGCAACTCCATCCACTCAGCAACATAATGGAAGTTATACAGAGATACCAAAAATGAACCTTCCAATACTTGAACTAATTTGACCAACATCCTGAAGGCAATCATACTGGAAACAGCTCTTGGACTCATCTAGGCATCACTCCACCCTCTCGGGACCGCAGAGGGAAATACGCACATGGAATGGAAGGATCGACTAAAATATGGAGTGGTGGCAATGTATATGATCTGTGTTTATATGTAATACTCAGTGGGGGTGGGGGGTGTTGTTAAAAATTGATGGGGAAACTTTTGGGGAAATAATTATATTCTGGGATTTTGGGTAGATAACCAGGGCAATTAAGATGATTGGGAATGTAAATGGTCAGATTGGGGAAAATCTACTGTAGTTTTATGTGGTAGGGATGTAAAACTGACTGGTTAGTGTCTACACATTTAAAATTTCTACACATTTTCAAAATTGTTCCAGAATTACCTGTACTATGGAAAGAGCTTCAATAAGGTGGGCAGAAAGGGGTAAAAGTAGATATAGAAGAGGGGTTGTGGACACAGTTCTGGGAGGTGTAGGACCTGGGTTGGGTTAGTGAATGCAGTAGACATAGCCAGTATGACAGCAGCACTACAGTTGTTAACTGACACTCCTAGTACAACTTGGTGGCAAAAGTTAGCTAATACTTTCTCTAATCAACATGGGGTACTGCTCTGGGGAACCTATTCATACATCCATTTATTATTGTATTGTGTGTTTCTGTAGTATGTATTGTTATTCAAGTTTGTATGTGTTGTTACCTGAAGTCATTGATTGCCAGAGTATAGCACCTCCATTATGGAATGCAAATGGAAAGAACTCTGTGAATGGCGGGCTGGGCATGCATACATAGTAGATACACTGCGAGGTACGCTCTCCCTCTTGTCTCCAGTGGGTTTTATAGAGTCCAGGGGTCTCATCCACTTCATTGTCAAAAGGAGGGATGTAAAAAGGAAGGCATGATTGACAACCAACTGCATGCCAATGAAGTGAAATGGTGTTATGATGCAGAGATCCAGTGGGCAAAGCCTCTCTATACAAGACCTTAAAATGGTCTCAAACATTAATGGAGATTCTTCTCTGCAGAGCACATGGCAAATCAGTTAGGACATATGGTCACCTTCCACTCCCTCCCCCAGTGCAATGTCCTTTCCCTTTTCTATCACCTTGGTCTCTAAGGGTCACTGGAGAAGATAGGTTACCAGGGGAGTGTCCAGCAGAAGGAGGACTTATTGTGTTTATAAAGTCCTGCCAACTCTCTCTCTCTCTCTCTCTCTCTCTCTCTCTGAGTCTGTGTGGAGATGATCACAAGGGAGTGGTAATTGTATCACGTGTTTACAGGCTTATCCTGCTGTTTCTTTGTTATTTCCATTCAATTAATGAATAGTTAGTTTGGTAACAGCATATACTAACTTATAGTAATTTGTATATGTATTGTTAATTTGTTTAGCCTCTCTTAATAAATATTGTTAATTGCAGAAAACAAGGAGTGTGGACTCTGACTTTACACTCGATAGTGGTTATTGATAGCATAACAGTGTAAATATATATATATTTATACAGTAAATGTTATTCAATAATTATAGTAAGATTCATAAAATACAAACACGTTTTTATATTTATAACAGGGTGAAAAAAGCTATTGTTAGCAACCAGGTAGACCAAAACACAAGCCACCCAGTTCATGCATTTAAATTGAATGATTTAGTCAAAGGGATTTGGGTCACTCTGTCAGCATTAGCCATTTCCCCCACATCTGGATATTTATATCATCATTCAGAGGCCATACAAAATTATGAACTTAAAAATTACCCCTGCATTGTATATTTATCCCACAGTACATCCCCACATTGTGTATTTATCCCACCAGACAGCCCCACATTGTGTATTGATTTATGTGATGACCCTCAGCCAGCCCTCCATGTAAATGAATGCCCCATTGCCCCCCACACCCTTGTGTATTGTCCTCATCCATTTTCTTTGAGAGATCCAGGTGCTGTGGTTGCAGTAGGATGTGTCCAGGCCAGGGCTGATCTTTGTACAGTAATTCCCCTGTCTCTTCTTTTGTGTTTTAGATTTTTTCCTGCCTCCACCTTTGCTATCCCAGTTTGGAGTTAACCAACTCCCACCTAGGAAGTGACTTGACGTGCCACATTAAGGAACTTGACATTTTTTATCTTTTATAGAAATAAAATTAATTATTTAAGTGTGTGTGTGTATTATTATTATTATTTTTTATATTCCTTTGGTATGTTGTTGTCACTGCAGATTGTAGGAAGTGCTAATGCCTGTACCTTTAGAGGGAGGCTATAGAAAATGCTAATTTGGTTAGTGAACCAGCTTGGTGAAGCCTTCTGCTTTCCCTCCTCCAGTGTGAGGATTCGTGGACTGTTGTACAAAAGCAAACATAGGGGTGTAATTTGAGTGAATTTGCAGCTCTGGGCAAGATTGTCCTGGCTATTTGTGGATTGTTGCTATAACAGACCACCTCAATATCAGAAGCAAGTCTACGGCAGAGACCTGATTTAAACTCCTTGACCTTGCTATACATTCTAATTTCCAGATTGTTAATACGGTTCAGCTGCGTAAAGAGCCTGGCTGGCCTTGTATAATGCATAGCTAAGTCAATGTGATGTCGCTGGAAAATCCCTGACCTTTTAATTATGCACTATACGGGAGCAGCTCAGCCATTCTACCAAGATGAACCTGTAAGTATGGGCCATATGGACTCTCCCATCAACCCTCCTTCCAGGGAATACTCTCCAATTAAGGAAGTGACTGCTGGAGACTTTCTCCTGCCTGATGAGCCAAGACAGGCTTATCCTAGTCAAGCAGCAGCTGCCCCTCAGTCCTAGCTTCCTGATTGATGGGGATTCACAAGACCAGGGCTGACCAGTCAGCAGCCTGCCCAGTCATGCCATCTAATTTAGAAAGAGTTTAATCCCTTAAAGACAGGGATACACTTTGGTACAAAGGCTGTTGTAATATTTTGTGGTGTTGTTGTTTAGTTGTAATTTCCGTCTTGCTCATTTAGTGCACCCACACACATTATATATTGGTTTTTTTTTCAGGAAAAGTAGTGCTTTCTTTAGATATCATTTTTAACATATCATCTAATTTATTATACAAAATATAAAATATGGTGATTTCTTAAAAAAGGCTGGGGCTTCTATGGTGCAGCACCGGAGGTTCATGTCACGCTGGTGCTCCATCATAGAAATCCCAGCAAAAGTGTCAGGAAGCAACAGAGGTTGTCTGTGCACATCGTGCAGATGTCCATCAGCTGCCAGAGAGGAAGATCCAGGTCCCCTGCAGCACTGCGGGGGATCTGGATCTTAGTCTTATAGTCAGACCTTTGTTTGAGGTTGGATTATAAGACGACCTCAAATATCAGATGAGGGCTATTTTTCAGAGCATTGGCTCTGGGAAAAACAGGAATTTTATACTCACCGTAAATTCTTTTTTCCTTAATATAGTGGCAGTACAGATGGGTGTTGTTCTTCCTTAGGGACAAGGATCTGAAATACAAAGAGTTAAAACCCTCCCCCTTCCCTAACTCCTCCTCCTTACCCATAAGAGCACACCGGACCAAACACAGCCAGTAAGTACCAAGAATACAAACATGCTTGCAAAATATCTTTAATGGTAGACATAATGAGGGAGGGAAACATGTACTGCCACTATATTAAGGAAAAAAGAATTTACGGTGAGTATAAAATTCCTGTTTTTCCTGGCATATAGTGGCAGTACAGATGGGATATAGCAAGACAAGATAATCAATGGGAGGGCAATACTTTAGAGGCCACTGATAGGCGCATCCTGCGCCCGAAAAACACCACAGAGGAGGAGAAGATGTCAAGTCAGTAATGCTGTACAAATGCATCGAAGGAAGACCGGGTAGCTGCCTTACATATATTTTTTCAGGAGATGAGGTCGACTTTTCAACCCTAGACCCAGACATAGATCTTGTGGAGCGAGACAAAGTATGGGATGAGATGACTTGCTGGCTGCTTGAGTGAGCTGGTCGAATGGTCTCTGTAAGCCACCTCGAGATGGCCTGCTTGATCTGAAGATCTACCAAAATAAATAAATTGATCCGTATTGCGGAAAGCAGCGATCTGTAGAAATACCCGATCCCTTTTGAGGTTGAGACATAAAGACCTGCTGAGAATCCGTCTTGCAAAAAACACGAGGATGGAACTAGAAGAAATAAAAAACCATGCATCAGGAGAGGAATTTCCTCCAAGCAAGAAACTTCCGAATAAGGAGGATATCAGCCATGTCATGGGAGAGTCCATTATCTCTAAGGATAATCCAAAGCTAGGCCGTCAAAATGACCATCTGAAGGAATTCTGTTATCCACCAGATGTGCTGAAAATGGCAGCTCCCAAACTCTTGAGGCCATATCGTCTAGCCCTGAGAACTAAGTCTGTATTGGCCAATACGGGATAGATGTTAAGACCCTGGCCTAGTCCGTTACAATCTTGAGGAGGACACGTGGGATCATCGCCACTGGAGAAAAAATTTAAGCCATCCTGAATCTTCATATCACTGACATACTGTCCAGCACCAGAGTGTTGACCCATGAATACAGAGAGGCTGGTTGCCGCAAGATCGATTCCTAGAAGGCCAAAAAAAGGATGGAGAAGATCCTTTTGTTAAGGGATCAACTCGAACTGCTGAGGTCGTCTGCAACAATTGTCCCTTCCCCTGAAACGTGTGACTGACAAATCTTCTTGGTTTTGTTGAGCCCATGCCATGACTTCTTCCGAGAAGGCCTGAAGTTTCGGAATCCGGGCGCCACCCTGTCTGTTGATATATAATATTGTGGTAGCGTAGTCGGATTGGATTCTTACAGCTTTCCCTTATAGCCAAGGACTGAACTACTTGAGGGCCAGAAAAAAACTATTTCAGTTCTCGATAATTTGAGGACGGGAAGATTGTTAGTGACCATTTGCCCTGCCTAAAGAGGTAACCAAAATGCGCTGCCCAATCTATTTTTGAGGCATCTGTGGTCAGAGTGATCCACTGACGTTGATGAAAGCAAAGCCCCTTGCTGAGAAGATCTGTCCTCTTCCACCAGTTCAATTGGGCTTGGAAACTGAAGTTGAAGTCCGGATCTTCTTCTTTCTGGGACAAATGCCTAAGGATGTCCCATTGAAGTGGCCTATCCGTGCCTTGGAGCAGCTGAGGGAGGGATGTCGTCAGAATGCCCAAGATGCTCATAGCTTTTCTGAAGGACCAGATAGGATTTCGTTGCAAAGCTGACACAACCCTTCTTACTTTTCTGATCTTTGATCATGGAATAAAGAGCCGTAAGGAGCTGTAGTCCACTATCAGCCCCAAGCACTGCATACTTAGAAAGAAATAAGGTTGAACTTTTCAGTTTATGATCAAGAACATGTCTGTATGAACCATTGCAGCCGACCACCAATTCCATTGGAATTAGCCTAGGCTCTTGTGTGTTAGGATGTTACTGAAATATTTGTCCTGGCCTTGTCTACAAAAATTCTGCGCCTTATAAAAATGTTGAAAAGGCCTGGTGTTTTATATGGGCACCTCCTGTTCCATCTGGCCTTCTTATCCTGGGGAAGCGTACTCTTGCATTAGACATGTGCTTGATGAGCTCTGCCAATAGGGAAACACTGCCGTCTTCTTGAGAACAAAGGCCGGAGCTGAAATGGCTTTGATGAGCCCGGTCCTCTATGTATGGGATGACCCTGATACCTAATACTCTGAAAGTTGAGAGACCCAAACTGGAAATGGAGAACTCTCGCCCCGTTCCTAAAAGCGAACCTGATGAATTTAGTGGATTCCAAAGCAATAGGCACATGCGCATAAACATCCGTCAGGTCCATGGCCACCATGTAATCTGCTTGTTCAGTAGTTGGGTGACTGTGAGGATAGTTTCCATTCTAAAACGCTTGTATAGAATACAGGCCTAAACCATCTTTAAACTGGACTGAAGGATCCAACTGGTTTGCGACAAGGAACAGCCTGGAGTAAACACTCTGAAAACTCCTGATGTTTGGGATTCATTCTTTAGAATTTGGAAGTTTTAGATATCCGATGTCTGCAGGTTTAAGATGGCTGAACTGGGCAGCTTCCCTCGCAACTCTTTCACGTTCACTAACTGGCTTGAGAAACAAAACAATACCAGTGATGATTTGACTGTGAAAGTTCTAAAAAAATAATGTTTCACAGGAATGTGGCTTGTGTTGGCCATTTAAAGGCAAATCGGCTGCACTTTGTTAAATCAAACAAGGCCGACTTAGATGCTGAGTTTGCCGTATACGATCGCAGCCAAAAAGCTCTCCTGGCCACTGATGACAGACCCATATATTGGGCTGAGAGATTAAGCATTTCTTTGGCAGATACAATGAAAAGCAATTAGAAAGGCTCTATTTCCTAAATTGACTAGATACTTCTGTATCAGGAAGGCCTCCCATCCAAGTGCTAACCAAGCCCTGCTTGGCTTCTGAGATCAGATGTGATCAGGTGCATACAGGGAGGTATGGTCGTAGGCTCTAATGCCTGTTACCAGGTGCCTAGAGCTCTAGCCGCTGAAGCGCTAGACAATGCAACTTGCACTGGAATCCTGAAGACTGGAACATAGGCCTACAGGATGTCTTTGCCCTCTTATCCATCGGGCTTTAAGACCAGACACAACTCCAATAGGGATGAATGTTCTCTTTGAAAGCTGAGCAATCTGAACATTTACCTTTGTTCTCATTTCTCTTCACCTTAAAGCTAAACCCCTAAAATGCTCAGAAACAGTCTCTCTCGCCCAGATTGATTATTCCCTATGCATCTGATCCTGTAGCTTAGGCAACATGCAAAATCCTTTGGATGCTTCTCACGGACTACCTCTTTATTAGAAAATTTACAAAGCTCTTGTGGAGGAAGGGGAGCTTTATCTTCCGAATCCTCACAAGATGAGCCTGAATAAGTAGATTTTTAACACCTGGTATTCCCAAATGGAAATTAACCAGGCCCAAGCTTTCTAAGCTACCGACACGCATTAAGGGTGTTATGGCCATAGGCTAACTCCCTGGAAATTTCCCCCGAAGACAACAGATTCAGGAACCAACGTGAATGAGACTATCAAACTTGGGCTCCAAAGCATAAACAGAAGTAGTCTTGAATGGTTAAAAGGTACGTGCAAGTTTGTCTAGAAGCCAACGCCCAAAAACTGCATGTCCTGTTTTCCTTTAGAAAAAAGTTAAGCTGAGCAAGGATTACATAACTCCTTTTTGCAGCTGTCTGGCGAGGGGGTGGCACACTCAGTGCAGGAAATATATTTGGACTTAAAAGGAGCCTTTATCTTTTTAGAAAAAAATGTTATAGGGCAGAGGCTTTTTTAAGGTTAAGATAAATTAATCTTACCTTAAAACGCCTCAATCCGTGTGGGGGGTTGGTGCCACAGATATCCAGTACTGACAAGCCCCACTGCTGTCAGACTGGACTGCACAGCTGAAATAACGTTTAAATTTTGTGCCCTGAAGATCGGACACGCGCATGCTCTGTAACACGATCAGATCTTCGGCGGAATGCAACGCCTCCCGGGTGTGCGTTCCACCGCTGTGCTTATGCTCCTTTCCTTGGCGACTTGAAGAGAGAGAACTCTCATTATGTTACTACCTCACTCTGCTCACCACCCAGGGAGCAA
Organism: Spea bombifrons; assembly: GCF_027358695.1. Lineage (NCBI taxonomy): Eukaryota > Metazoa > Chordata > Amphibia > Anura > Pelobatidae > Spea > Spea bombifrons. The sequence continues at coordinate 47,548,397 of NC_071087.1, forward strand.
CTGGAGGAGGGATCCCCCTGGACACAACCAGTGTGCCCCCACCAAACTACATGTCCGTCCCTGACAAGGAAGAACTGGCTGTGTTTGGTCCGGTGTGCTCTTATGGGTAAGAAGGACGAGGAGTTAGGGAAGGGGGAGGGTTTTAACTCTTTGTATTTCAGATCCTTTTCCCTAAGGAAGAACAACACCCATCTGTACTGCCACTATATGCCAGGAAAAAAACAAACTTGTCTTATATTCAAGCAAATATGGGACTAGACTTGTGCACACAAATTCGTCCGAGATGCAATTTTAAAGAAATCTGCCAATTTCTGAACAAACCAAAAAGACCATATACACGTCCCTATCTCCATGCTAGGCAGATCTTGCATCTTCTTGTTCTTACGTCTTCTTTCTTTTGTATTTTTTCTTTCTCCGTCCAGTGCTCTAAAAAGTCTTCTTTCTTTGTCTGCTTCTTGGTAGACAACAGGACATGGCTTCCTGATTAACTACTGCAAAATGGTGGAGCTTTTGGGCACATTCTCTCCTTGGATTGGAGGAATGGGGGAGAGGGTATGCCTGGAAGCTACACTCTTTTGCGGAAGTTCACCATAAACTGGCTTACCCTCTTCTGCATTCCTCCAGTCAGGGGAAAGATGTGCCTGGGAGCTGTGCCATTTTGCAGAAGTTCACGGGCCTTTGGACCCACCCCTTTCTCCAATCAATGACAGTAGTTTTCCTGTAAGCTCTGCCATTTTGCATAAGTTCACTGGAGGTCACATCCACAGGAAAGCGTATGAAGTAAGAAGACAGAACAACAAGAAGATCAGAAAGATGTAAGAATACGGGGAGCTCTGTGAAGACAGGAAGTGGACAGCAGAAAAGTGAGTGTTAAGGGGAGAGTGAGAATGTGAAAGAGCATGAGAGTGTAAATGAGGGTGAATGATAATGAATTTTGCTTCCTAATATAAAAAGCCCCCAGATTTTTATCTGAAGCAAAAGGACACTAAACAGAATTTGTTGTCTGAACAAACAAAACAAAAAGAAAAATCATTTTTGGTCCTATTAAGCTCAAAATCCCCAAATCATTATTTTTGTTATCAAAAGGCTATATTCATTTTCCACTACCTCATTTGCAGACATACTAATACCAAAACATTGTAGTATACCTTCATATATATATATATATATATATATATATATATATATATATATATATATATATAGCAACAACAATGTGATTAAACAAAATATAGGGAGCTTAACAGACTGTAGGTAATATTGCTGGCCTCTCAGTTTTCATATTGTACTTACATTAAATCATGTATTTTTTTAAAGGAACTAATTTTATAAATACATAAGAATGCTTTTGTATTTTTAATGTGGATACTGGGTTTTTGTTTTGTTTTAGATCACATATAAACACAAAGTACAAAACTGCGTTTAACCCCTTTGTGACAATGGCCAATTTTGTTTTTTTTTTGCACCTTTTGTGACATGGGCTATTTTAACATCTCTGCCGTGTTTAGAAATGCCCAATGTTATAGGGCAATAAATACAAGTAGCATGTTGCCATTTTACAACCATTTTTTCCAAAGCCTGTCATTCTGCCCCCATGTCCTATTTGGGACATATTTGAAGCTGGCAAATTCAATTTACCCCATCAACCCATTCATGTTTGAAGACACCCCAGGGTATTTTAATTGTTGGCATTTAAACTCTTTAGATAAGACTACTAATTCTACCACCAGCCTTTACCAAAGTTTGAGGAATAAATATCTTTGTGGTTTTTCACACGCTGTACTTCAGTTATAAATTTACAGCTCCTGGTATATGGTACTGCTAAACACCACCCCAATATGTGTTTAGCAACATCTTTAGCAACAGAGTACAGTAATTCCACCAATGCATTGGTTTGTTGTGTTGTTTGAGGTGGTAAAAGGTCACATTTGGGGTGTGCACAATTCAGTTTTTCAATTTGGAATTACTTTGCACTTTCTTTTGAGGAAGCCGAACCAGCGAAAAACGTTAAGGATTGTAAAAGATTCTAATACATTTTCTAACCTCAATTAAGAAATGGACCATATATAATTATTGGTATAGGCAATAGTCAAAGATATGTAATCATTGTTCATAAATAAATGATTATTAAGATATTAATATGTTTCAATAATAGGCTTCAAGGTTTCCTTGACCTTAAATATAGAATGAAGGATTTGCTGAACAGGCATTCTATAGATAGGATAGTAGCTTGCTAATGCATGGTATAGTTGTAACTCTAAAAGGGCATTACAGTATACGTACAGTGACCACCTAAAATAGGGTTTCGACGTGTAAAGATCTTAGTGAGCATGTTTACCCAATTAGGTGAAGACCAATACACTGACATCACTATCCAAGGCCCATATAAGCTAGGCTTTTGTAAGACATGGGGAGGCATGGGAAGAGAGGTCGAGAGAAGATGTATATGCCATCCACGGACTCTTCACGTCCCAACACTCCCTCCCTCCATCCTCAGGAATGCATAGGACAGATGTCATGAACTAAATTCCTCTTGAAGGTTTTGTAAGACTTGTTTCGTATTTTTGTTATCTACTCTTTATATTCTTCGTCTATTTTTGTTCGTATTAAATGTTTCACCTTTGTTTGCATCTAAGTGACTCTGCCTATTTTTGACGCACATACATATTTATGTGTTGTTCCTGATACGAAGTTTGTGTTTGGCCCTATATATTTTCTTACAAGGATTAAGTCAGATATCGGAAGCAGAACTACCGCAGACTTTCGGTGTAAAGAGCTTTTATGCATATCTCTCTATGTTGTGCCTATACGGACTGTGAGTGCAACTTTATTCCTTACATCTGTTTTTTGCCCAAAGATACTGCACCATTGTAGTCTCCTTTTCTTTTAGATTCTTAATGAAGATTAATAAAGTGATTTTTTTCACTACAAGCTGATGGGTCTGATGTATCTAGATTGTTTGTGAGTGCAAACTATCACACACAGCACTGATTATTGTTTGTACATATTGCACTATTATATTTATTTCCCTGTATTTATTTGCGCCTTAATCATCTGTATATCGGTATATCTACACCTTGAGGAAGAGTGTCTCTTTTGGGTTGCTACAGTCGTCCGGGAAGTATTACCAGATTAACCACCAACATATTTAGGGAAGTCTACATCCCACATAAAACTATCTGCATCAGCTGCAGGGGACCTGGATCCTCCTGTCTCCCCCCCGCCCCACTTACCGGTGCTTCTGAGTCCCTGGTGTGCAGCCGGGGCAGTGTGTAGATGTCTACGCAATTCGCGTAGACAACTTACGCTGCAGCCGGAAGGAGGTGTGGCTAGCAGCGGGGGTTGTCTGCGTCCATCGTGCGTCCATTGTGCAGACCTTCCCCGGCATTAATGTGTCATTGTACTCTGTGCACACAACACTCATCTCTATCTCAATGGCATTTCTCTAATTTTACTCTTATTTTACTATGGCATAATAAAAGCTATATTTAAAAAAGGAACAAGAACCCAAACACAATATTTCTCAAACTATGTTTTAATATCTAAAAAGATTATCCTGCTTTGTATGAACGGTTCAGGGTGGTTGTGTAATGGTGTGGGGGAAATTTTCTTGGCACACTTTGGGCCCCGTAGCATCGCTTAACAGGCTACCTGAGTATTGTTGCTGACCATGTCCATCCCTTTATGACCACAGTGTACCCATCTTCTGATGGCTACTTCCAGCAGAATAATGCACCACGTCACAAAGCTCACATCATCTTAGCTGACAGGAGTGGAACCCAGTGTGGTCTTCTGCTGCTATAGCCCATCCTGCTTCAAGGTTTGAGGTTTTGTGTATTTAGAGATGATATTCTGCATACCTTGGTATCTCGGATAAAAAAATAAATGTACATTTTTCATTTATTTAAAATTTAACAAAGCACAATAAAAAAAACACTTTTTTCTTGTTTTTATTTCCCAACTTGAACCCCCAGTTATGCACATTTGAGCCCAGGCTTGCCACAGTGCCTCCCAGATATGCCTTATATACCCTATATGCCTTATAGCCCTTGATATGCCACTGTGCCCCCCAGGCCCGGACTGGGACAAAAAATAGGCCCGGGCATTTAAGCCTGAGCAGCCCATTTTAATTTATTTATTTATTGTTAAAGCCCACCCTTCATGTACCATCTTTGCATACACAAATCATTAACACATTCATTAATGCAGTCTCACAAATCATTCAAGCAATTCATCCACACATGAATTCATTAATTGCCATACGCATTCACACAATTCATCCACACATTTATTCATTCTCATACGCTTTCACACTACCCCCTCTCACTATGTTCCCCCTTTTCACTATGTACCCCCTCTCACTATCTAACCCCCCCTCTGCCCATTCTCACTGCACCCCCCTCCCTCACCCTACTTACCTTGTTGCCGGAGCAAGCAGCAACTATGACCGGGCCCACGGCAGGGCTGGATTGACCTAGGGGCTGATGGACCTGCAGCTCCAGGCCCTTACCTTAAAATAGGCCCAGTCAGGACCAGACTGACTGGGTCTATGCGGCCTCTACGGCCGCATTAACGCAGAGCCCCTTAAGCCTGCCGCAACTGCGACCGGGTCCGCCACTCTAAGGGGCCGGGAAGCCCCCACCAGGGCACAGGGCTTAAATTAAAACATCGGGGGGGGTAACTTTATTTAACATCCTCCATGTTAAATAAAGTTAAAAAAAAAAAAACCCCGATGTTTTGATTTAAACCCTGTGCGGCCGCACACCCGTAAGGCCGGCCCTGGTGGGGGCTTCCCGGCCCCTTAGAGTGGCAGGAGCCCCTTATGCCCTGCGTTAATGCGGCCGTAAAGGCTGCATAGGCCCAGTCAGTCTGGTCCTGACTGGGCCTATTTTAAGGTAAGGGCCTGGAGCTGCAGCTCCATCAGCCCCTAAATCAATCCGGCCCTGCCGCGGGCCGGCCCATATGCCATAGTGCCCTCATAGATTCCCAGACTCGTTCACATCAACGATAACTGCCACCAAGCATATTGCTGAAGGAACAGTCGAGTGTTTAATAGTAAGTATTTAAATGTCTTGCAATGGCCCAGACTGCCATCCAATTGAGAATCCGCGATGTGACTTTAAGATTGCTGTACACCAGCGGAACCCATCCAACTTGAAGGGGCTGTAACAGTTTTGCCTTGAAGAATTGGCAAAAACCCCAGTGGCTAGATGTGCCAAGCTTATAGCAATATGCCCCAAGAGACTTGCAGCTGCAATTGCTGCAAATGGTAGGTAAGTACTGACTTGGTGGGGGGGATAGCTATGCACACTCAAGTTTTCTGTTTTTTTGTCTTGTTTCACAATAAAAAAAATATTTTGCATCTTCAAACTAGTGAGCATATTGTGTAAATCAAAGGTTACCAACCCCCCATTCAAAATCTATTTTAATTCCAGGTTATAACACAACAAAATAGGAAAATTACTAAGGGGGGTGAATACATTTGCAAGGCACTGTATATTCTCACACACACACACACACTTACATTCATACTCACATACATACAGATGGATGAAGTAGAATGCCAGCTCAGTCCATGTATTAGATTGAATGGCGGGTAAAAATGTCTCTCTAGGGTGCTCAAGCAGAGTACCCACTCCAACTATAAAGCATGACAAAAAGTGAAATGCTGCCACTCCATAAAGATGGAAGAGTCAAACTATGAAATATTAATATCAAAAATATGAAACAAAGAAAAAATAAAAGATAACAAAAACATACCAGTCGCCAGACAGGGAATCTGCTTAACCCAAAGGCGCTTTATCAAAAGCAGACTTCCCTAAACACATCACCCCTAATTAGACCTAACAATTTGGCTCATTAAATTAAGATCATTAAAAACACATGATAATTGTAACACAAATGTATTTCTCATCAAAAGATAGAAAAAAAATATAAACAGGGAAGAATAATAAAGAAAAAATACTTACATGTTACCAAATATATGAATATAAATACAATCATAAAAGAAAAAGGAAAAAAGTAACAGATATATATCTAAATTCAGCCAAGTAATATATGAAAATGCCTTTACAATGTGCCTATATTTAGCATACATTATCTATTTTTTCTTTGTTTCATATTTTTTATATGGGACTACGAAGTAATGGAATCATTATATTTCAGCACCGCAGTGTTTGACTCTTTCATCTTTATGGAGTGCCAGCGTTTCAGTTTTTGTATATACATACATACAAGCTCATGAACATTTCCTCCTTGCCCTTTACCCTCTCCCCCCACCTTTACTCGCTCTTTTGCTCAGCAGCAGTCTGCAGATCTTTTTGGCTGGCGGCACACTTCACGGACAGCCACACGTTTAACCGCAAGGTCACGTGACCCCACCGATACACATGAGGCTACTCCTGCCTCCAACTGGCATGTAGCCCTGAATTGAGAATCTTGGGCTAAATCATGCCACACAGTCGTACTTTAGTCATAGCCAGGCCTTGCGTTTCATAACTCTCTTCCATGTGTGACCCTTTTTTAATACTAAGTGATGGGAGGTGCTCTGTTGTAACTTCTGGACAGGGCCAGCCCAAGACATAGTGCTGCCTGGATCAAAGTATGAAATGCAGCCCTCCACAAAGACCAAAACCAAACTTGATCACTCACTCACTCACGTAATGCCTTCCTGTTTCAGTGTCCATCTGCTTTACCAGAGATTTGCTTCTTCTCTTGCCTGTTCCTGTGCCTACTCTGTTCCTCCTCATACACTCACACACATACCCAGCTGTACACCCTAGCATACAAAAAGACATGCTCATACACTGACATAGGCAAACAGACACAAGTTTACACATTGACAGACACAAGTTCACACACTGACAGACACAAGTTCACACACTGACATACCCACCCAGACACCTCACTCACCACGTTGCCTCAGCAGGCACTTACTGCAGCTCTCTTGAGGTCACGCAATGACCCCGCCTCCACCAGAAAATTAAAGCGGTAAGTCCGGATGTAGGGAAACACGTTAATTAAAATACCCACATACAATAACATATTCAGACATGCATACATACATACCCAAAGAAACATGTTCACGCACTGACATACCCACAGTTTCAACCTAATATACCCAAGCACATGTTGCATGTTACTGTTTCTGATTTGGTATGTTAGTGTTAGTGTGTCTGACATACCCAGACACGTACCAAATCACACTACCAAACCAAGACTCGCACTCAAGCAGCTCACTCACTGCGTTGCCTCAGCAGGCGCTTAGTGCAGCGACCCCGCCTACTTCAGAAAATTAAAGCGGTATGTCCGGATGTCGTGACACACGTTAATTAAAATACCCCCATACAATAACATTAATACATACCCAAAGAAACATGTTCACACACTGACATACCCACACTCTCAAACTAATATACCCAAGCACATGTTGTATGTTACTGTTTCTGATTTGGCATGTTTGTGACTAACATAAGTAGACACTAACGCACCAAATCAGACACGCACCTCACTCACCGCGTTGCCTCAGCAGTGGCTTACTGCAGTTCCATTGGGGTCACGCAATGACGCGACATGACTCTGCCTCCTCCAGAAAATTAAATCGGTAAATCCGGATGTCGGGACTTACCTCTTTATCTCTACCGGTTCTGCAAATATTTTTGAGGCGGAATGGTGCCGCCTGCGTCACATGGACTGGACAGTCCTGCTTTTTGAGTGCCGTCTGTTAGAGGGAGATCGATGATCTTCCCAACTGGCTCTTCGCCTCCATCAGTGGGTGGGCTAGCTCGCCGCGGAGGAGGCGCTCCCCTAGGCTGAGTGCGCTATAGGCCGGCGCCTACCTTACCCGTAGGTAGCATCGGCTCTGTGTGCAACTGATTTTAAGGTATACTAGCCATCCCAGACGCCACAAAGTCATCAAGATTAATTATGGATGGAATAAGCATGTCTTTAATTGTGTGTGATTTTTATATTCAAATAAGATGATATCCAATTATCTAACAATATACTATTGTACTTTATTTGACCTATAAATAACCATTTTTCCAGTGCTGTGTTGTAGAAAACATTAAATAATTTTACATAAGCTTCAGCTTTTTGAATGAGAAACAGGAGAGCTGCTGCTTAGTGGGATGGTTACGATGAGTTCTCTGATCCCCCCCAACTGTCCATTTACAATAAAGAAAACACAGCACCCATAGAAGAATTCTATGAATATATACATTTCAGGGAGTCCTGTAGATTACTTGATGCATGGACATGCAGCAATATTAATGTGGCCTGGTAAGCAGAGCAGTAGTGTAACCCAAAATCCTGGGCCCCCAGTGATCTCTGTTATTCAGTCCTTCCATGTAACTATCCTATTTTGTATCCAAATGGCTGTGTCTTGAAACGTGTTATTGTGAAAGGTGTGTGAAAGTATTGCTCACTTAAATGCAATTATATTATGGGCCAAATAAACAATTTTATTCATAATTTAAGCCAGTGCCTATTTTCTCCCTTGCGCCTAAATGCAACGATACCAAACAAACCATTTTAGACAAGGCCACATGCCCTCTAAGAATAAACATAGTGATGCATTGGCCCATGCTTTATTCAAACTATTACTCATCTCAGCAGCAACCAAGCAGAATAACTCAACAAAGTATCACCCATCAGGAAAATCCTATAGCCTTTCTAAAGTCTTGCACTCTCTGATAAACTGCATTGACTCCCTGTCTTTTCAGATTATTCAAGCAGAATCTCTAACACTGTCAGTAAATTATCTCTGTGAAGAATAGATAAAAAATATAGTTTGATTCAAATGCCAGTGTTATCCATCATTTTCAGATGCTGGGAACAGTGAATGATGTCATCGACACTGTTGACACTGTTGATGACAGAATGATGCAACAATAGACACTTGCTTTCTGGAAATCTTCCCTGCACACTCAGAGTGTGCAGGGAAGGGACATGGAGGGAGATATAGATATTGCTAGCTACCTCGCATTGTGTGTCAGGGTTCCAGTCGGTATATCTGAAAGTCACTTCTTCTATAGGATGAAGAATTGGTGATCTCAAATAGATACAGGTCTGACATTTTTTTTTCTTCATGGGAACTTTTTGTTTTAAAAGGATAACAGCTGCCAGCTACGTAGGTGCCGGCTCAGGTTGGACTCCCCGTGTAGGAGCAGGATTGGGTTTAGCACTCGGCTGGAGGAAGGCAGGTGTCTATTGTAACCTTTCTCTTTGGCGCGATCTGATAAAGCGATGGGGGGTGTGTGTGCAACAATACTTCCTCAACTCAAGTCAGAGATAAGATGATCATTCGTAACAGTATTTTTTTAGCATTTGGTGTTTCTAGATATGGCTGTTAGTGCAAGATACTTAATGCTAGACCTGCTTTCTAAAGCCATGAGGATTTTATCCAGTTTATTGCAGGCTGTCTGTATGGGCTGTCAGTGAGGGATGTTCTGCTTTTGCATTTAATTTCTACTTCAATAAAGTGGTACACATTTTAGTATAGAAGAATAAGTTTGCTTTATTTCAAAAGATAACCATTGCCAACGGTTTTCTTTGGCAGTGTTTTAAACAGAAAACAAATTCATGTATCAATGTCAATATGGTTAAAGTGTACCAAACCTTTAAACTTTTTACCATTCAGACGATAGCCATAGCCATATCTATTTGCAATTAATATTTCTGAACATTACTTGTGTAACTTTAATGTTTGTTGGACAGGATTACCAAGAACTGGAGCTCATGTTGAACCACTGGCGCTGTTCATATTTTTCATAACCCATACGTCGTGCCAATAGATTTGAGCAAAGCACTGTAAGCAGCGTAGAAGCAAATGGTTAATGGTTCTTTCCTTGAGGTCATTGGAAGAAACTAAGATAAGTGGCTTTCTATTTATAATTTTTGATGCACACTGTCACTTGATGGTTAAAGTTTATTGTCTTTTGTTGGTGATTTAAAGGGATTTGCTGCACTGTTATCTACACTATATATTTTGTACAAATAAGTGCCAATTATCACACACTATAATTACTTAAAAAAACATACTGGAAAAACAAGCATTTTTCTCTGCTCTGGTAAGCAGAGCTGTAGAGTTAACACAAAATCCTGGAGCCCTACGCTCTGCTATGGAGTCCTCCATACTTATGTATCCTTGTAACCATGGTAGGTGTGTATGTGAGACTCGTCTAAAGCGACGGTGGTGTCTGTTGGTAAATATGGACTAAGGTGACCCTGATATGGGTGTATGTGAGACAAGCTTAAGGCCGCCCTGATGTCTGTTGGTAAATATGGACTAAGGTGACCCTGATATGGGTATATGTGAGACTGGCCCAAGGCGACAGTGGTGTCTTTTGGCTCATCCGGCCTAAGGCGACAGTGATATGGGTGTATATTAGGGCTGCATCTAACGATTATTTTCATTAGTTGGCCGATTATTTTTTCGATTAGTTGATTAATCGGATAAAAAAATAAATGTAATTTTTTCATTTATTTAAAATAATTTAATAAACAAACAGGATGTTAAAAACAAATAGCAGAATAAGAAACCTTTGGTAAAAATGCATTTGTTGTTTTTATTTCCCATCCTGCCCCCCCAGTTATCCACATTTGAGCCCAGGCTTGCTGCACTGCCTCCCAGATATGCCACATACCCCCAGATATGCCACTCTGCCCTCCCCACATATGCCAGATACCCCCAGATATGCCACTCTGCCCTCCCCACATATGCCTTATACCCCCTGATATGGCACTCTGCCCCCTGATATGCCTTATACCCACAGATATGCCACTCCGCCCTCCCCAGATGTCTTATACCCCCAATATATGCCTTATACCCCCAGATATGCCATAGTGCCCTCATAGATTCACAGACTCGTTCACAGCTAACTGATACAATATTTTATTTAGATTCCTCTTAGTTTGCACCCCTTAACCTCTAACTGCACCTTAAATTAACCTTATTAAATCACCCCTTAGCACTAAATTAACCCTAAATATCCCATTAACCATAACTGCCCCTAAATTAACCCTAAAGACCCCATCAATCACAGCTGCCCCTAAATTAACCCTAAAGACCGAATCAACCATAACTGCCCCTAATTTAACTCTAAAGATCCCATCAACTATAACTACCTCTAAATTAACCCTAAAGACCCCATTAACCATAACTGCACCTAAATTAACCATAACTGCTCCTTAATTAACCCTTAAGAGCCCATCAACCCTTACTGCCCCTTAATTAACCCTAAAGACCCCATTAACCAAAACTGATCCTAACTTAGCCCTAAACACCCCATCAACCATAACTGCCCCTAAATTAACCCTAAAGACCCTATTAACCATAACTGTCCCTATATTAACCATAACTGCCCCTAAATGAACTCTAAAGACCCGATTAACCAAAACTATCCCTAAATTAACCCTAAACACCCCATCAACCATAACAGCCCCTAAATTAACCCTAAAGACCCCATTAACCATAACTGCCCCCAAATTAACCCTAAACACCCCATAAACCATAACTGCCCCTAAATTAACCCCCACATCCCCTAATTTTCAGCAGCCCAAATATTAGTTTTATACTTACCGTTTGATGAGTTGCTGAGCAGTGTGGACACTATAAGGGAAGGGGCGGGGGGGCACCAATCATCAGTGTGACTGCAGGGAGGGACTTAAGTAGTAACTGCTGTAAGTGACATTGAATGAACCGATTTATAAAATGAGTGGTAGTTCTCAGAGAATTTTCTCGGAAAAAACCCTTATCTTATAATTGATAAAATCGATTCAACTAATCGATAAAGAAATGCATTGGCAACGATTTTCATTATCGATTATTATTAATTTTATCAATTAGTTGTTGCAGCCCTACTGTATATGAGACAGGCTAAAAGCGATGGTGGTGTCTGTTTGCGCAATCGGCCTAAAACGACCATAGTAGGGGTGTATGTGGGAGTGACTGAAGACGACGGTGGTGTTTGTTACCACATCCGTCCCTAGGCAACATGATATGAGTGTTTGTGAGACTGGCTGAAGGCGACGGTGGTGTCTGTTGGCACATCCGGCCTAAGGAGATTGTGATATGGGTATATGTGAGATTGACAGAAGGCGACAGTGGTGTCTATTGGCACATGGGACCTAAGCTGACAGTCATATGGGTATATGTGAGAATGGCCGAAAGCAAATGGTGTTTGTTGGCGCATCCGGCCTATGGCGACTGTAGTAGAGGTGTATGCTAGACTGGCTGAAGGCGACGGTGGTGTCTGTTGGCACATCCGGCCTGCGTCAACCGTGATATGAGTGAATGTGAGATTGGGTAAAGGTAACGGTGGTGTCTGTTGGTGAATGTGATGAGTCAGCCGTGATATGAGTGAATGTGAGATTGGGTAAAGGCAACGGTGGTGTCTGTTGGCACATCCGGCCTCAGTTGACTGTGATATGGGTACATGTGAGAGTGGGTGTATGTTAGAAACTAGGTGTATGTTAGCACTACCGTTCTAAGGCGACAGTAGTGAAAGACCTGCCCATCAAACCAAGAGTTGGCGCTATGTGGGAGAGGGCAGCATCTTGCTGATATTCATTGATTTCATGTACAATAGGGTAATCAGTTTCAGGAAGAAGAGACCTGCAGCCACTTCAGTACAATGAGGTTTGAATACTGCTTGCCTAGGATCTGGCCTAAGGGCACCTAAATTTATTTTATATGCAAGACTAGCCCAAGGCGATGGTGGTGTCTGTTGGTATATCCGGCCTATTGCAACCATAGTAGTTTGTGAGACTGGCTGAAGGCGACGGTGAGTAGTTTGTGAGACTGGCTGAAGGCGACGGTGGTGTCTGTTGGCACATCGGGCCTCAGGTGACTGTGATATGGGTATATGTGAGATTGACAGAAGACGACAGTGGTGTCTATTGGTACATGGGACCTAAGCTGACAGTCATATGGGTACATGTGAGAATGGGCGAAAGCAACTGGTGTTTGTTGGCGCATCCGGCCTATGACGACCGTAGTAGAGGCGTATGCATGACTGGCTGAAGGCGACGGTGGTGTCTGTTGGCACATCCGGCCTCAGGTGACTGTGATGTGGGTATTTTTAATAGTGGCTGAAAGCGACTGGGGTGTCTGTTAGCACATCTGGCCTATGGCGACCGTGGTGGAGGTGTATGGTAGACTGGCTGAAGGCGACGGTTCTGTCTGTTGGCACATCCGCCCTGAGTCAACCGTGATATGAGTGAATGTGAGATTGGGTAAAGGCAACGGTGGTGTCTGTTGGTGAATGTGATGAGTCAGCTGTGATATGAGTGAATGTGAGATTGGGTAAAGGCAACGGTGGTGTCTGTTGGCATATCCGGCCTCAGTTGACTGTGATATGGGTACATGTGAAAGTGGGTGAAAGCAACTGGGTGTCTGTTAGCACAACCGTTCTAAGGCGACAGTAGTAGGGGTATATGCGAGACTGGCCCAAGGCTACGGTGGTGTCTGTTGGCACATCCAGCCTATTGCAGCCATAGTAGTGGTCCAGCCTAAGGCTACCTTTATATGGATATATAAAGGCGACGTTGGTGTCAGTTGGCACATCCGCATAACGTGACTGTGAAATGGGTATATGCAACGGTGGTGTCGGTCGGCTCATCCAACCTTAGGCAACCTTATTAGGAGTGTATGTGAGACAGGCCGAAGATGATGGTTGTGTCTGTTGGCACATCCTGCCTAAGGCGACCATGGTATGAGTGTAGGTGAAATTGACAGAAGGCAACTGTGGTGTCTGTTGGCGCAACCGGTCTAAGGCAACAATAGTAGACTGGCCCAAGGCGATGGTGGTGTGTGTTGGCACATCCGGCCTAAGGAGATTGTGATATGGGTATATGTGAAATTGACAGAAGACGACAGTGGTGTCTATTGGCACATGGGACCTAAGCTGACAGTCATATGGGTATATGTGAGAGTGGCCGAAAGCAACTGGTGTTTGTTGGCACATTCAGCCTATGGCGACCGTAGTAAAAGTGTTTGTAAGCTGGCCCAAGGCGACGGTGATGTCTGTTGGCACATCCGGCCTAAAGCGATTGTGATATGGGTATATGTGGCCAAAAACAACTGATGTTTGTTGGCACATCTGGCCTACGGCGACCGTAGTAGAGGTGTATGCAAGACTGGCTGAAGGCGACGGTGGTGTCCGTTGGCACATCCAGCCTGAGTCAACTGTGATGTAAGTAAATGTGAGATTGGCCAAAGGTGACGGTGGTGTCTGTTGGCTTAACCAGCCTAAGACCGTAATAGGGGTAAATGCGAGACTGGCCCAAGGCGACTGTGGTTTCCGTTGGCACATTCGACCTAAGGCAACTGTGATATGGGTATATGTGAAAGTGGCCGAAGGCGATGGCAGTGTCTGTTGGCACATCCGGCCTAAGGTGACCGTGATATAGGTTTATGTGAGATTAGTTAAAGGCAAAAGGCGATTGTGGTGTCTGTTGGCGCATCCGGCCTTAGTCAGCCGTGATATGAGTATGTGTGAGTGGCCAAAAGCGACGTATACCATAGTAGAGGTATATGCAAGACTTGCTGAGGGCAACATCTGGCCTAAGGCTACCTTGATATGGATGTATGCGAGATTGGGTGAAGGCGACGGTGGTTTCCGTTGGCACATCCATCCTGAGTAAACTGTGATATGAGTGAATGTTAGAGTGGCCGAAGGTGACGGTGGTATCTGTTGGCTTAACCAACTCAAGACCGTAATAGGGTTATATGCGAGACTGTCCCAAGGCAATGTTGGTGTCTGTTGGCACTACCGCATAAGGCGACTGTGAAATGGGTGTATGTGAGAGTGGCCAATGTGACGGTGGTGTCTGTGGGCACAACCGGCCTAAAGTGACCGTAATAGCGATTTATGTGAGACTGGCCCAAGGCGATGGTGGTGTCTGTTGGCGCAACCGGCCTAAATTGACAATAATATGGGTGTATGTAAAATTGGCAGAAGCCTACTGTGGTGTTTCTTTGCTTAACCAATCTAAGGTATTGGAGGACTGAACCAGATTGGGTGACGGAAATTTTTTTGGGGGGTTGCAATACTTTAAGCAGAGAGAAGCATGCAAAATGGCAATGAAACGGGGATGCAAAGAAGCAGTTGTAGCAAGGGAACAAGAGGATGAGGAGGGACTATGAGCAGCAGAACTGTTTGATGTGAGGAAGGGACAAAAGGGTGAGAGAGAGCTGCACAGACGGTGTTGGTCCTTAATAAAAAATAAACCTACATGTTCATACTCACTGGTTGAAAGGATCACTCAAAGGCTGGTTCCACACTCTGCGGCTGCACACAATGGCGGTTTTGCAAATCCTTGCACAAGTACGGACCATCTTGCCTCTGATCACAAGTTCATGTTGGTCTTACCAGCTGCAAGGGATCACGGCATGTCCTAGAGTGTCAGGTCTTCTCATCATTGCCAGGGTCTCTGCCACATCTATCTGGAATCAACAGAGTCCACCACTGTCGCTTGTAAAACAGAAAGAAAACAAGTTAATGAGCCACCTTAAAAGGCCGTACGCACTTTTGAGGCAAGCAATTTGCCTAACCACCTAGCCCTCTTATACCCAATAGTGCAGTGGCCCAGACAATAGCCCGATGCTTAGATGACCATGCAGGAACCTCAAAAACCTTAATGGCACTCGCTCTTGCTTTTTTACTTGGGAAACACAAAAGCAATAGAACCATTTTCACAAAAAAAAGGAGAGGACGACTAAAAAAAGGGAGACAGAAACAGGTGGTAAAAAAGATAGGGGTATTGTGCTAAAAAGTACCTGAGTTTTATATTCTCATGTAATTATTGCATTTTCAGGTCAAAAACTGAAAGTATGGAAGCATTTTGGGGATAACTTTAGAAAGTAGATACACTAAAGGAGAAGCTTTAATATTTTGGTCTTTTCCTGTTCCAATGAAACTGTAGTCTAACATAACGTAGGGTGATTGACAGCTTGACATATTAGCCAAACATATCTCTCTTGTCTATGAGATCTCGACCAAATCTTGTCTTAGACAATGACACTAAGTGCTTATGTTACAACCTTGTGATAAGCAGGTTCTCATCACCAACAGGCACCTTGGGACTAATGAGTATATCTAGGGGAAAGGATTTTATTACAATTGTCACCGAAAACGCAGGGTGGTGTCTGTGGGGGAAGGCCATTAGAATACAGTGGTAACCTATATGTCGACAAATATTGTGAAACACCCACTTTTCTTTACACAAAGAGGGGAAGATGTATGCGTTCTCAATGTCTTTTTTTAAGCAGAAAGGTCTTACCTTTAATGGAGGGCTAAGTCTCCACTATAGCCAGTGTCCATGGAAGGGCTGCAATCATTTATTGCTGTATTTCAAGAAAGTATGACAGTGTTAAAGACTTTACTGTAATTAAGGTGCCAATATTCTTAAGAGATATTGTGGTGTCACACGCCCTTGGCTATTGTGAGCTACCCTGTGGGACACAGACTAGGATGACCACATTGGCCATTTTTTCTTCCAAAACGAACATACATAGAGAGATTGAATTACAATATGAACCATAGGGCCCATCTAGCCTGTGTGATTCTTAAGGCTGAAGTCCTTGTCTTTGTTTCAGGGCAGCTATACGATTTCCTGGCAAATGTTTAACTTCCATTACCCTACTAAACTCTACCACTTCTGACTAAGAGGCTGTACCACTGATCTATAACCCCCTCCAACAAAAGAATTACATTTTCGGAAAGAAAAAAAAAATACAGGATCCATGTGACTGACCAGAACAGACATGGAGAGACTGAGGATGGACACAGACAGAAGGAAAAAGGGGATAGTGGAAATCTCCAATGGAAATCCCCTGGTAAAGGGATGTGAGATGAAGACGGTGCACTCACAGCCAGAAATGATCACAGCATGGCAGAAAATGGCACAGCTCCATGGACTCTATATAAATAAATGTACTCACAAGGGGGAAAGCAAAAAGATTAGGAGAATGAACATTTGGCCAAAGAACTAAAAGCAGAGTGGAAACAAATTGTTGAGGGAGACTTCTCAATGTAATAGAAGCAAGCAGGAGAGAGCAGAATGGGACATACAGTACTGAGAGGGGGGAAGTTCATAATAATAACAAAACATTCAAATGCTAAACGAGGCATAGACAAACTGGTAGATCTGCTCCACATGGGAATCTTTGCCTAATTTCAAAAATGACAAGAAAAGCTGGATAAAATGATATACCGTATTGGCTCGAATATAGGCCGCACTTTTTTCCCCACTTTAAGTCTTTAAAGTGGGGGTGCGGCCTATATTTGGGGTCTAGCGCCCGACGCCCGGGACATGCAGTTCCGGGCGCCGGGCAGGCAGCAGGGTTAGGATACAGATCCCTCACAGCGGTGCAGGGGACCCGTATCCTACTCTCTGATACGCTCAGACAGCCTCCCCTGCCACTTTCCACGGGGGGAGTGCCGGCATGGGAGATTGTCTAAGCGCATCGCACAGACGTTCACCGGCTGCAGCGATGCGCGCGTAAACAACCTCCGCTGCCGGTACGTCTGCACGATGCGCTTTAACAATCTCCCTTGCCGGGAATTCCCACGAGGGGAGTCCCGGCAAGGGAGAGTGTTAAAGCACATTGTGCAGACGTGCCGGCAACGGAGGCCGTTTACGCGCATCGCCGCAGCCGGTGAACGTCCGCACGACGCGTATACAACTTCCGGTGCCGGCACCGGAAGTTGTATTGCGTAGATGTCCCCCTCCGGCCCCGCAAGACACCCGGGAGTCTGCTCTGGTAAGTCGGGGGGGGGGAGACAGTGGCAGTATATCTCTCTAGCATATCTTGGGGGGGTTAGGACAGTGGCAGCATATCTCGGGGGGGGGCAGTGGCAGCATATCTCGGGGGGGTTAGGACAGTGGCAGCATATCTCCGGGGGGACAGAGTGGCAGCATATCTCGGGGGGGCAGAGTGGCAGCATATCTCGGGGGGGCAGAGTGGCAGCATATCTGGGGGGGAAGAGTGGCAGCATATCTATTTAAAAAACTTTTTCTTTAAAAAAGCACCAAACTTTTAGGGTGCGGCCTATATTCGGGTGTGGCCTATATCCGAGCCAATACGGTAAATGCATTTTTCACAATTGCAACATTGTTAATTATTATATGTACCCATGCTGTCCTGGGCCAACACAAGCTGCATTTTCACATGGTTTCATTTCTATAGGTTATAATATATATATAAAAAAATATTTGTGGAGTCAGCTGACTAGACTCAGCCAATCAGCAGCTGCCCTTCAGCCCTAGCCTCCCAATTGGTGGGTGGTGTCACCTGACCAGGGCTGACCAATCAGAGAGGTGAACCAGGGCCGGCTGCTGATTGGTTGCTGGAGTCAATCAGCAGCTGCCTCTCAGCCCTAGCCTCCTGATTGGTGGATGGTGTCACCTGACCAGGGCTAACCAATCAGAGAGAGGTGGACCTGGGACGGCTGCTGATTGGCTGACTCCAGCAACCAATCAGCAGCTGCCCCTCAGCCCTAGCCTCCTGATTGGTGAGTGGTGTCACCTGACTAGTGCTGACCAATCAGAAAGAGAGGAACCTGGGCCGGCTGCTGATTGGTTACTGGAGTCAGCCAATCAGAAGCTGCCCCTCAGCCCTAACCTCCTGATTGGTGGGTGGTGACACCTGTTTGGGAGGACCAATAAGAATATTCAATCATATTGCATGCCACTTTATTATTTCTTTATGAGCAACTATTTTATTTTTGCTTGAATTTATGGGCACCAAGGTAATTGCAACATGGTTAACAATTACCACGGCTTTTGCCAAGGAGAGTTTACCCATGACATTACTCGTGTGGCAACAAACCAGTAGTGGCTGGATTTTAACTTATGGACAACAAGGTGGAAGTCCAACACCTTAACCACAACTCCAGGTCAGAGATACAGGACTGCATCGAGGATCTTATCATGAGTCTCTATAGTGTAATGGTTTAGGTGTTAAGACTTGGATTCATGATGTTCTGGGTTCAATTCCTATGGCTTCATTTTCACTTTTTCCTTAATCCGTTTTTGTGTATTTTTCTGCATTTGGTAAGGGAGAAAAAAGCGATTCTGAGCAACCACGTAGACCAAAACATAAGCCATCTTGTCTCTGCCTTACATTCTACTAGGGCTGCAACAATGAATCGATAAAATCAATAATAATCGATTATGAAAATCGTTGTCAACGTTGTCAGTTTTATCGATTTTTACCGATTTATAAAATTAGTTTTTTCAGAGCAAATGCTCTGAAAAACTCCCCTCCTTCTATAATCCAACCTCAAATAGAGATTGGATTATAACACTAGAATCCAGATCCCCTGCAAAGCTGCAGGAGACCTGGATCCTCTCTGTCACCCGGTGAGGTCTGTGCAAAACGCGCATCCACCGCTTCACCCTTCCACTTCCGCTCGGGCTTCTTTTATTGAACCCGGTGTCACGTGACCTTCCGGTGCGGCTTCCATCATGGAAGCCCCAACGGAAGTGGAGGGGAGAAGCGGCTGTCTGCCCGCATCGCACAGATCCCTACCGGCTGCCAGAGAGGATCCAGGTCCCGTGCAGCGCTGCAGGGGATTTGGAGTTTAGTGCGCGATGTGCACAACCTCGGCTTCTTCACCTCACTGCCACTTTCACCTGCCCCACCAGGGGTTAATATATCAACAGAAGAAAAACAGGATAAGTAAACAGCACTGGGTAAGGTAAGCGTGGATCTATTAATTATGTCCATTCTTTAATTTGTGTTTTTTATTTTTTGATTTATTGTTTATATTGTCCATATATTTATATATATTTATACTGTATTGTGTATTTTTTGTCTATATTTATTAAAGCATATATTTTTATACCTATTTTAGCGATGTCAGTTTTTCTTATATCGGGGGGGCATAAGACATATCAGGGGGCACAGTGGCATAAAGGGGCTATAAGGCATATCAGGGGGCACAGTGGCATGAAGGGGCTATAAGGCATATCAGGGGGCACAGTGGCATAAAGGGGCTATAAGGCATATCAGGGGGCACAGTGGCATGAAGGGGCTGTAAGGCATATCAGGGGGCACAGTGGCAGAAAGGGGCTACAAGGCATATCAGGGGGGACAGTGGCATGAAGGAGCTATAAGGCATATCAGGGGGCACAGTGGCATCTCTGACATATAGGACGGTATAAGGCATATCAAGGGGCATGGTGGCACATCAAGGGTAAAAGGCATATAGGGGGCTATAAGGCATATCAGGGGGGCACAGTGGCATATTGGGGGTATAAGGCATATCGGGGCACAGTGGCATATCAGTGGCATATATATGGGGCTATAAGGCATATCGGGGGCACAGTGGCATATAGGGGGGTATAAGGCATATTAGGGGACAGAGTGGCATATCAGTGGCATATAGGGGACTATAAGGCATATCAGGAGGGGTATAAGGCATATCAGGGGACAGAGTTGCATATAGGCAGTATAAGGGGGCACAGTGGCATCTCTGACATATAGGAGGGTATAAGGCATATATAGGGGCAGAGTAGCATATAGGGGGTATAAGGCATTTCTGGGACAGAGAGGCAAGCTGGGGGTGAGATGTGCATAACTGGGCAAAAATAGTTTACATGAATATTTACTAGTAAAGCTTTTTTTGGTATATTTGGGGTTCTTGTTAAAATATAGCTTTAATTATTATGTCAGTAAAATAAGAAGGCAAATCGTGAAATGCCATTGTAAATTATAAGTTTTTATTTTAAATAAAGAAAAATTTGCATATTGTTTTTTTTAACCCGATTAATCGAAAAAATAATCGGCCAACTAATCGATTATGAAAATAATCGTTAGTTGCAGCCCTACTTTATTGAGTCTTCAGTATGCAAGCAGTCATAACATACTGGAAGCAAAAGCTTCACTTGGGAGTCTAATGATCCTGGCAGTGTAGAATAATAAGGAATAAGCTCCAGACTGTTTGACCCTGAGATTTTGTACACTCACCTGAGACTGGGTCAAAGACCCTGAGACTCAGGGTTAAACCCTGAGAGTTCCTGGCTATGCAAACATGTTGTTGAGATGGTAACAGTAATAAATACTGTTTATAACCACTCGAGTAGGTAACATGAACCTTCATTCCCTTTAGATATCTACAACCTGTTGATCCCTTGTATTATCAGAGTGTAAAGCTAAAATTCACAGAATGCAGCTTTGTTTTTAGATAGGTACAATAGTGTTAACAGGTCACAGAGCTACTGATGAATAGGACCAAGCCATAAAAACGTGTAACACATTATCTTTTATTTCACCTGTCAAATAACCCCTTGAAATGTGGAGATATGTGCAGTTAGTGACAATTAGCATGTCATGTGGTTAAACAAGGTTAGAAAATGATGAACAATCTGAAGTATTCAGCCACACAAGCAAAATCAGCCCCCCCCATGTGAGAGCTTCTGAGAGCAGCCGCAAAAGCTCACAAGATAGCGGCACTCAGTACAAAGTAAAAGAGTTGCCAGAGGGTCTATCCAGAACCTCCTGAGAATTCTGAGGTACTGCAGCCAACCTTAGTGGAGCCCAGTTTACTAATCACTTTGTGATCGGTAAAATAGAATAAAAAATGTAAAAAGAGTTTAAAAAGTGTAATGACATTTAAAAATAAAAATGACCCAGTGATATCACCATGACACCATAAGGGGGACCACCAAGTTCCAAGAAAATGTCCAAAATCTAAAAATAAAAAATAAAAAATCTGTTCCATTCGCCCCAATAAAAAAGGACAAAGTAACCGAAATAATATCCGAAAGATATGCGTTTTAACCCCCTATATGCCACTCTGCCTCCTGAAATGCCTTATACCTCCCTATATGCCACTCTGCCCCATAATATGCCTTTTAACCCCCTAAATGCCAGAGTGGCATATAGGGGTATAAGGCATTTCTGGAGGCAGAGTGGCACATAGGGAGTCAAAAGGCATATCATGGGGCACAGTGGCATATAATGGGTTAAAAGGCATATTATGAGGCACTGTGACATTTAGAGGGTTAAAGTGCATATCATGGGGGATAATGGCATATAGGGGGTATAAGGCATTTCTGGGGCAGAGTGGCAAGCCTGGGGGCAGATGTGCATAACTGGGGGGGCAGGTTGGAAAATAAAAGGAAACAAAAACAAACAAAAAATATTTTCCTCAATCATAGCTTTTATATAAAAAAAATACTTTACATAGTTAACATTTACTAGTAAAACTTTTTTCCTATATGGTCGTCTTATATTCAGGCTTTTCCTTTTTTCCTAAATTAATACTCAGATTTTGGGTGGTCGTCTTATAATGGAGTAAATACGGTAGATTATATGTTCACAAGGGTAGGCCCTCACCTTCTTCTCCACCAGTATGTCTTAACACTTCTTAATGTTACCGTTGTAATTGTTAATTTTAAGTCTCCTCTATTGCAACAGTATAGATTTTTTTTCAGGTGATCTATAAATAAAATGTAAATATCTTACCTAACTTTTAAAACCAACAAAATCACTTTAAAATTGTATTTATAACAAATTCCTGCTCCTTATAATTTAACTCTAGACACAAGCATTGTCCGCTAAAACCACTCCCCCTAATTTAAAGGCCATTGTCCTTTGACAGCTATTCTGTTAATTATTCAGATAAAGTTTTTTAACCAAATATTTTTCACAATATGAATTTCCAGATGAGGACAGCAGATGGCAGTAGTATACCTATTAGAGCAATTTTTTCATGCACCTTTTTACTAAATAACATGAGCCTGGTAGCTCTCTGCTGTACAAGCAATTGTTGGCGACAGAAAGACTCATTGCCAAAGAGAGTAAAACAAACCCCAAAATGTTCTTTAACTATATAAATAGTAAAAAGGTTAAAAATGAAAGCGTCGGCCCCTTAAAAAGTAATGAGGGAGACGTTATAGACGGGGATCAGGAAAAAGCGAATCTATTAAATATATTCTTCTCTGCTGTATTCACAGAGGAAAATGAAATGCCAGGTAATATACAGCAGGATGAGATAAATGCCCCAGTACATGTCGCCTGTCTAACCCAGGAAGAAGTGCAGTGCCGCCTAAAAAAAATCAAAATAGACAAATCACCAGGTCCAGATGGCATTCACCCCCGCGTTCTAAGGGAGTTAAGTAATGTAATAGACAGACCCCTATTTCTAATATTCAAGGACTCTATAGTGACCGGGTCTGTTCCCCAGGACTGGCGCATTGCAAATGTTGTTCCAATATTCAAAAAGGGGACAAAAAGTGACCCGGGGAATTATAGGCCTGTTAGTTTAACTTCTGTTGTATGTAAACTGTTTGAGGGTTTCCTAAGAGATGCTATTTTGGAGTATCTCAATGAAAATAAATGTATGACTCCATATCAGCATGGGTTTACAAGGGATCGGTCCTGTCAAACTAACCTGATCAGCTTTTATGAGGAGGTGAGCTCAAGACTGGATCGGGGAGAATCGCTGGATGTCGTATATCTTGATTTTTCCAAAGCATTTGATACGGTGCCACATAAAAGGCTGGTACATAAAATGAGAATGCTTGGGCTGGGGGAGAATGTGTGTATGTGGGTAAGTAAATGGCTCAGTGATAGGAAACAGAGGGTGGTTATTAATGGTACATACTCTGAGTGGGTGACTGTTACTAGTGGGGTACCACAGGGGTCAGTTTTGGGTCCTATTCTTTTTAATATATTTATTAATGACCTTGTAGAGGGATTGTATAGTAAAGTATCAATCTTTGCAGACGATACTAAGCTCTGTAGCGTGGTTAACACAATAGAGGACAGTGCACGATTACAAATGGATCTGCATAGGTTGGAGGCTTGGGCTGGGATGTGGCAGATGAGGTTCAACACGGATAAATGTAAGGTTATGCACATGGGGAAGAAAAATCCAGGCTGGGAATATGTATTAAATGGGAAAACACTGGGGACGACTGACATGGAAAAGGACTTAGGAGTCTTGGTTAACAGTAAATTTACCTGTAGCGACCAGTGTCGGGCAGCTGCTGCTAAGGCAAATAAAATCATGGGGTGCATCAAAAGGGGCATGGATGCCCATGACAAGGAAATAATTCTACCATTGTACAAGTCACTAGTCAGACCACACATGGAATACTGTGTACAGTACTGGGCACCAGTGTACAAGAAAGATATAGTGGAACTGGAGAGGGTTCAAAGACGGGCAACCAGAGTAATAAGGGGAATGGAAGGACTGCAGTACCCAGAAAGATTATCAGAATTAGGGTTATTTAGTTTGGAGAAAAGACGGCTTAGGGGGGACTTAATAACTATGTATAAATATATAAGGGGGCAGTACAGAGATCACTCCCAGGACCTATTTATACCCAGGACTGTATCTATAACAAGGGGACATCCTCTACGGCTGGAGTAAAGAAGGTTTCTACACCAGCACAGACGGGGGTTCTTTACAGTAAGAGCGGTGAGACTATGGAACTCTCTGCCAGAGGAAGTGGTAATGGTAAACTCAATTAAAGAGTTTAAAAGGAGCCTGGACGTGTTTCTTGAAAGCAATAATATCACAAGTTATGGATAGTAGATTAATAGGGACAGAACGTTGATCCAGGGATTTATTCTGATTGCCATATTTGGAGTCGGGAAGGAATTTTCCCCCTGGTATGGGGCAATTGGCATCTGCTTCATAAGGGTTTTTGCCTTCCTCTGGATCAACACAGTAGGGACACAATATGTATATAGGTTGAACTTGATGGACTTTGGTCTTTTTTCAACCTTATGAACTATGTTACTATGTTACTATGTTACGTTATGCTAAACAGAAATATATTTGCTGTTTAAAAATAGTCAACCACTACAATTAATTTACTTAGTTTACATAAGGGAAAAGCTTTTTTTAATACTCAAAATGTTAAATTTTTTTTTCATATTTCATTTTTCTTATAGTCTCTTTCCTAACCTTTTTTGCACTGTTATAGAGTGCCAAGAGATTGGATAGAGAGCAGGAGAGGCGCCAGATTGGGTTTGCGCCTTTCCAAAGAATATAATCTCTCCATAGTAGGGTTGAGGATGACTACCAACCTGGTTGATTAACCGTCTGCCCCACCATGCACAGGGATGGGGGTTGATCACTGTCATTGGGAATCCCTATTTAGTTTTATTCATTTTATTATTGCGTTTCTTTTTGGGCATGAGAAGGTGGTGGTCTCAGAAATCACATTGCAATTCCCTTGCTTCAGAGTTCCTTCTCACATTTTCAGCTAGCTGGTTAAAGAATCTACAAGTCGCTTGGTAAACTCTTATTAACTTTACTCTCCTGCAGCAAGAGTGTTTGTGGTTAAGAGTGAATTTGTGCAAATGTGAGTAGGCTCTAGTGAATTTGGACATTCCAATTTTGTTCAACAGATGCAAACTTTTATTAGCCTACTTGCATGCACTTACAGGTTAGCAAATTGTCGCTTTTGATTTTACTGTGCATTAAAGACTAAGCTTGTAGGAAAAGCTTACTTTTGTTGGCTCTTCATAACTCATAGTAACGGTGTTGAGATGAAAATGCAGACTGCCATCAAACCTCCGCATTACTAAATGAACCCATGTAACTTCAACTAATGTGTCAATGTCAGCCTAGCTGATAATAATGTTTCTTAGCATTGGGACCAAATTCTTGCAAAAGTGCCACCAGCCACATATGATTTGCACTTGTCCCTTGTTTGACAATGATTTAGTTGTATTAATATATGTATACTATGTTAACACTAGATGGCAATATTGTATTAACATCATACCATCAGTGCAGAAAAAATACACTATGACTAAAAGTACGTGGACACTCCTAATTTTTTTAAAAAAATTTTTTAGTTATTTTTAAGTTTTAGTGTTTCAGCTACTCTCTTTCTGATATATGGAATCAAGCACATGTTCCAGTAGAATGGTTCATACCGAAGAGTGCGGTGACTAAAATGCCACAAGTCAGTCCTGGTCCACTGTAAATGCCTTTACTGCAAAGTGGAAGTGTCTGGGAGTAACAACACTCAGCCGTAAACTGATATACCACCCACGCTCACAGAGCGTAGCACATAACCATTACCCATCCTCTGTATTATGACTCACTAGAGAGTTCCAAACTGCCTCTGGAAGCAACATCAGCACAAGCACTGTGCATCGGAAGCTTCATGAAATGGGTTTTCATGGCTGTGAAGCTGCACACAAGCTGGAGACCACAATGCAAAGAGTAGTGGAGTAGTGTAAAGCACACTCCTGTTGCACTCTGTAGTGTAAACATGTTCTCTGAAGTGATGAATCACGCTTCACTATCTGGAATTCTGATGAGTTTGCTGGATGCCAGGACAACCTTATCTACTGGAATGTACAAGCTTGTTATAGTGTGTGATTTTAAATTATTTTACCGATTTTAATTTATTGTAACAGAGCTATGGGATCTGCTGGCACTATATAAATAAATGTAATGCAATAGTCCCTACTGTAAAATTTGTTGTAGGAGTGATAGTGGTCTGGGACTGCTTTTCATAGTTTGGGCTAAGCCCCTTAGTCCCAGTGAAGGGTAATGTTTGTGGCATTAGTTTAAGTAAGGCCCTTTCCTGTTCCAGCATGACTGTGCATAAAGACATGGATTGACAAGTTTGATTTGGAGGAACTCGAGTGGCCTGCACAGAGCCCTAATCTTAACACCACTGAACACCTTTGGGGGGAATCAGAATGCTAAATTGCAAACCAGGACTTCTTGTCCCACAGTGGCCAACATCACAAATGGAGTTTTGGCTGAATGGGCAGAGATAGCACTAAGCATTACCAAAGAAGGCTGTGATTTATTACCCTCAGTTGGAAGTTATTCCTGAAGTTCTAAAAGGTGTAGAGGAACTGGGGGCAATAAAATGGTGCTTTCAATTATGTCCTCTCCCCAATTAGAGGATCAGGGGGCAAATATGGCAGATTAAAGATGGAAGAGAGAAGATAAAAGATGAAAAAGAAGTGGATGTTGTTGGCAGAAGTGGTCGGCAGAGAAAGTAGTGAAACATTTAGAGAGTGTGAGAAAGAGTAAACAAGAATAAGACCGTGAGAGAGTGAATGTGGGCACTGGGCGACAAATTTTGTTCCGGAATTAAAAATGCCCCCTAATTTTTGGCTCAACTGAATTAGTAGGGAATTAAATTTATTGCCTGAAAACGAACCTAAAGATTTGATTCGTTTTTGCCCCATTTGCACATGTCTAAATGGTATAACAATACATTAATGATTTGCTCTATACATATTTATAAATTCATTAATTTATGTAATTAATGTATAAATTAATTAATTTACTATAGGATTCATTCATTATTGCATTTTGTTTCTATAATATTGTTGATTACTAATATCATGCCATCTAACTTAGAAAGAGTTTAATCCCTTAAAGACAGGGATACACTTTGGTACAAAGGACTTTTTCTGACATTGGAAAAAGATTCTACTCATCTGCAAAAGCTAATATTTGCCCTGAATTTAGAAATACCCAAATGTATGTTTATTTTTTGTTTACAACTTACATGGCAATAAGTTCAATTAACATATTGCTATTTTAAAAATATTTTTTAAAATCCTGAGTTCATGTCCTATTTGGGATATCTTTCAGCTATTTTCATACACTATGAAAACATACACTTTGTCAAAGTTTATGCTAGTATTTTTTGTCTTGTTTTCACACACATTGTACTTTAGGTATGTATTTACGGCTCCTGGTTTGTTTTGGGACATGCGTATTTAAGATTTTCAACTTGGAATTTTGACATCTATTCTTTCTGCATCCGTGTTCCCAATTGGGTGATCTTCAAAGTCGGACAGATCAATTTACCCATATCAAACCATATATTTTTGGAAACTAGACACCCCAGGGTATTTCAAACAGTGGTATAACTATTTCAATGCACACATGTTACCATCAGCCTTTGTCAAAGTTTGCTGTGGTAATTTTTTTTTCTTCTGACAACCGGAAGGTCACGTCATGAAGGCACTCCGTCATAGAAACCCCAGCGGAAGTGCCGGGTAGCAGCTGAGGCTGCCTGCATCCATTGAACGTCTGCTTGATGTGCGCAAACAACCTCAGCTGCTGCCCGCTGGGGCTTCTATGGTGCAGCACCGGAGGTTCATGTCACGCGGGTGCTCCATCATAGAAACCCCAGCAAAAGTGTCGGGAAGCAACAGAGGTTGTTTGCGCACATCGTGCAGATGTCCACCAGCTGCCAGAGAGGAAGATCCAGGTCCCCTGCAGCACTGCGGGGGATCAGGATCTCAGTCTTATAGTCAAACCTTTATTTGAGGTCGGATTATAAGACGACCTCAAATATTAGATGAGGGCTATTTTTCAGAGCATTTGCTCTGAGGGGGGAAAAACAACTTGTCTTATATTCGAGCAAATATGGGACTAGACTTGTGCAGACAAATTCGTCTGAGATGCAATTTAAAAGAAATCTGCCAATTTCTGAAATTTGTGGGCATTTCTGAAAACAAGTAGAAACCTCAACAAAACAAAACAAAAAGACCATATACATGTCCCTGTCTCAATGCTAGGCAGATCTTGCATCTTGTTCTTATGTCTTCTTTCTTTTGTATTGTTTCTTTCTCCGTCCACTGCTCTAAAAAGTCTTCTTTCTTTGTCCGCTTCTTGGTAGACAACAGGACATGGCTTCCGGATTAACTACTGCAAAATGGTGGAGCTTTTGGGCACATTCTCTCCTTGGATTGGAAGAAGGGGGGAGCTCTGTGAAGACAGGAAGTGGACAGCAGAAAAGAGAGTGTGAATGAGAGTGTGAAAGAGCATGAGAGTGTAAATGAGGGTGAATGATAATGAAGTTTGCTTCCTAATATAAAAAGCCCCCAGATTTTTATCTGAAGCAAAAGGACACTAAACAGAATTTGTTGTCTGAAAAAAAAAGACAACTAACAAAACGAAAAATCATTTTTGGTCATATTAAGCTCAAAATCACAAAGGCTATATTCATTTTCCACTACCTCAGTTAGTTTCCACTACCTGCAGACATACTAATACCAAAACATTGTAGTATACCTTTATATATATATATATATATATATATATATGGAATAAGGGATTGGAAGTAGGAGGGCAAGATATTAGGAGGAAGCCCCTTTGTTGACTGTAAAGCTGCACCAACTTTAAATTCCACCACCTAACTTAAAAAACTAGTTTTAGTTTATGATATAAAACATTTTCCTATCCCAATAACATAAAAAAATACTCTTCTGCTTTGTGTTTCTACATAGGATGTTTTTAATATTATCTACCCTCTGGAAATGTTTCACCTATTCAACCATTCCAGCAAAAAAATGTGATTAAACAAAATATAGGAAGCTTAACAGACTGTAGGTAATATTGCTGGCCTCTCAGTTTTCATATTGTACTTATATTAAATCATGTATTTTTATAAAGGAACTAATTTTATAAATACATAAGAATGCTTTTGTATTTTTAATGTGGATACTGGGTTTTTGTTTTGTTTTAGTTCACATATAAACACAAAGTACAAAACTGAGTTTAACCCCTTTGTGACAATGGCAGATTTTGTTTTTTTTTGCACCCTTTGCAAAATTTTAAAACCATTTTTTTCCAAAGCCTGTCATTCTGCCCACATATCCTATTTGGGACATCTTTGAAGCTGGCAAATTCAATTTACCCCATCAACCCATTAATGTTTGAAGACACCCCAGGGTATTTGAATTGCTGGCATTTAAACTCTTTAGATAAGACTACTAATTCTACCACTAGCCTTTACCAAAGTTTGTGGAATAAATATCACGCACTGTACTTCAGTTATGAATTTACAGCTCCTGGTATATGTTACTGCTAAACACCACCCCAATATGTGTTTAGCAACATCTCCAGAGTACAGTAATTCCACCCATGCATTGGTTTGTCGTGTTATTTGAGGTGGTAAAAGGTCACATTTGGGTTGTGCACAATTCAGTTTTTCAATTTAGAATTACTTTCCACTTTCTTTTGAGGAAGCCGAACCGGCGAAACACGTTAAGGATTAAGACGGATATTGGAAGCAGAACTACCGCAGACCTTCAGTGTAAAGAGCTTTTATACACATCTCTCTATGTTGTGCCTATACGGACTGTGAGTGCAACTTTATTCCTTATATCTGTTTGCCCAAAGATACTGCACCACTGTAGTCTGCTTTTCTTTTAGATTCTTAATGAAGATTAATAAAATGATTTTTTTCACTACAAGCTGATGGGTCTGATGTATCTAGATTGTTTGTGAGTGCAAACTATCACACACAGCACTGATTATTGTTTGTACATATTGCACTATTATATTTTTTCCCTGTATTTATTTGCGCCCTAATCATCTGTATATTGGTATATCTACACCTTGAGGAAGAGTGTCTCTTTTGGGTTGCTGCAGTCGTCTGGGAAGTATTACCATATTGTATTATTTTTTCACACACACTTGTGAGCACGAGAATTTGGTTGTAAAGTATTTTTAAAATTCAAAAGGCTGGAGCAGGAAAAAAAAATCAATTCTCTCCTATTGGAGCAAAATCCCTGTCCTAGCTACCCATATTTTCAGCAGCAATGACTGGGAAAGGTTTCTAATTTCAAATTGTTTTCTTCATTTCTTTGATAACACCATGTGCCCTCCTAGAACTGCAAGGCTAATGCATCCAATGCAAGGCTACTCCCGGGTGTCTTGCGGGGCCGGCGGGGGACATCTACGCAATACAACTTCCGGTGCCGGCTTTTTCTTTTTCTTTAAAAAAGCACCAAACTTTTAGGGTGCGGCCTATATACGGGGGCGGCCTAAATCCGAGCCAATACGGTACTTTTGCTGGGGTATTTTGAGATGGTGGGCAGCTAAACAGTGCCAAACGAGACACATGCCTTACAAGATAAAACTTGAAAATTTCAAGTTTGACAAAAGGGAATGAGCATGTTCCATTTTGTGCCCCGTAACTTCCATAACCATAATTTGCAATTAAAGGGATTACTTTTAGTGTCTTGCAAGGAATAGAATCCCATAAAATGTTTTTTTTCGATTAATCAATTGGATAAAAAAAAATATGCAATTTTTTCTTTTATTTAAAAACATTTAATGATTTTTTAACCCCTTCAATCCCAGGGGTTTTTGGTACCTCAAGTCCCAGAGCAATTTTGCCATTTTTGCGGTATGTCGGTTTAGCGATTATTCTCCTTCCATGTGAATAGTGTACCCATGTAAACTATATATTGTTTTTTCAAGGATAGATAGAGCTTTCTTTTGATACCATAGTTGGATGATTAGCTGAAAATGTAGAATGAGAAATTTAGTAAAAACTAGCAGCAATTAGAAAAAAAAAAACATAATATTTTTTACGTTTTCCCTCTGAATCCTCACAAAATTAGGTAAAGTGATGGAAAATCCCCTCCAACTTTATCAATTCAGGTATCCTGATTTCAGAAATACCTAATTTATATAGATGTTCCATACTTTCCCCGCCACCAGGGAGCATACTATAAGGTGTACATTTTTTTGTATAATTTTCATGCCCATGGCTTAACAGGTTTGGGGGTTGTGAACAGGGACAGGAGGGTTATACTGGCTAGATGTTATGCTAGGGCAATGGGATGTAAGGTTTTTACATTTTTTATGATTATTATCTTTTTTATATATTTTTTTTAATTTATTTTATTTATTTATTATTTTATATATATATATATATATATATATATATATATATATATATTATTTTTTTACAGAAAAAAGGTTAGAGGTCCTCTTAGGGATCTCCTGAACATGCCAGTGATGTCACAATGACATCACTTAGCTCACATATTATTACACATATTATTATTATTTTAATGATTTGTTTCATTATTTTTCAAAAGAATAAACTTTTTTTCTTCTTCTTCTCTGTTTCAGGATGGGAGGGGGTGAGAGACATGGTTTCTCACTCCCCTCCCCGCGATCCCCCTGCACCGATCACACTGTGATCTCTATGTAGGTCCTCACAGACGTGCATAGAGATCGCAGCGTCAGTGCTTTCATGCCGGGAGCTGTTACATCAGATCGGATTTCTCTAATTTTACTATGACATAATAAAAGCTATAGTTAAAAAAGGAACAAGAACCCAAACACAATATTTCTCAAACTATGTTTTAATATCTAAAAAGATTATCCTGCTTTGTATGAACGGTTCAGGGTGGTTGTGTAATGGTGTGGGGGAAATTTTCTTGGCACACTTTGGGCCCCATAGCATCGCTTAACAGGCTATCTGAGTATTGTTGCTGACCATGTCCATCCCTTTATGACCACAGTGTACCCATCTTCTGATGGCTACTTCCAGCAGGATAATGCACCACGTCACAAAGCTCACATCATCTTAACTGAGAGGAGTGGCACCCAGTGTGGTCTTCTGCTGCTATAGCCCATCTGCTTCAAGGTTTGAGGTGTTGTGTGTTTAGAGATGGTATTCTGCATACCTTGGT
The DNA here is from genome assembly GCF_027358695.1 of Spea bombifrons. Taxonomy (NCBI): domain Eukaryota; kingdom Metazoa; phylum Chordata; class Amphibia; order Anura; family Pelobatidae; genus Spea; species Spea bombifrons. Next base: position 47,580,849 of record NC_071087.1, read on the forward strand.
ACCTCGGATAAAAAAAACAAAATGTACATTTTTCATTTATTTAAAATACAGGATGTCAAAAACAAACAGCAGAATAAAAAAATACTTTTTTCTTGTTTTTATTTCCCAACTTGCCAACCCAGTTATGCACATTTGAGCCCAGGCTTGCCACAGTGCGTCCCAGATATGCCTTATATACCCTATATGCCTTATACCCCTTGATATGCCACTGTGCCCCCTGATATGCCTTATACGCCCCCAGATATGCCATAGTGCCCTCATAGATTCCCAGACTCGTTAACAGCACACAGCCACAATACTTTTATAAATAAATACAGGATTAATCTTCACTACCCCAGGATTTAGTTTCCCCCTAGTTTGCACCCCTTTACCTCTAACTGCACTTTGATAAATTAATTAAATCAACTCTCACTCCTCAGCATTAAATTAACACTAAAGATCCCATCAACCATAACTGCCCCTACATTAACCCCCACCTCCCCTAACTTTCAGCAGCCCAAATATTAATTTTATACTTACTGTTAGACGAGTTGCTGAGCAGTGTGGACACTATAAGTAAAGGAAAGGGGCCAATCGTCAGTGTGACTGCAGGGAGGGACTGGGCAGTAGTAACTGCTGTAAGTGACATTGAATGAACCGGATTATAAAAAGGGGTATTTTTCAGAGAATTTGCTCTGAAAAAACCCTCATCTTATGATCGATAAAATCGATTCAACTTATCTATAATGAAATTTGTTGGCAACCATTTTCATTATCGATAATTAACGATTTTATCGATAAGTTGTTGCAGCCCTAGTTGTAAAGAGTGGTTATTTGAGTTACTGTTGCCTTTCTGTTATCTCAAACCAGTCTCCCAGTCTTGACCCAGTCTACATGCGTAAATGCATTGAGTTGCTGCTATGTGATTGGCTGATTAGCTATTTGTGTAAATAAGCAATTGAAAATGTGTACCTAATAAAGTGGCCAGTGAGTGTCGATACACACCTGTTCTGAAAGGCCCCAGAGTCTGCCACACCACTGAGCAAGGGGCACCATGAAGACCCAGGAACTCTCCAAACAGTTCAAGGACAAGCTTGCAGAGAAAGAGAGATCAGGGATGGGTTGTAAAAACAAACAAACAAAAATGAACATGCCACAGAGCACAATTAAATCCATTATTAAGAAATTGAAAGCATATGCCCCCACCCACAACAAACCTACCAAGAGAGGGCTCCCCACCAAAGCTCACAGACTAGGCAAGGAAGGCTTTAATCAGAGAGGCAACAAAGAGAGCAAAGGTAACTCTTAAGGAGCCCCAGTTCTACAGCGGCGACTGGAATACCTGTCCGTATGACCGCTTTCAGCTGTACACACCACGGAACTGTGCTTTACGGAGTGGTGGACAGAAAAAAGCAATTGCTCAAAGAACAAAAATAGGTAAATACATTTGCTGTTTGCCAAAAGGCAAGTGGGAGACTTCCCAAACATATGGAAGAAGGTACTCTGGTCAGAGGAGACTACAATTGAGCTCTTTGACCATCAAGGAAAACACTGTCTGGCGCAAACCCAACACCTCTCATCACCCTGAGAACACCATCTTCTGCTGGAACTGGTTAGAATTGAAGGAATGGATGGTGCTAAATACAGGGAAATTCGAGTGAAACCTGTTTCAGTTTTCCAGAGATTTGACACTGGGACAGAGTTTCACCTTGTAGCAGGACAATGACAATAAGCATATTGGTAAAGGAACAGTCGAGTGTTTAATGTTAAGTATTTAAATGTCTTGGAATGGCTTAGTCAAAACCCAGACTGTCATCCAATTGAGAATCCGCGATGTGACTTGAAGATTACTGTACACCAGCGGAACCCAACTTGAAGGAGCTGGAACAGTTTTGCCTTGAAGAATTGGCAAAAACCCCAGTGGCTAGATGTGCCAAGCTTATAGAGACATACCCCAAGAGACTTGCAGCTGCAATTGCTGCAAATGGTAGGCTCTACAAAGTACTGACTTGGGGGGGGGTAGCTATGCTCAAGTTTTCTGTTTTTTTGTCTTGTTTCACAATAAAAAAAAATATTTTGCATCTTCAAACTAGCGTAACGAGCATATTGCGTAAATCAAAGGTTAGCAACCCCCCCCAACAAAATCTATCTTAATTCCAGGTTATAACGCAACAAAATAGGAAAATTACTAAGGGGGGGTGAATACACTTGCAAGCAGGCCCGGACTGGGACAAAAAATAGGCCCGGGCATTTAAGCCTGAGCAGCCCATTTTTATTTATTTATTTATTGTTAAAGCTCACCATTCATGTACCATATTTGCATTTACTCATTCACACAAATCATTAACACATTCATTAATGCAGTCTCAAAAATCATTCAAGCAATTCATCCACACATGAATTCATTAATTGTCATACGCATTCACACAATTCATCCACACATTTATTCATTCATTATCATACACATTCACACTACCCCCTCTCCCCATCTTATCTGCCCCTTCTCACTATGTTCCCTTTTCACTATGTACCCCCTCTATCTATCCCCTCTCCCCCTTTCTCACTATCTAACCCCCACTCTGCCCCTTCTCACTGCACTCCCCCCTCCCTTACCCTACTTACCTTGTTGCTGGAGCAAGCAGCAACTGCGACCGGGCCCGCGGCAGGGCCGGATTGACTTAGGGGCTGATGGAGCTGCAGCTCCAAGCCCCCACCTTAAACTAGGCCCAGTCAGGACCGGACTAGTTTAAGGTGGGCCCATACTAGTCGCCAGACAGGGAATCTGCTTAACCCAAAGGCGCTTTATCAAAAGCAGACTTCCCTAAACACATCACCCCTAATATAGACCTACCAATTAGGCTCATTAAATTAAGATCATTAAAAACACATGATAATTGTAACACAAATGTACTTCTCATCAAAAGATAGAAAAAAATATAAACAGGGAAGAATAATAAAGAAAAAATACTTACATGTTACCAAATATATGAATATAAATACAATCATAAAAGTAACAGATATACCGTATATCTAAATTCAGCCAAGTAATATATGAAAATGCCTTTACAATATGCCTATATTTAGCATACATTATCTATTTTTTCTTTGTTTCATATTTTTTATATGGGACTACGAAGTAATGGAATCATTATATTTTAGCACCGCAATGTTTGACTCTTTCATCTTTATGGAGTGCTAGCGTTTCAGTTTTTGTATATACATACATACAGGCTCACGAACATTTCCTCCTTGCCCTTTACCCTCTCCCTCCACCTTTACTCGCCCCTTTGCTCAGCAGCAGTCTGCAGTTCTTCTTGGCTGGCCGCACACTTCACGGACAGCCACACGTTTAACCGCAAGGTCATGTGACCCCACGGATACACATAAGGCTACTCCTGCCTCCAACTGGCATGTAGCCCTGAATTGAGAATCTTGGGCTAAAGCATGCCACACAGTCGTACTTTAGTCATAGCCAGGCCTTGCGTTTCATAACTCTCTTGCATGTGTTACCCTTTTTTAATACTAAGTGATGGGAGGTGCTCTGTAGTAACTTCTGGACAGGGCCAGCCCAAGACATAGTGCTGCCTGGATCAAAGTATGAAATGCAGCCCTCCACAAAGACCAAAACCACACTTGATCACTCACTCACGTAATGCCTTCCTGTTTCAGTGTCCATCTGCTTTACCAGAGATTTGCTTCTTCTCTTGCCTGTTCTTGTGCCTACTCTGTTCCTCCTCATACACTCACACACATACCCAGCTGTACACCCTAGCATACAAAAAGACATGCTCATACACTGACATACGCAAACAGACACAAGTTCACACACTGACAGACACAAGTTCACACACTGACAGACACAAGTTCACACACTGACATACCCACCCAGACACCTCACTCACCACGTTGCTTCAGCATGCACTTACTGCAGCTCTCTTGAGGTCAGTCAATGACCCCGCCTCCACCAGAAAATTAAAGCGGTAAGTCCGGATGTCGTGACACACGTTAATTAAAATACCCCCATACAATAACATTAATACATACCCAAAGAAACATGTTCACACACTGACATACCCACACTCTCAAACTAATATACCCAAGCACATGTTGTATGTTACTGTTTCTGATTTGGCATGTTTGTGACTAACATAAGTAGACACTAACGCACCAAATCAGACACGCACCTCACTCACCGCGTTGCCTCAGCAGTGGCTTACTGCAGCTCCATTGGGGTCACGCAATGACGCGACATGACTCTGCCTCCTCCAAAAAATTAAAGCGGTAAATTTGCATGTCGGGACTTATCTCTTTATCTCTACCGGTTCTGCAAATGTTTTTGAGGCGGACTAGTGCCACCAGCGTCACATGGACTGGCCAGTCCTGCTTTTTGAGTGCCGCCTGTTAGAGGGAGATTGATGATCTTCCCAACCGGCTCTTCGCCTCCATCAGTGGGTGGGCGCGGAGGAGGCGCTCCCCTAGGCTGCGTGCGCTATAGGCCAGCGCCTACCTTACCCGTAAGGCCGCTATAGGCCGCACCCTAAAAGTTTGGTGCTTTTTTAAAGAAAAAGTTTTTTTCATTAAAAAAGCACCAAAAAAAACATGCTGCCACTCTGTCCCCCCCCGAGATATGCTACCACTGTCCCCCCCCCAAGATATGCTACCACTGTCCTCCCTCCCCGAGATATGCTACCACTGTCCTCCCTCCCCGAGATATGCTACCACTGTCCTCCCTCCCCGAGATATGCTACCACTGTCCTCCCTCCCCGAGATATGCTACCACTGTCCTCCCTCCCCGAGATATGCTACCACTGTCCCCCCCCGAGATATGCTACCACTGTACTCCTCCCCCCCGAGATATGCTGCCACTGTCCTCCCTCCCCGAGATATGCTACCACTGTCCTCCCTCCCCGAGATATGCTACCACTGTCCTCCCTCCCCGAGATATGCTACCACTGTCCTCCCTCCCCGAGATATGCTACCACTGTACTCCCCCCCCGAGATATGCTACCACTGTCCTCCCTCCCCGAGATATGCTACCACTGTCCTCCTCCTCCCCGAGATATGCTACCACTGTCCTCCTCCTCCCCGATATGCTACCACTGTCCTCCCCCCCGGAGATATGCTACCACTGTCCTCCTCCTCCCCGATATGCTACCACTGTCCCCCCCCCGAGATATGCTGCCACTGTCCTCCTCTGCCCCCCCCCTCGGTCCGCACGATGCGCTTAGACAGCCTCCCGTGCCGGCACCCCCCCCCAGTGGGAAGTGCTGGCAGGGGAGGCTGTCTGAGCGTATCGGAGAGTAGGATACAGGTCCCCTGCACCGCTGCGGGGGATCTGTATCCTAACCCCGCTGCCTGCCCGGCGCCCGGGACTGCATGTCCTGGGCGTCGGGCGCTAGACTCCGAATATAGGCCGCACCCCCACTTTAAAGACTTAAAGTGGGGGAAAAAAGTGCGGCCTATATTCGAGCCAATACGGTACTATTGTACTTTATTTGACCTATAAATAACCATTTTTCCAGTGCTGTGTTGTAGAAAACATTAAATAATTTTACATAAGCTTCAGCTTTTTGAATGAGAAACAGGAGAGCTGCTGCTTAATGGGATGGTTACGATGAGTTCTCTGATTGCCCCAACTGTCCATTTACAATAAAGAAAACACAGCACCCATAGAAGAATTCTATGAATATATAGATTTCAGGGAGTCCTGTAGCTTACTTGATGCATGGACATGCAGCAATATTAATGTGGCCTGGTAAGCAGAGCAGTAGTGTAACCCAAAATCCTGGGCCCCCAGTGATCTCTGTTATTGAGTCCTTCCATGTAACTATCCTATTTTGTATCCAAATGGCTGTGTCTTGAAACGTGTTATTGTGAAAGGTGTGTGAAAGTATTGCTCACTTATATGCAATTATATTATGGGCCAAATAAACAATTTTGTTCATAATTTGAGCCAGTGGGCTGGAGGACCCTATTTTCTCCCTTGCGCCTAAATGCAACGATACCAAACAAACCATTTTAGACAAGGCCACACGCCCTCTAAGAATAAACATAATGATGCATTGGCCCATGCTTTATTCAAACTATTACTCATCTCAGCAGCAACCAAGCAGAATAACTCAACAAAGTATCACCCATCAGGAAAATCCTATAGCCTTTGTAAAGTCTTGCACTCTCTGATAAACTGCATTGACTCCCTGTCTTTTCAGATTATTCTAGCAGAATCTCTAACACTGTCAGTAAATTATCTCTGTGAAGAATAGATAAAAAATATAGTTTGATTCAAATGCCAGTGTTATCCATCATTTTCAGATGCTGGGAACAGTGAATGATGTCATCGTTGACACTGTTGATGACAGCATGATGCAAAAATAGACACTTGCTTTCTGGAAATCTTCCCTGCACACTCAGAGTGTGCAGGGAAGGGACATGGAGGGAGATATAGATATTGCTAGCTACCTCGCAGTGTGTGTCAAGGTTCCAAAACCAAAACTTTTTTTTACCATTCAGACCATAGCCATAGCCATATCCATTTGCAATTAATGTTTCTGAACATTACTTGTGTAACTTTAATGTTTGTTGGACAGGATTACCAAGAACTGGAGCTCATGTGAACCACTGGCGCTGTTCATATTGTTCATAACCCATACGTCGTGCCAATCAATAGATTTGAGCAAAGCACTGTAAGCAGTGTAGAAGCAAATGGTTAATGGTTCTTTCCTTGAGGTCATTGGAAGAAACTAAGATAAGTGGCTTTCTATTTATAATTTTTGATGCACACTGTCACTTGATGGTTAAAATTTATTATCTTTTATTTAAAGGGTTTTGCACCAGGGGAGATTTGCTGCACTGTTATCTACACTATATATTTTGTACAAATAAGTGCCAATTATCACACACTGTAATTATTCATGGTTAATCACTCAAACCCAGTGGCAGAACTACCGGGGTCTCAGGGGTCGCGACTGTGACTGGGCCCTGGAGTTCTGCCACTCAGGGGGGCCCAAGCAGGGCCGGACTGGGCCACCGGGATACCGGGAAATTTTCCGGTGGCCAGCGGAGCAGGATTGGAAGGGGCGGGCTGGGCAGGGGGACAATTGCCCCCCAGGCCGGCCGAAATCTAATCTAAACGACCACTGTGTGCTGATGCGGCCGGCCGGCGCTACTTTAATACTTTATTTATTTATTTTTAATATGGCAAGCCTATCCGGCATATAAATAAAAAAAAGGATTAAAGTAGCTCCGGCCGGCGGCATCAGCACGCAGCGGCCGGTTAGATTTACATTTCCAGCAATCTGATGGCCGCCTAGTGATGATGAGACTGAGAGCAGGGTGAGGGGTGAAATCTCCGCCCCCTCGCACTCAGACTGCTGGAGCACCGGATGTCGTGTCACTGACATCCTGTCAGCATAGAGAACGGCAGTCTGCAGCTACCAGAGGACAGAGGTCAAGCTGAAAAAGCCCCAAAGTGGAAGAAGTAGAAGGTCAGTAAACTAATTTATTTTTGTACAAACTGTATAATTTTTTTGCATTTTTTTTTAAAACAAAAACAATCGGTATGTGTGTGTATGTAAGTGTGTCCGTGGGGGACAAACAACATAATGCTTTTTTAAATTATTTTTAAATGATTCAACATGATTTCAGCCCCCCATGTAATCTCTGTCCCCAATGAGCCCCTCCCAGTGTCACCCCTGTCCCCATTCTGCTCCCCAGTATCACCTCTGTCCCCAATCAGGAGGCAGAGTGCCCCATGATATGCCTTTTAACCCCCTTTATGCCACTCTGTCTCCAGAAATTCCTTTTAACCCCCTATATGCCTAAAGAGACCCTGATATGGGTATATGTGAGACTGGCCGAAGGTGATATGTCTTTTGTGGTGTCTTTTGGCACATCCGGCCTAAGGTGATATGGGTGGATATTAGGGCTGCATCTAACGATTATTTTCATTAGTTGGCCGATTATTTTTTCGATTAGTCGAATAATCGGATAAAAAACATAAATGTAATTTTTTCATTTATTTAAAATAATTTACTAAACAAACAGGATGTTAAAAACAAATAGCAGAATAAGACAGATAAAAATGCATTTGTTGCTTTTATTTTCCAACCTGCCCCCCCAGTTATGCACATTTGAGCCCAGGCTTGCCGCACAGCCTCCCAGATATGCCACATACCCCCAGATATGCCACTCTGCCATCCCCACATATGCCATATATCCCCAGATATGCCACTCTGCCATCCCCACATATGCCTTATACCCCCTGATATGCCACTCTGCCCACTGATATGCCTTATACCCCCAGATATGCCACTCCGTCCTCCCCAGATATGCCTTATACTCCCCAGATATGCCTTATACCCCCCAGATATGCCATAGTGCCCTCATAGATTCACAGACTTGTTCACAGCACACTGACACAATACTTTTATAAATAAATACAGGATTCATCTTCACTGCCCCGAGGATTTAGATTCCCCTTAGTTTCACCCCTTAACCTCTAACTGCACCTTAAGTTTACCTTATTAAATTAACCCTCAGTCCTCAGCACTAAATTAACTCTAAATGCCCCATTAACCATAACTGCCCCTAAATTAACCATAACTGCCCCTAAATTAACTCTAAAGACCGCATCAACCATAACTGCCCCTAAATTAACCCTTAAGACCCCATCAACCATAACTGCCCCTAAATTAACCCTAAAGACCCCATTAACCATAACTGCCCCTAAATTAACCATAACTGCCCCTTAATTAACCCTAAAGAGTCCATCAACCCTAACTGACCCTAAATTAACCCTAAAGACCCCATCAACCATAACTGCCCCTAAATTAACCCTAAAGACCCCCATTAACCATAACTGCCCCTAAATTAACCTTAAAGAGCCCATCAACCCTAACTGCCCCTTAATTAACCCTTAAGAGCCCATCAACCCTAACTGCCCCTTAATTAACTCTAAAGACCCCATAAACCATTACTGCCCCTAAATTAATCCTAAAGACCCCATCAACCATAATGGCCCCTAAATTAACCCTAATGACCCCATTAACCATAGCTGCCCCTAAATTAACCCTAATGACCCCATTAACCATAACTGCCCCTAAATTAACCCTAAAGACCCCGTCAACCATAACTACTCCTAAATTAACCCTAAAGACCCCATCAACCATAACTGCCCCTAAATTAACCCAAAACAGCCCATCAACCATAACTGCCCCCAAATTAACCCTAAACACCCCATCAACCATCACAGCCACTAAATTAACCCTAAAGACCCTCATTATCTATAACTGCCCTTAAATTAACCCTAAACACTCCATAAACCATAACTGCCCCTAAATTAACCCCTACATCCCCTAACTTTCAGCAGCCCAAATATTAACCCCTTAAGGACAATAGGGGTTATTACTCGTAGTATATTGTGGGACAATGGCTATTTTAACATTTTTCGGTGTTCCTGTTTAGCTGTGATTTTCTTCTTTCTCATTTCGTGCTCCCACACATATTATATATTGTTTTTTTCAGGACAAACAGGGCTTTCTTTAGATACCATTAATTTTATCATATCATCTAATTTACTATAAAAAAATGATAAAATATGGGGATTTTTTGTTAAAAAATTACTTTTTCTCACTTTTTAAACAAAAAACTTTTACTCATCTGCAAAAACGAATGAAAAAACCTGCTAAATAGATTCTACTATTTGTCCTGAGTTTAGAAATACCCAATGTTTTTATGTTTTTTTTGCTTTTTTCTGCACGTTATGGGGCAATAAGTACAGGTAGCGTTTTGCTATTTCAAAGCCTTTTTTTCCAAATCTGGTAATTCTTCCCCCCATGTGCCATTTCGGGTATCTTTGAAGCCGGCCAATGCAATTTACCCCATCAAGTCATATATTTTTAAAAACTAGACACCCCAAGGTATTTCACATGCTGGTAATTTAACCCTTTCCATGCACTAATTTTACCACCAGCCTTTGTGAAACTTTATGGTAGTAAATTTTTTTTGTATTCTTTTCACACATGTTGTACTTCAGGTATAAATTTATCGCTCCTGGTATATGTCCCTGTCAAACAACACCTCAATATGTGTTCAGTAACATCTCCTGAGCGCAGTGATACCCCACATGCATGGGTTTGTTGGGTTATTTGGGAGGTAAAAGGCCGCCTTTGTGAGGTGTGTATTTTTTGGCCATTTAGACATCTGATCCTACTGCCCCCATGTCCCATATTTGGGACACCTTTGAACCCGGCCAATTCAATTTATCCCATCCACTCATGCATTTTTTAATACGAGACACCCTATGGGCATTTGTAATGCCAATATTTTAACTCTTTCCATGGAATTTTTGTAAAGATAAAGAATTTTAGGACTTGCTTATTATTTTTTTTTTTTTTTGGTGACAGTGGGGATTTTTATATGTTACCATATTATTTTTATTTTTTTTAAACATTTTTTTAAATTTTTTTTTTTTACATTTTTTTTTCATTTTTTTTTTTTTTTACTAATCACTCATTAGTGAGCTGGGCTCCATTGACCTTGCATGGTTGGATGCAGTACCTGCATTCAACCTGCAGGAGGAGCTCGAGAGTTCACAAGAGGGTCTGGATAGACCCTCTATGAACTCATTTCTATTGTTGATGCCATCCTGTGAATGACGGCAACGTCATTTACAGGATGGCACTTGTGGTTGCTCCTCGGAGCAATCACAAGGTGATCGGGGTAGGGGGGTAGTGTTACTGACATGCCTCGATATCGAGGCATGTCAGTAACACCATTTATGCTTAGGAAGCGATTCAGATCGCTTCCTAAGCTGTTTTAGCCGGGCGCCGCCGCGATCTTTCATGATCGGTGCGGCGGCGGCCATTTTTCTTCCGGGGAGGGCTGCCAAGGGCTGCCCTCCCCGAATCCACGGTCAGCCTCACTTGGGAGGCTTCCGTGGATGCTGCAAAGCCGCCGATCGCGGCGATGCAGCTATTTAACGGCAGCCCGTACATGTACGGGCATTGTCGTTAACCCGTTGCACGGCAACCCCGTACATGTACGGGGATTGTCGTTAAGGGGTTAATTTTATACTTACCGTTTGATGAGTTGCTGAGCAGTGTGGATGCTTTAAGGGAAGGGGCGGGGCCAGTCATCAGTGTGAATGCAGGGCGGGACTTAAGTAGTAACTGCTGTAAGTGACATTGAATTAACCGGATTATAAAACGAGTGGTATTTTTCAGAGCATTTTCTCTGAAAAAACCCTCATCGTATAATTGATAAAATCGATTCAACTAATCGATAATGAAATGCATTGGCAACGATTTTCATTATAAATTATTATTAATTTTATCAATTAGTTGTTGCAGTCCTAGTGTATATGAGACAGGCTGAAGACGATGGTGGTGTCTGTTTGCACAATCGGCCTAAAACGACCATAGTAGGGTTGTATGTGGGAGTGGGTAAAGGCGACGGTGGTGTTTGTTACCACATCCGTCCCTAGGCAACGTGTATGGGTGTTTGTTAGACTGGCCGAAGGCGACGGTGGTGTTTGTTGGCACATCCGGTCTAAGGTGACCGTAGTGTGGGTGTGCGTGAAACAGGCTGAAGGCAACGGTGGTGTCTGTTGTCGCAACTGACCTAAGGTGACCATGATATATGTGTATATGAGACTTTAAGAATGTGATGGTGCTGTTTGTTGGGATAACCAACCTAAGAGGACCATAGTAGTGGTATATGTGAGACTGGCTGAAGGCGACGGTGGTGTCTATTGGCAGATCTGGCCAAAGACTACCGTGATATGGGTGTATGTGAGACTGGCCGAAGACGGTGGTGTCTGTTTGCACATTTGGCCTATGGCGACCGTGATATGGGTGTATGCGAGAGTGACCAAAGGTGACGGTGGTGTCTGTTGGCACATCTGGCCAAAGACTACAGTGATATGGGTGTATGCGAGACTGGCCGAAGATGACGGTGGTGTCTGTTGGCAGGTCCTGCCTAAGGCGACCATGGTATGAGTGTATGTAAAAAATTGACAGAAGGCAACTGTGGTGTCTGTTGGCATATCCGCCCTAAGGAGATTGTGATATGGGTATATGTGAAATTGACAGAAGGCGGCAGTGGTGTCTATTGGCGCATGGGACCTAAGCTGACAGTCATATGGGTATATGTGAGAGTGGCCGAAAGCAACTGGTGTTTGTTGGCACATGCGGCCTATGGCGACCGTAGTAAAGGTGTATGCAAGCTGGCTGAAGGCGACGGTGGTGTCTGTTGGCATATCCGGCCTCAGTTGACTGTGATATGGGTACATGTGAGAGTGGCCGAAAGCAACTGATGTTTGTTGGCACATCCGGCCTACGGCGACTGTAGTAGAGGTGTATGCAAGACTGGCTGAAGGCGACGGTGGTGTCTCTTGGCACATCCGGCCTGAGTCAACCGTGATGTAAGTAAATGTGAGATTGGCCAAAGGTGACGGTGGTGTCTGTTGGCTTAACCAGCCTAAGACCGCAATAGGGGTAAATGCGAGACTGGCCCAAGGCGACGGTGGTTTCCGTTGGCACATTCGACCTAAGGCGACTGTGATATGAGTATATGTGAAAGTGTCCAAAGGCAACGGTGATGGCGGTTGGCACATCCGACCTTAGGCAACCTTATTAGGAGTGTATGTGAGACAGGCCGAAAATGACGGTTGTGTCTGTTGGCACATCCTGCCTAAGGCGACCATGGTATGAGTGTATGTGAAATTGACAGAAGGCAACTGTGGTGTCTGTTGGCGCAACCGGTCTAAGGCGCAACCGGCCTAAGGCAACCATTATATGGGTTATGTGAGATTGGCCGAAGGTGACAGTGGTGTTTTTCTGCACAAACGGCCTAAGGCGATTGTAGTAGGCGTGTATGCGAGACTGGCCAAGGCGAAGGTGGTATCCAGTTTGAGACGACCGTCATATGGATTTATGTGAGACTTGCCCATGGTGACGGTGGTGTCTGTTGACACATTCAGCCTAAGGCGAACGTGATATGAGTGTATTTGAGACTAGCCAAAGGTGACGTTGGTGTATGTTGGCACATCTGACCTAAGGGAACTGTAGTCTGGGTGCATGTGAGACCAGCCGAGACCAGCCGAAGCCAAAGATGGTGTCTATTGGCAGAACGGCCCAAGGTGACTTTCGTGTAGGTGTATGTAAGTCTGAATGAAGGCAACGTAAGTGTGTGTTTGAGCAACAGGCCTAAGGTTACTGTTGTACGGATGAATCTGAGACTGGCTGAAGGCAAGGCTGGTGTCTGTTGTCACATCCAGCTTTAAATGACCGTGATATGGGTGTATATTAGATTGGCCGAAGGCGAAAGTGGTGTCTGTTGTCACAACCTGCCTCAGACCACCGTGATATAGGTGTATGCTAGACTGGTTGAAGGCGACAGTGGTGTGTTTCTGCACAACCAGCCTAAAGTGACCACGGTGTGTGTGTTTGTGTATAAATCTGACCGAAGGTGACAGTGACGTTTTTTTGGCGCATCTTGCCCAAGGTGATGTGGGTGTATCTGAGACTGCCCGTAGGCGACGCTGATGTCTGTTGGCACATCCGGCCCAAGGTGGACTGTGATTTTATGTATGTGATCCTTGCCTAAGGGGACGGTGGTGTCTGTTGGGGCAACCGTCCTAAGGGGACCGTAATAGGGGTGTATTTGTGAGTGGCCTTAGGCGACGGTGGTTTCTGTTGGCACATCCAGCCTAAGGCGACCGTGGTGTGGGTGTATGTGAGACAGGCCGAAAGAAACGTTGGTGTGTCTTGGCACATCCAATTTTACATACACCCATGTAACTAAAGCAACAGTGATATGGGTGTATGTGAAATCGGCAGAAGGCGACGGTGGTGTGGGTGTATGTGAGATAGGCCGAAGGTGAAGGTCGTGTCTGTAGTGTTGTGCAAGGTATTAAGGACATAACAGTGTCTGTTGATGCAACCAGACTATAGCGACTGTAATGTGGGTGTACATGAGACTGACCGAAGGCGAAGGTGGTGTCTATTGGCACATCCGAACTACGAAAACTTAGGTGTGGGTGTACATGACACCGACCGAAGTGGCCGGTGGTGTCTGTTGCTTCAACCATCCTAAAGTGATCGTGATATAGGGTGACTGCAGCGTCTGTTTGCATAACCAGTCTAAGACAAAGTGGTGGTGTATGTGAGACTGGCCGAAGTGAACAGAGTGTCTCTCTGCGCAACTGGCCTATCTATGTGTTTCTTTGAGCAACTATCCTGAGGCTGCAGTGGTGAGTTTGTAACGTTTAATGTAAAACTGATGAAAAGCGATGGTGGTGAGGGTGTGTGTGAGCTTGCACATTGTGTTCTCCCAAAGTTCTCTGTCATCTGCAGGAAATCAACCAGGATCACTCATGTCAAGGGACAGCCACTTACTGCCAACATCTCTTACTCTCAAGCCCTAGTCAAAATGAAGGAATGCAAACAATGTCACCAGTTTTTGAAGCATACAGAGATAATGAAATAATAACACTGTAAGAATGCAAAAGTACAATTGCATTCTAAATCATTCTACATGTAATCAGTAAACCTCTTAGTGCCCAGAGGGACGGGCAATTCTTCAGACACGGTCCCCCAGAGGTTTCCCCACCTGCGTGCTGAAGAATGACTCTGTGTGAGTTTAGAGGTGGCAATTTGTTTTAAATTCTACTTCTGTTTGCAGATGTTGATTTCATAATAAAGTTTGTTTAGTCTCTTAGTTCTGTTTGCGTGTTTTAATATTTTAATATTCTTTTTAAAAAAATGCCCTCCGTGTACAATTGCCCGGCAATTGTTCTGACCACTGTTCCGTCCCTTTAAAGCTGATAGGTGCAGCTGGCATCACAAAGAATGTAAAGATCATCCAATCGGATGATCCCCCACACTCTATCCTTGCATGCGGGATCAGTCAGACACAGCGTTCAGCTAGAGAGTGACTTGATGTGAGGGATAAAAGATAGGTTAGAGTCTTGCAAAAACATAATATATAATTTTTAAATTATGGGGAAACAGCTTCTTGATCCAAACAGAGATCTGACTGCCATCCTGGGGTCAAGAAGGATTGTTTGTGCAAAATTGGAAAGAGCCACAACTTTTTGCCTTATTTTGGATCAACAGCAAGAAATAAACAGATATGGGAAAGGCTGAACTTTATGGACGCATGTCATGCCAAGCTAATTGGGTGGTGCATAGATCAGTGTGACAGCATAACACATTATCCTACTGCACTGCAACATTCTTGTGATGGAAATCTGGTGGCCAAAGAGAGCACAAAGTGGCCTAACCTACTTTTACCAAATTTCATTTATCAATATTGAAATAAAAACAGATATTTTTTCATTCATTTTCTTATTATTGGGGGGGCACATTGTTTTACTGGGGTGTTATATAACCTGTATATGTTAAACGCCTCCCACCCATTGTAGTTTAAGACCCTTGTGAATTAAATGGCAGACAAATGAAATCCTTTTCCATTTTTGTACATTATCATTCCCTCATTTCATTGTCTTTGCCTAAATATTGTCAGGCATTTTTTTGATTCAGAAATTATATTTGTAGGGTGTTCCCAAAGGGGGAGGTCCCTAACACAGCGTGGACTTACCTTTCACCTACAGCAGCACCATATCATGTAAGAGGTCGACACTTGGCTTTGCACTGCAGATCTGTACCAATGGATACACACATCCAGCAGGATGGACTCAATGTCTCCAACAATGGAATCAGTTTGATTAACTGATCCCTCAGAGTAAGGAAGGTGATATGACAGCAACAGTAGCAGAACCCCAACATTAGAAAAATGTTTATCCCTCGGAGCAGAGCAGGGCACAGGGCAGACAGTGGCAGACAGTTCGATCCCTCCCATATTAAAAACAAGAATAAGACTTAATCCACTGAGTAAGAAAGGGCACAGGCCAGGCACCAGCAAACAGATGCACAAGACTAACCCTCCATATTAGAAAAAATAAGAATTAATTCCCCAGAATAAGGAAGGGCAGAGAGGAGCAGCAGCAGCAGCAGAATGGCACTGGGCCTGTGCAAGCAGGGATTGACAGATGATAGGCACATGTAGTGACTGAATTTCCCCAATATTACACAAATTAAAATAATTGATCATCCAGAGTAAGGATGGTGAAAGAGTAGCAGCAACAGAAGTAGTAAGGCACTGGGCCTGGGCAGGCAGACATTGGCTGATGATAGGCACATGCAACCCTTTGAAACAGGACTGAATTTCCCCAAATATATATTATACATTTCATAATGCCTGGATTTGTCACCAATATTTAATGATCAATGACAAATAATATGACGATGATGATGATGATAGAAAGAAAGATAATCAAAAATGTAACTTGTCCACAAATTACAGGTTTGGCTGGTAGCATAAATGGGCACCTGTCTTAAACTACACAGTAACAGGTTTTATATTTTAAACAACTAAGAGACAGTCACACTGTGCGTAAGACCAGTAGCACTTCTAGTTTTGTCACCAATATTTATCAATGAAGAGGAAGAAAAATACATGATAAGATGAAAGATAATAGAAAATGTGTGTTTTGCCCTAAAATTAATTGGTAAAAAATGTCTGCTGCAGTCATTCTTATACACTACAGTGGTACATTACAGCTTTTCCAATCCACCCTACAACGGTACATTTTCTGCACTAACATAAACTATTATTACTTTATTAATTAACTTGCCTTATTGTATAAGAGCAATGAGCATCAATCACAGCCTCTGATAAGCTAAACGTCACTGTCACGCACTCCAACTCTTATCAGTATGTAATTGCTGCTACTGACATGTTAAAATAGGGTCAGCACACCTATATATCTAATGCTTGTTTTCCCCCATGTAAAAGCTGATTAGCCAGGCTGTTGGACCCATCAATCACAGTCATAACATGAATGTTTTTCTGGCTACCTCTATCAGTCATTGATATGCATTCTCCTATACTCAGTCCCTCTTACTTTACTTCATCAAGGAGCGCCATGAAACAAACGCATGAAACAGGCAATTTTTGTTAATAACAAGGACATACAGATCCGAATGCACAAGTCAAACAATAGAAAGCGAAAGGCAGCATAGAAGGTGTAACTATATAAACCATGTTTAAGCACAGATAGAGGGAGATGTGTTTGTTTAACCCCCTGACGAGAACTGATGTGCCAGACACGTCACGGAAATTCATCCCCTTGACAATTGACGTGCCTGGCAGGTTTTTTATTAGCTATAGATGAGTAAAAGATTTTTCAAGTATAAATCAGAAAAAGGGTTTTTTTTGGTCAAAATTTTTCACCATAGCTTATATTTTTTTTATAGGAAATTAGATGATATGATCAAACTAAACTGGTATCTAAAGAAAGGCTGTTAGCAATCACACTCCTATCATGCCAAGCCAGCCAGTACATGCTAAAACCTGGCTAGCTGCCCCCCTTGTGTATTGATGCTGCCAGCAGTATGGGGTCTGCACATCACTTACAGCCACCCTGTACCCAGAGGGCACGGCCTCCCTCTGCGTTCTCTTGTACTGCACAGAGGAAGCAGGATGGAGGAGAGTCATGTGATGTCACGTACATTCACGTGACTCTGCTGGGTTCCGCTACCTCTGTGCAGTACAAGTATGTGACCTGTGTTGAGAGAGCTGCAATGCAGGTAAGCAGCAGGGCTTTTGTGATCCCAGTTGCCCTGGCTGCTGATCTCACGCCTCGAGGTCCCACGGGCCGCATGTTGGACGCCCCTGGCCTAGGCTATAAGAAGATTGCCAAGACCCTGAAACTGAGCGGAAGCATGGTGGAAAAGACCAACCAGCGGTTTCACAGGACAGGTTCCTCTCAGAACAGGCCTCGCCATGGTCGACCAAAGAAGTTGAGTGCACGTGCTCAGTGTCATATCCAGAGGTTGTGTTTGGGAAATAGATGTATGAGTGCTGCCAGCATTGCTGCAGAGGTTGGAAGGGTGGGGGGTCAGCCTGAAAGTGCTCAGACCATACGCCGCACACTGCATAAAATTGGTCTGCATGGTTGTCGTCCCAGAAGGAAGCCTCTTCTAAAGAAAGCCCGCAAACAGTTTGCTGAAGACAAGCCGACTATGGACATGGATTACTGGACCCATGTCCTGTGGTTCCGATAAGACCAAGATAAACTTATTTGGTTCAGATGGTGTTAAGCTTGTGTGGGGGCAACCAAGTGAGGAGTACAAAGACAAGTGTGTCTTGCCTACAGTCAAGCATGGTGGTGGGAGTGTCATGGTCTTGGTCTGCATGAGTGCTGCCGACACTGGGCCGCAGGGCAGTATTACAACATGATAACGACCCCAAACACACCTCCAAGACGACAACTGCCTTGCTAAAGAAGCTGAGGATAAAGGTGATGGACTGGCCATGCATGTCTTCAGACCGAAACCCTATTGAGCATCTGTGGGGCATCCTCAAACTCCTCATCCACTAGCTCTGTGATGTGGTCATGGAGTAGTTGAAAAGGACTCTGTGGCAGCTCTGTGTGAAGCTCTGGTGAACTCCATGCCCAAGAGAGTTAACGCAGTGCTGGAAAATAATGGCGGCCACAAAAAATATTGACACTTTGGGCCCACTTTGGACATTTGCACTTAGGGGTGTACTCACTTTTGTTGCCAAGGTTTAGACCTGAATGGTTGTGTGTTGAGTTATTTTGAGGGGACAGCAAATTTACATTGTTATACAGGCTGTACACTCGCTACTTTACGTTGTAATTTCTTCAGTGTTGTCACATGAAAAGATATATTAAAATATTTAAGATATAATAAAATGTGAGGGGTGTACTCACTTTTGTGAAATACCGTATGTTTCCCATTTATTTAATATTCTATTTAAAGAAACATAAAATGTGATAAATTATAAGCCAAACTTATTTTTTCCTGTAAGACCATAATTGGCCTTGGTCTTATGTTCAGGATATCCTTATTCCAATATTCGATGCATACTTAAATTTCTTAAATTTATGTTGGAGTACTTGCTGGTATATTCGGCTTAAACAGGTAAGGTGGTTATAAATGAAAGATTTCTCCTTTGATCAACAAGCACTAAATACATACATGGCCCTCTATATTCTGCTTCATTAAAAAAAAGTATCCAGGCCCCTTTTAAAGGAATCTAATGTATTTGCTAGCACCACCTCTTCAGTCAGTGAATTCTATACTTTTTTTGTCCTTACTGTAAAAAATCCCCTTGGCTGTCGTACACTAAATCTCCTTTCTTCAAGTCCTTCATAATGTTCTATTAATAAACAGGTCTTTAGAGAGCCCTTTATGGGCCCTGTGCATATTTATAAAACTTTTTCATATCCCCTCTATAATGCCGTTTCTCTAATGTGTACAAATTTAACTTTTTTAGCCTTTCTTGATAACTAAAACTTTCCATCCCCCTTATTAGTTTTGTGGCCCTCCTCTGAATTTTTTTCTAGTTCCATAATGTATTTTTTAAGAAAAAGCGCCCAGAATTGAACTGCATATTCAAGGTGGGTGTCACGGAAGCCTCCGTGCCATGGGCTCCTGGACGGGCCTGAGGGCCAGCCTCTTCCCTACAAACTATGAGCCCTGGCCTTTGAAGGGGTTTTGTTTTTGGGGAGTTGGGTACAGGGGGCTCCATTAGGACTACAGAGTGCCATGTTTCCCCAATTACCTGGGACTCTAAAGAATGTGGAGCTCTGACACAGATTTGGGGTTACTGCATATTTGGAGGGGGTTTATGTGTGGTGTAACTCTCCATCGGGTCAGAACATGCAGGACAGAGAGCTCCATGGCCAATATTTTCACCAGGATCTAATATCCAGCAGGTTTCAGACAGAAGTCAGGGAAGCACCTGTGTTTACCATCCTCCCCACAGACTACAATAGCGACCCCTTACTGGGCTGAGTGCAAATACTGAGCATGTGCAAAGGAGGACCTGATGAAGAACTTTGTGTGGTTTGTTGTGTCTACTGTATGTAAATTACCCCCTTGCTGTTTAAATAACCAAGCGTTAACAAAAGTCCTGTTTTCACCTTAACATGAATGCTGTGTGATGCTTGGGGTGGGCTGCTATGATACTTTATTGTCCTTTTTAGAACAATAGCCACACCGTGTAGCTAAGCTTTGGCTAGCCACAGTGCCAGCGCAGCTCTGGTGACAGTGGGGTTCCCTTCTTCTCTCTACAACGCTGGTTCTGTCTGGTGCTGAAGGGGTTAATCGCTGGTGTCCCGGCAGGAGGAAGCAACGTTTGGCGGGAATACCCAGTCGGGGTAAGGGGCGTCCTGTCACAGTGGGGTCTTACCATGAACCTTTAAAGAGGCTCTTTTTAATACATGTCAATATCCTATTTGCCTTTGCAGCCGCTAGCTGGCACTGTGCACTACTGCTAAGTCTATTGTCTACAATTACTCCCCAAATCTTTTTCATTAGTGGTTTTCCCCAAAGAAATACCATTTAAATGATATGTTGCATTTTCATTATTATGCCCAAAATGCACAATTTTACATTTGTCAACATTGAATCTCATTTGCCATCTATCAGCCCAGTTAACCAATTTATCCAAATCCTTTTGCAGTGAAGACACTGAAACCTGGCTCCCTATGCCCTCTGGAAGATAAACAAATTAATCAAACTCCACTTATCACATCTGTCCGTTTTGAGAACTTCCCATTTACCACCACTCTCTGTGTTCTATCTTTTAGCCAATTCTCAATCCGCAGACAAACATATGGCCCTAAGCCTATTTCAATCAATTTGTACAGTTACCTTTTGTGTGGAACCGTATCAAATGCCTTAGCAAAGTCTAAATATATTGCATCCACTGCAGCACCCATATCTATATTTTTTACGCACTTCTTCATAGAATGTAATTAAGTTAGTTTGACAAGAGCTTTCACAAAGCCATGTTGGCTCCTGCTAATGTAATTCCTGTTCAAGATGAAATTTTGAATATGTTCCACATCGCCAAAATCGTGGTGATTGGGGGGCACCGCTGCTGCTGTCTGCCCAGGTTAAATATGGTGGTGGGTCTTTAATGTTTTGAAGCTGTTTTTCTGACTGAAGACCTGGACATTTTGTTAGGATACATGGCATCATAGTAAACAAGGTTCTACTATGGGCAAGATCGTGGTGATCTTGCCCATGGTAGAACCTTGATTTTATGATCAGTAAACCATTTTTGTGTTGAATTTGGTATATGTTTTGGATCATTGCCCTGCTGGAAGGTTCAACTATTTGGAGAAGACATGTGAAAATGTACAAAAAATGTACAAAATGAATTATTTGGGTTGTTTTTGGCCCATTCTTTTTCAGACAATGTACAAATGTACAAAAAAATGATTCACACGAATTATTTGGGTTGTTTTGGGCCCATTCTTTTTCAGACAATAAATCCTGTTTTCTGCCCATTTGTTTTCGATGAAATTCGGTAACAAAAAAAGGACTGATTCCTGAGTAAGAAAGGAGATAGAGCAGCAGAATTAGAAACTTACTTTGAATATTGTGTGCTGGGTCATAGGTTGTTTGCCATATACAATTTTGTTTAGACTGGCTTTCATGTTAGCCTTTTTTGGAGCCCTGCATATTGAGAAGATGGTCTATCCGAACAAGGTTCATCCGGTTTGATTTGAAGGAATTGGATGTGCTGTGTACTCAGGAAATGTTATACCTTTTCATCAGAAGATCCAAGACAGAATGATGTAGCCGGGTGTTATTATTTTAAATTGTTGCAGCTGTGTAGGCGTTTCAAGCGTTTTTGTCACCAGAGAGCATTAAGCAAGTTGTTAGATGGTCGACTGATTGCTATAAATTGTATGTTTGACCTCACTTATTGTAATGTATCTCATTTTAGATGGTGCTATCAGGCTGCTATGGATTCTAGGACATGCCTACATTTATTGCGGCTCTCGCCACGCAGAGGACAGGGTATATGGACAGAACTTAGGTTTCCCTCAAGATAAAGTCTGAGTTTGCTGGTGTGGTCTGCTAAGCCATCATTAGTATTAGGTGTTGCTCCTTGGCAAGGTTAGTTCCAGTCCTCTGCCTCTACTTTCCACGCTTCCCTGCTAGGTATAGAGAGGAATGACAAGGGGGTGGCGACGCATCCTTGGGAGGGGTGGAACTTCCTCCCGTACACTCCACAAGTCTCCCAATCAGTAGTTGGCAGGGATGGTGTACAGTGTGCGGGGTTAGTGGTGATGGTGGCGACGTCACACCCCTTCTCATATAAAGCCCCGGCTCTCTCTCTCATGCCGGTGCTCAGATATTCTGACACTACTCACATAGCTCAGAGTCTCCCACTATCTGTACTCTCCTGCTATCCTTCCTGTGACAAGCCTGCTCTTTCTGAACCTTGGACTGACTACTGGATTAACCCCATGCCTGAGGCCTGCCTTTCTGAACCTTGGACTGCCTACTGGATTAACCCTTTGCTTGCCGCCTGCCTTTCTGAACCTTGGACTGCCTACCGGATTAACCCTTTGTCTGCCGCCTGCCTTTTGACCCCAGGTCTGTTCTCGGATTTGCCTTGTGTCTCTCCTTCCTATTGGCCTCTGCACATTGTTCCTGCTCTACGCCTTTGTTGTACCTGTTGCTATACCAGCACCCTGGGCTCCTCTCCTAGCTACCTCTAGGCAGAGCCTGACAATCATATTTAAAGAAGTTACTTTGGTCTGGTCCAAGATAGATTCTTGACCGGTGTGGAAGAATTCCACTAATCCTAAAGCATTAGAGCATTGTTGTAGGAGACTAAATGTGGCAATTTCCGGGTTTATCACCAGGAATGGGGGGTATTGCCATCAGACATAAGGAACTGAAGGGAAACAATACAGATGTCATGCGTAAGGATGGTGTTCACCAGTCATCTATTGGGTAAAATATTTTCAACATGGACATACAGTCAGGAATAGCGCTGGCCGCTGGAGGGGGCATAGAGTCTGGTGTAGATGGGCTGTACCTGTGACTGTGATGGAGGAAGAGAGCCCCGTTTTTGCCAGCATGTAATGGATTATGGCACTCACTGGACCAGGGCAATTGGAGTACTCTGATGAGAACCGCCTGCAAGGCCCTGCTGCTGGTGGGTTGTTCATGCTTAGTTTAATGTTCATGTCTGTGTTTAAACTGTTGTTAATGTTGGCATGGGTATAATAAAGTTGTGGCCAATGCCCTTCTCATATATCTGTGTCCTACACTTATTTCAGGGAGCACCGGTAGGGGTTGAAGGTTGTTTAGGCCTCAGGCCATAAGCAGCCAAATGGGAAAAATAACTTATTTGATGAAAAATAAAATCTTATTTTGGAGATTAATAAATTACATGGCTGCTCTAAATAATATACATGTTAATTGGCTTTCTAATTTATAAGTATTGCTTATTTTAATCTATAAAAATGTTACAACAGGGATACGTTTTACATTTGTCATGATCGATTTTGAGAAACATTTTTGCCTGCATCACGAGTACTAGAAAATCAACGGGAGTATTGATAAATGAATAGGACAGATTACGTGGATGGATGCATTGCTTGCCAAGCTAATTTTAAGCTTTCAAACTTGTCTGCTAACACACAAACATAAAAGGTGGGCTTTTGTTACTTACAGATTGAGCAAATCCTGGCTTTCAAGCATTAAAACCTAGATCCAGACAACATTGTTTTCCAGAAATTTGAATTGCAAAAATTAAACAGTAACTATTTTCCCATTGAGAGGTCAGCCACTTTTCATTGTTTTGTAAAAAAGAAAAAATGGTTCTGCACTCAACTCCCAGGAAGCATAAAACCTCTTGAAGCACACAAACAAAGAAAAGGAATCTCAGCACTCCAAACAGCTTCCAGTCTCTACGACACTTTATTAAGCTCAGCAAACAGGGCCTTTGTCAAGCGATCAATAAGCAAAATCAAAGAACAATCCGTGGTCAGATACAGGCAGCGATCAATAGGCAGGGTCAGAGAATAATCCGTGGTCAGGGTACAGGTAGCAATCAAAAGGTAAAAAGGTCACAGTAGGGACAGAAGCGCAGAACTAGGGACGCACTGCAGCATACAGAGCGTCTCAGAATATCTGAGCGCTGCCATAAGGGTGCTCAGAGGTTTTATACGTATGACGTCATGTCTGAAGATCCGCCTCCCGTCTCCTCCTTGCAAATCTCTGTTGAAGGAGACTGTGCTGTAAGTGCTGCCCCTTCAACTAAACCCAGGGAGGTCCTGCCCCCTTCCCCTCGAGAACACAGTCTGCAGGAGAAGGCGGCGCTGGAACAACTTGTCACACATCCATATCACTCCCCCCCCCCCCAGAGGATGACAGGTACGTGCCTCACAGTTTGGCATTTATGGGGAAATATTAGGGGAAATATATATTTTTGTTTTGTACCATTGTCATGTGATGTATGTTTATTTGTTCAGTCTCTTCCAACTCTCCGTAACTTCACGGACCAGCCCATGACCAGCTTCCTGTCGGCCATCACCATCCTCAGCTCCCTCAAAATCGAGTCCGTCGCCTCCAGAATATCATCCATCCATCTTGCCCTTGGTTGGCCCCTCTTCCATTTGGGTTTGTTTTCCCTAGAATCAGCAACTTTTCCAGGGTATCCTGTCTTTTCACTATGTGGCAACTTTGTTTTAAGATTTGCCATTGCTCTCCTCCCAAGAATTAAACATCTTCTGATTTCCTGGCTGTAGTCAGCGTCTGCAGTAATCTTTGTGCCTAGAAATACAAAGTCTGCCACTGCCTCCAAGTTTCTCCCCTCTATTTGCCAGTTATCAATCAAGCTGGTTACTCTGTTTTTTAGGTTTAACTGCAACCATGCTTTAGCACTTTCAGCCATCAAAGTAGTATCATCTGAATACCTTACATTGTTAACGTTTCCAGCAATTATAACTCCAGCCTTGTATTCATCAAGCCCAGCAAGTCGCATCATGTGTTTTGGGTAAAACTTGAATAAGTAGGGTGAGAGTATACAACCCTGCCTTACTCCTTTCCCAATCTTAAAATCCAAAATAAAAACTCCCAAAGACAGCCATAACATACTTATGGAATATAACAGACTTTTACCCCAGGGGGCTGACAGCCCTATTCCTCAGTTATCCCTTCCTGCTTTACATGGGGATCCTGAGCCTCCACTATACAGTGTTTGGGTTAGATAGCATTGGCAGTCCCTCCACCTGACTGGGCATCCAGGACAAGAATGGGTTTCCCAGGCAGGAACATAATAAACCACTATAACACACAGTAATAACAGTACGAGAATAGATTAAGGAATGCATGGCAGTAATAACAGTATGAGAATTGATTAAGAAATACATGGCAGATAGAGTAATGCAGATAATACAGTGGCTGACTAAACACACCACAATCTGTCTACCCAGGCCCAACAGCCTCTCAAACCACCTGTAGGTCAACCCTCAGACTTCGCCCTAATAGCTGATGGGTACCAGTTGGTGCACAGATGTATTAGGACTCCTTAAGGTAACCCACACGTTTAATGCAACTATTACTGCAATCCACAAGAAAGGCTGTGTAATTCTGTTACATTGTTGTCTGTGATAGAATGCCCTATTAGAGTGATAAGGGAAGAAAATACTCCAGGGTCTGTCAGCCATTTACTGTGTCTGGATCCTGGTGTTCAGTCCTCTTTCAGGATGCAGCTGGCAGCACACCCTCGATTCACACTGCTCCACAGGTTACACTGGTTTATGGATCAAAAACATATTGTTTCTGAACCTCACCGCTGCAGCATGTCCTGCCCCCTATAGGAGTCTCCCCTTAGGCTTAATCAGTCATGTGACCACCCATCCAGTCACTGTCATCATGTGCCAAAGTTCAAAAGTCCCAGAAATGCTGCAGGGAAAAATCTGGAGAGCTACACATAAATATAACAGTAGCATACCTAGCGGGGGGCACTCCGCTCCGGGTGACGCTCATCAGGTGGGTGCCACCTTGGGTTGTCATATTCCAGCACTCAACAGCGAAGCAGGGTGCACCGCGGCAGAGCAGGAAGATGGAGGTGTCACGCTCCCATAGCAGGACTTCTGGATGTCCAAAATCTGTTTGCATTTAACTACAAAGGGGGAGAGGGTAGATAGTGAGAAACGAGGGAGAGGGGGGGTAGATCGTGAGAAGCGAGGGGGTAGATAGTGAGAAGGAAGGGAGAGGGGGATAGATAGTGAGAAGCGAGGGAGAGGGGGTAGATAGTGAGAAGCGAGGGAGAGGGGGTAGATAGTAAGAAGGGGTAGACAAGGGGGAAGGTAGATAGTAAGAAAGAGGGTAGTAAGTGTATTGAAATAAACAGTGAGAATGAGTGAGATGATGAATTAATATGTGGATGCATTGTGTGAATGAGTGAGAGAATGAATGAATGAATGAATGTGTGGATGAATTGTCTGAATGAGGGAGATAATAAATGATTTTGTGAGAATGCATTAATGAATGTGTAAATTTGTGTAAATGAATGAGAGAAAATAAATGATTGTGTGAATTAATTATGTGAATGAAAGTATGAATTAGTGAGTGACTGTAAAAGTGTTTGTGTATATCATAGATGTATAATTGATTTGTGGAAAGGCAAAGATGGCACAAGCAGGGCTGTTTGGGGACAAAGTTGACTCATTCTGGGCTGTTTGGGGACAAAGATGGCAAGTCCTATGTGTGTAATTTGGGTGCTGGTCAGGTTCTATGTGATTTCCAGTTGATCTATACCTGCAATGCTATGTTTCCATACATTATCATTGTATACCTGCAAATAGGGGATTTGTATGTCTGATTCCATGCCTCCTAGTGATAGGTGTTATGCTGTACCCCATCAATGTCTGCCTCAGTTATATAATGATAGGTGTTATGCTGTACCACCTTCTCTGTCTGCCTCACTATATAGTGGTAGGTGTTATGCTGTACCACCGTCAATGTCTGCCTCAGTATATAATGATAACAGTAATGCTGTACCACCTTCAATGTCTGTGCCAGTAAATAATGATAGAAGCTATGCAGTTTTAATGTGTGTGTGTGGGGGGGTGCCACTTACAGGTCCACCCCAGGTGCCAAATACTCTAGGTACGCCCCTGAAATATAAATGTATAAAAACATTTTTTTTTAAATAATAAATAAAGCCATATACAACAGACACTACTTAAGCGCCCAATATTTTGACAACTACCTTCCACCTGGACTTCATTAAATGTAATTTCTCATGAAAACATTATATCTACTGTGTAATTGTAAGGCTCCCTGAAATGTAGTTATGGACAAAATAAATACTCCTTATGTTTAAAAGGCAATGCAGGTATTTGTACAGGCGTATCACCTTGAATTCAAATTCACCAAATTCCTACTTTAATGAAAAAAGGAAAAGAGAAACCTTGAAGCACAAATAATAATTACAGCTCTCATGAAATAAATCTTTCACTTGATTAACAATTCAGTCACAACTTGATGAGAAAATACTCTTTTTCATTACTTTAAAGCTAATCTCAATCTTCTCCTTTTAACTTTCTTCTAAACAAGTAAATTATCTAAGATAATGTGCTTATACGCTTTGACCTTCCAAAGGTTACAGAATGCTGTTAACACATAATAGTTGTATAGTATGTGTAAAGAGTCATACTGTAGTCGAATAACCTTTTTATTATATTAATAAATCGTAAGTTAAAAAAGTAATGAATACTTATTCATTATTTGAGGAGAACGTACATGGGCTGTAATTGAGTTCATCAAAGCAGTTTATCTAGGTCAAGATTTGTAAAATATGATAAGGCAGAAGATTTTCTTTACTTAGTTGAGACCAAAGTTCACAGTACCATTTGTTTGGTTCTAGTGAGGGCCACACACACAACAGCTTTGCTTATATAGCAAAGAGGTTAAGACAATCCCATTTATATAATTGTTAAAATTATTCTCAATGTTGATGCATGATGTAACCTACATTTAACTCTAGTTTAACATCTGATGTGCATCCTCCTTTATGAAGATTAACTCTAATTGCCACCCCCAAACGCTTACATTTCTTCATGTTACCTAATAATTTGAGGTAAATTAGAATTTTAGTAATTAGTACATTTATTTAAATTTACTTTCTGATTTGAATATTATAATAGTATCCATAACAGCAACAAATTAGTTTGGGTTTGCTGTTCCTTCACCCCAGTGTTTACGTTTAAAAACTTAATGCAGTTTTAATGAGCTATATGTGACTTATTTTTAAGAGTGAACACAGGCTAGTATTAAGAGACTAAATTTAAAAGGTTTTTATTCAGATCCATGTAACAAGATAAGATACAGTAATGCAGTTGGACAGTGTAACAGTCGACATAAACACAAAGTGAATCAGCATAAGGTACACCTCCGGATGTAGAGTACAAGAGAATACAAGAAACTGCTCTGGATAATGAGACGACAGCCCGCGAGGAGCAGTCATGACGACGAAGCGTGCTGAGATTCAGAGCAGCAGACAAGCTGCACAGATTTTTTTGACTGTAAACAAGGGGTCATGAACATATAATAACAATAAAACAAACACTTTAATACCATCTGGGGCCTAAAACATATTACAAATATATTATTTTATTAGATAATCAGCCAGTCAGTTCATAATAGTGAGAGCTATCAATCCTGACAGTCAGATAAGTCAAATGTCTAGCAAAACAATGAGAGGAAATCAGTTGTGGTTGTCTAAGTACAAGAAGGAGAGTAGGGGAGAATGGGCAAGGCAAAAGGGGATTTAATCCCATGCCTGAAGTTTAAGATAGGAATTGCATCTTGGGGAGGAGAGAGAGAGGAAGACCCACATTAGAGCTGCAGGAAGTATTAAAGGCTTTTCCCTCCTGTTTCTCACGTGTTCCAGCATCATCACCGTAAAATAACCTGGGATTGGATAAGTATTAAAATCATATCAATTCCCATATTTTATACTTTAATTTTAAATCACTTGGGTAGATCCATGCTAGTCTGCTAAACATAGCGCATGTACTATGGTATTGATGTTTGTAGGTATGTTTTTAACATTTCTTATTAAACATTATTAACTGTGTCGGTTCCAGAGTGATTGTTAAATTGGTGTCAACTGCTAGTACAAGATATTTGCTGCCAAAATACCTGGTACATCTTATACTATTAATTTTATAGTTGTACAAAACTTATCAGTGTTTCGGGGTGTTTACAAACGCATTTGAGTACTATTAACTTAGCTTGTGCCTTCTGCCTGAGTTTCACTTGCTCGGCAGCCGTTTTGGGACTTTGAACAAAAGAGCACATGGTCGGTGGCCATCTTTGTTTAACACAGCTGATATCGTAACCTTTTTATTCCAAATATTGCATAGTTTAATCTCAAACCACAACAGGGGGTTAAAAGGTATATTATGGGGCAGAGTGGCATACAGGGAGGTATAAGGCCTTTCTGTAAGCAGAGTGCGCTATGAAATGCCTTTTAACCCCGTTAATGCCACTGTGCCCCATGATATGCCTTTTGACCCCCTATGTGCCACTCTGCCTCCTAAAATGCCTTATACCTCCCTATATGCCACTCTGCCCCATAAAATGCAACGGTCCACAGCCATATCAAGAAGTGGTGGGTCAGGCTGTATCCATTGCGTTAGTATGGCCTTTTTACTAACTGCTGAGATGGTGAGCAAAAGTGTTTTTTCCCTGGCAGTGAAGGGGCGAGTGTCTGACGGCGATAAAATTTCAAAAAGAGCCCATTCCACAGTTAAATGGAAAGGAATACCCAAGACCGTTACAATATAGTGATGAACGTCACTCCAAAATTTAGCGATATGGATGCAGGTCCAATGATTATGATACAGATCGGCGTCAGGCGCCGCGCACTTGAAACAGTTAGAACAATCGCCCAACCGGGTAGTAACATAGAGTTTCGGGGTCATGTACGCCCGGTGGAGGATTTTTAAAAACATTTCACTATAGGAGCAAGACACCAAAAGTTTGGAATTCAATACTGTAGCGTCAAATAGCGCCTCCAGGTCTATATTTGGGAGGTCTTTCTTCCAAGCAGGGAGACCCTGTCTAAGGGAACCCCAGGCGATAACAGGTCTGATGCGCCCATAAAGAAAGGACATGGTAAGGGGGCTGAAGTGATTGCGAAGGGTTACACTGTCGATAGGATTGTTGTGGTCCCTAGGGGACAGCAAAGCCATACACCGACAATAAAACTGCGAAGTTGTAAATAATGTAATGGATGGACAGAAAGAGAAGAAAACTTGTCACAAAACTGTTGCCAGGTAAGGGGACAAGAAGTCATGGGGCTAAGAAAGTCAGTAATGAGGCGGCCCCCTTCAATTACCAGTCTCTTGAAAATAGGAGCAGATTTGCCATGTTGAAATTTTGGATTACGAAACAAGGGCATATAGATAGTATGCGAAAACCCCAAGCCCAAACGTTTCCATGCCCTGTACGTGTGGTATAAAAGCGGGTTCGAGTGTAAGTCGGGAGGCCATAGGTGTTTAGGGAGATGTAGAAGGGAGGGCAACCGAATATCAGGAGTTAGTTGGGACTCAAACCTAGTGGTAGAAAAACGATCACGATCCAAAATCCGATCCACCGCATACCTATAATTGGCCGCTAGATTATAATCAGGTAAATGGGGAAGATTCAAGCCTCCGTTAGAGGTAGGTTGTTGCAGTTTTACTAAGGCAATCCGAGATCGTTTACTGCCCCATAAGAAACGTTGGAGAGACCGATGGTGAGCATGTATATCAGATCATTGTAGAGTGATCGGAAGCATATGGATAGGATAAAGGAGCTTAGGGAACACAGCCATTTTATACAGGTGACATCTACCCGTGAAGGAAAGGGGAAACTTAGCCCAGGACTTGAGTAAAGTAGTAGAAGGGGAGGGATATTGAACTTATATAGCTGAGAAAGGGAAGACGGGATCCAGAGACCTAGATACTTAAGAGCCGGAGAGGGGGTCCAGCCGAAAGGGAAACGATCACCCCACCCATCCCTGGCTTGCGGGAATATAGGAAGGGCTTCCGTTTTGGTAGCATTAGAGGAATGGACTGCCTGGGATCGGAGAGAAACAAAACCAGATCGTCGGTGAAAGCGACCACCTTCAATTCAGACCCACACACAGGGATCCCCTTCAACCAATTAGAGCGAAGAATCAAGCGCAGCAGTGGCTCAATGGCCAAATTGAATAACAACGGGGAGAGGGGACAACCCTGACGGGTGCACCTTCCCAAGAGAAATCGGGGTGAGTTTAGCCCGTTAATGAGTAGTTGAGTGAGGGGGGAGCTATAGAGTGCCTGAAATAAATGAGTAAAGCGCATACCGAAATGATGGAATTTGAAAAAAGACGTGAGATAATGCCACGAAATACGATCGAATGCTTTGTCCGCATCACAACTAAGGATAACGGCAGATTTATTGTTCGACAATTTAGTAGAGGCAATGGCCGAGATCATACTTCTAACATTTTGGGTCGAATGATGTCCACGGAGGAAGCCCGTCTGGGACGGACCTATCAACCTTGCCAGGATGGGTTGGAGACGAGATGCCATTATAGCCGTTAAAATCTTAAAATCATGGTTAAGGATGGAGATCGGGCGGTAGGAAGATATCAATTCAGGATCTCAATTAGGTTTGGCAATAAGCATAGTCCTAGAAAGATTGTAAGTCTTTCGGGGGCACCTCACTAGCGAGGAGACGATTATATAATTCACGAAGATGAGATAACAGATGGGGCGCTAAAATTTTATAATATTCTGCACTGAGGCCATCAGGCCCTGGCATTTATGAGTGGGCAGGGATTTTATAAGGGATCGAATTTCCTGTAAAGAGATTGGTGCTTCCAACAAATCCCTATCCCGTTGAGTGAACTTAGGAATTTGCACCAAGCGGAAAGTCTCAAGAACAGCATCAAGAGCGACAGGTTCCGCAGCATAGAAACTACTGAAGTAATTTATGAACAGTGGGGTAATTTTAGCAGGTGATGAAGTGCGAGCATGGTTATCATCTTTCAAGTGGGTGACAAACTGTCTCTTATATTTAGAATGAGTCACTAAGTTAGCCAGGAGTTTCCCTGCTCTGTTACCCCAGCGAAAATACCTGTTACGCATATAATCACAAAAGATTTGGGCCTTCTCAGTGGCCCAAGCATCATATAGAGCTTTGGCCTCCTTATAAATTCTTGCAGACTCAGCGGACTTGGCTAGTAAGTGATTAGAATAGGCCCGGGAGAGATCGCGGCCCAGGTGCAGGAGCCGCATTTCAGCCTCCTTTCTACGACCCGCCACATAGTTAATAATATGACCTCGTAAGACAGGTTTAGACGCTTCCCAAAACAAGTTAATATCATTGACATGGGCAATATTGTCATCTCAAGAAAAGACCGGAATTTATCAGAGTGGAAGAGATTAGAGGGGAATCGCCAATTGTAAGAAAACGATCGGGGAGTGGAAAGCATGAGGTCCAACCCTATCGGAGCATGGTTGGAACTAGCTATAGGGAAAATATGGGCATCTTTGATCCTATGCAATAAAGGCTCAGGGAGAAAAAAATAATCTAGTCTAGTCTAGTCGTGAGGGTGGGAGTAAAACGTAAATTGTCTGTCCACGGGATGTGTATGCTACCAGGTATCAATTAAATGAAAGTGATCTAGCAGGGGTGCCGAAAGGAGTCGTGAAGCGTGAGAGGCCATACATGTAGTGTCGAGGCCCGGGTGTGACATTCTGCCCTGGTTTCCTGGCTCCTGTATTGTGCATTCAGGTTTTTGGACTGTTCCTAGTTCAGCCTCTAGTGGCCGCTCTGCCTATGTTTCTGCTCTCCTCCTTTTGTTGTCACCTGGCCTCGTTACCTGCTGCCCTGCAGTATAAAGGGCTGTAGCTTCCTGCAAACTGGGCCTTGGCATTGTAGTAATAGGACTGTTTTGCCCTGGTCCTGTTCCTGAACTATTCCTGGCTTCCTTTTGTACCTGATTCTGGATTGCTCCTGCCTTCAGCCCTGCGAGTGGGCTTCTTGTCGTGTGCCCTGCAAGTGGGCTTCTTGTCGTGTGCCCTGCGAGTGGGCTTCTTGTCGTGTGCCCTGCGAGTGGGCTTCCTGTCGTGTGCCCTGCGAGTGGGCTTCCTGTCGTGTGCCCAGCCTGAGGGCTTCCAGCAGCATGTCCAGTCCTGTGCTCTGCCAGTGAGCTTCCAGTCGTGTGCCCTGCCGGTGGGCTTCTATTTCAGCATCAGCCTTGCCAGTTCCAGTCCCGCACTTCTGTCTGCTGTGTGCCTGTCTACCTTGCACCATGAATCGCAGTGTACAAACCGACAACGCTATCCCTGCACCGAGGCCCCTCGCTAACCTGCTTACCCAGTGTGTGACAGAATGCCAAGGCCATACTGAGGAGTCCGCAGGGATACCATCGGTGTTGCTGATGCTGGCTGAGGGTATGCTGGTGTTGTGCAAGTCATTTAAGTGCATGGTTGAGTGCAGCACTAGGTGTGCTAGTACCAATAAGTCCAGGGTTGTGTCTGAACCTAAAAAGGTCCAAAACAAAAGTTATAAACGAGAACCCCTCACTAAAGCCGAAAAACAAAAGCGACAGAAGGGCAATTTATGCTTTTATTGTGGGGGGATAGATCACAGGATTTCTTTTTGCCGGTTCAGGCCACCTAAACCAGCTAAGTCCTCTGTTGCTGATGAACAAAATATGCAAGCCTCAGAACATGAAAGTCATGGGGAAACTAGAGGTGAATCGGGGGAGGGTGAACCCAGTGCTCCCATTAACCCTTTCAATCCTGTCGTTTTGCCTAATGATCTTGAAATGCCTAGTGTGTCTGAACTTACAGGGGAGGAAGATATGTCTTTCGAGGCTCCAGATCTCAGTGAGGAGGACATAACTGAGAATCATTTTTGTAGTCCTATTTGCACTGTTAAAGCGGCTGTTTCTTCTACTCCCCGCAGGCGCAAAACTTATAAAAGGAAAACTGTTGCTGCAAGGGCTCCTATGGCGATTGGTTCTGTCAGGAGTACTACTCCTATCACTCAAAGCAAACGAAAAAATAACTCTGGAAAATTGCAGACTGCACGACATCCTTTAGGGGCCCCAGGTCTTGTCTTGGCTTCTGACGGGACAATCTTAGGTAGAGAAAATCTTGCGCAGTATGAAAAACATTTAAGTGAACACAAGTCACTCCAATGTAAACGGCTACCTAATGAGTCTAAACATGTTTCTTTGATAAGCCAAAATGATTCTGAAAGAACCCCTAGCTCCTTTTCTAAACCCCTTGTCCTTGGCACAGTTCTGGTCTCTGATAAAGCTGAGGTAAAGAAGAAAAAGAAACCTGGTGCTCGCCAAGAGAAGATTATGACAGCCCATACAGAGGAGTCGCGCTACGTTCTGCCACCAGATTGTACCTATGCCTCTGATGGGACTGTAGTGAAACTTAAAGACCTACAGATTTATGAAAATATGTTGTGTACTAATTCTGACTAGTTACCTGTTCATGCCCTGTCTGTCTGTTTTTCTGCATTAGGGACTGGAGTGTGCTGTTTTCAGCAGCTCCTTTTAGTGTGGTCCCTCTTTGTTTCAAGTTTTGTCGCGTCCTGAGTTCGCTCCTTAAAGAGGGGGTACTGTGACATTCTGCCCTGGTTTCCTGGCTCCTGTATTGTGCATTCAGGTTTTTGGACTGTTCCTAGTTCAGCCTCTAGTGGCCGCTCTGCCTATGTTTCTGCTCTCCTCCTTTTGTTGTCACCTGGCCTCCTTACCTGCTGCCCTGCAGTATAAAGGGCTGTAGCTTCCTGCAAACTGGGCCTTGGCATTGTAGTAATAGGACTGTTTTGCCCTGGTCCTGTTCCTGAATTATTCCTGGCTTCCTTTTGTACCTGATTCTGGATTGCTCCTGCCTTCAGCCCTGCGAGTGGGCTTCTTGTCGTGTGCCCTGCAAGTGGGCTTCTTGTCGTGTGCCCTGCAAGTGGGCTTCTTGTCGTGTGCCCTGCGAGTGGGCTTCTTGTCGTGTGCCCTGCGAGTGGGCTTCTTGTCGTGTGCCCTGCGAGTGGGCTTCTTGTCGTGTGCCCTGCGAGTGGGCTTCTTGTCGTGTGCCCTGCGAGTGGGCTTCTTGTCGTGTGCCCTGCGAGTGGGCTTCTTGTCGTGTGCCCTGCGAGTGGGCTTCCTGTCGTGTGCCCAGCCTGAGGGCTTCCAGCAGCATGTCCTGTGCTCTGCCAGTGAGCTTCCAGTCGTGTGCCCTGCCGGTGGGCTTCTATTTCAGCATCAGCCTTGCCAGTTCCAGTCCCGCACTTCTGTCTGCTGTGTGCCTGTCTACCTTGCACCATGAATCGCAGTGTACAAACAGACAACGCTATCCCTGCACCGAGGCCCCTCGCTAACCTGCTTACCCAGTGTGTGACACCGGGTCAGCGGTAAGGTTAAAGTCTCCCCCCAGAACAATATTAGTAGCAGAGATTTCTGCCAAAGTATCGTAAACACGAGCCAATAAAGAGCACTGACCCGAGTTACGGGCATACACATTGACTAAAGTAAAGGAGTCTGCCCCCAAACAAGGTTTCAATATGGTGTACCTCCCTTCAGTATCATACCTTTCCGCTTCCACAGAGAACGGCAATCGCGTTGAAAGAATAATAGATGTACCCCTGGATTTCTTCGTATAAAATGTAGAATTTGTTAGTTGCAGGATCACACCAATGAGTTTCCTGTAAAAAGATTATATCAGGACGAAGTTGATTAAGACAGTTCACAATTTTTTTACGTTTCGTGGGGGAATTAAGACCCTCTACATTCTAGGATATGAGACAAAAAGAGTCTACAGTATGTACCTTATCTGTGGAAGCGTGTGAGGCAGTAGAAGTAGAAGCCATTAGCCCATACCCTTTTGGGGAAATGGAGCTCTAAAGGAGTAGAAAGAAATCGTATGTCTCAGGGAGTCCCAGCAAGCTCCCAGCGAGACAAATACAACAGGACAAGAACAGAAGCAACAAATATTTTTTCCAACATTTTAACCCAACCCATGATGCAAAAACATACACACCAAAAAAACCAACAAAACAAAAAACCATGAAACAGCACAGCAGATACCGTAGAATTGTTGAAGAATTAAATGACATGTAGCAGGCATTACTTGGAAGTAACATAGGTAGAGGGGGGGTGAGGAGAAGGAAGAGCGAGAGGAGGGGACCCGGCGCCTGCCCGTGAAGGCGGCACAGCCGTCGACAAGCCCAGATCATCAGCCAAGAAATGTTTAGCGTCTTCCGGGGAGTCGAAGAGGAAAGAAGTACCAGCATGGTGAACTCTCAACTTCGCCGGTTACAGCAAGGCAAACTTTATCTTCTTGGCATACAATTCTGTGCACACCTGGGAGAATTGTCGTCGTTTCGCAGCAACGGTCGCAGAGTAGTCTTGGAAAAGTAACAAGCGATGTCCGTGAAGCTCTCGCACTTTACGGTGCGCATCAAATATTCTCATTTTATCCTGGAAATTCAGCATTCGTAAAATAAGTGCACGAGGTTGAGCCTGAGAGCTTTTATTGTCTGGACCAATCCAGTGAACCCTCTCCACTGGTATCATATCATAGGGGGAGAGGAGACCCAGTTCTTCGGTAGCCAGGAGCTAACTATGTCCATCAAGGAAGAGGCCTTCTCAGATTCTGGAAGTCCTATCAACCTGATATTGTTGTGGCGGCTACGGTTTTCCAAATCCTCCAGGTGATCTTGTAATCGAAGAATCCGATGCCGATCCGCTGGCTTTGTGAAGTAAACTCAGCAAGCGTATTATCTATTGAGGATGACAGTTTGTCGAGTTTCACATCCAAGAGGGGTGAGATCAGACTGACAATATCCTGTGCCGTAAGTGGAGGCGGAGGTATATATTCATCAAGGGTCTCAGCAGGGGATGTCCGCTTCGGTGAAGGAGGAGCGGGAGCAGATTTAGAGGCTCCATGCAACTTGTTCCGAGCTTTCCCCTGTCTGGTGGAGGACTTAGGTGTGGGATCCATATATTTCTCCATGGAATCCAGGGGCACCGGGCACCTCCCGTCAGAAGGAGAGGAGAGGGTGAGTTAGAGAAGAGATAGAAAGGAAGAAAGAGAGGGATGGAAGAAAGAAAAGTAAGGGGGGGAGAGCAGAGGGAAAGAAGAAGAAAAGGATGTAGAGGCAGCAAGGGGTTAAACCCCTAGAATAGTTGCCTGTATGACATGGTAACAGCAATAAATCAAGTGACATAAGACACAGTATAATGGCGTCAAATTAAGTGCAGTTGAAACAGTATGATCAACAATATGTAGTGCAATATTAGCAGGATAAGGAGATCTTCAGTGAGAAAGAAATTTCGACGCGAGCTTCCAGCGGGTAAAGGGGAAGTTCAAGCCATGGACATAAGCAGAAAGTCACGTGAAGGAAATTCCAGCAACGTAGTGTTACAGAGGAAAGTAATGGAACAGAAGTCCCAAATCCCCACCACCCAACCTATCTAGAGCCCACCCTTAACCCTTATCTAACTAGTGGCAGAGAAAAAGTAAAACAAAAACCCATACCCTAACCCAGCCACCCAACCTAACTAGAACCCACCCGGAACCCTTGTCTAACTAATGGTGCAAGTCAGAGGCCGAAAATAAAACAGTTGAATAACGGAGCAAAAGAAACAAAATCAAAAACCCCACGGTAGGGGAAAGGCCTACCCTGCTGGCTACTAGAGCCACAGAAGACAGAGGAAGGTGCTGGGAATCACCGGGTGTAGCACGCCTGTGATGAAGTGTGGAGAGAAGACAGCCGGGGCAAGCACCCCCACTGAGCCAGAATGGGAGGATGGAGGAGCCGCACTCGGGAACATATAACTGCGTTGTGCAGGGATTCAGTCAGTAGCAATCCCGGTCTACCGCAGAGCCAGGAACAGCAGGTCGTGAGAGGAGGAGGAGAGGGCCAAGCACCCGGGCAGCCACCCCAACCAGGCAAGCGCCCCGGGTCGCCCCCCCACTTGCAGCACCGCCGGCGAATGTTCGGGTAAAAAAACTTGACTTTACCTGCCCACCTTTAAAAGCAGGCACTGATAGCTTGTTGCCATGGAAATCTCCCAAACATTTTTTTGCTGGGTGATGTGGAGTACCGTGAAGTGTTGGCAAACTTAAATCTTATGATGTATGGCTAAACCCTCACATATTTGTAATTAGTGTCAGGTCCTAGAACTTTTCTGTGCGTATTCTTTGTATCCTTGGTTTGTTTCATGCTTGCCTATATCCCTGTCCTTTACTCCTGTTTGCCATGTTTGCTTGTCACCTGGACCCCTTTACACGTCTATACCACCAGACCAGGCCTGAACACAGATCTTGCGTTTATGGTGATAGTTATCTGTGTAATAAATTTCTACTACTGTGTGTACCACTTTGCATAACAGATCGGGTAAGGTTTATTTGCATACCATATTAGAGAGTGCTGTTCATATTTGGTCTTAGTGGGACAGCACCTTTGATATGAATTAAAAATGTCACACAGCATAGATATGGGTTTTTAGCAGTATATTTTGAGAGAAGAAAATTGGGTCATAATATCTGTATTGTGATAGGTTAAATCTTAAAATCAGTATAAGGCTTTCATAATGCAAAAGAATACCTGTCAACCTTTTTTTTTTTTTAACAATTCCTTCTAAAGATGCTTTCATTTTCCATAAGACTAATGACTTGTATGTATAATGTGATATTATTATTATTACTATTTTATTTATATAGAGCCAACAATGCAGCGTTTCTTACAATACATATCTCTGAAATCTCTGAGTCTTGGATTCCAATATCTTAGTGGCAGAAAATAGAGGGCTGTAGTCAATGGAGTATATTCGGAGCAAGGCCTTGTTACCAATTAGGGTACCTCAGTGATATTGCAGAAAGTCTTGATGTTAAGGTATGTCTTTTTGGTGATGACACAAAGATTTGCAACACGGTTGATGTTCCCGGGGGATAAGTAAAATGGCAAATTATTCTGGTAAACTGGAAAAATGGTCTGAGCTGTGGCAACTGGCATTTAATGTGGATAAATGCAAAGTAATGTATCTAGGGCATAAAAACCCAAGGACAGAGTATAGAATATTTGATACTGTCCTAACCTCAATGTGCGAGGAAAGGGATTTAGGGGTAATTATTTTTGAGGATTTCAAGGTAGGTAGACAATGCAGTAGAGCTGCAGGTAATGCTAGCAGAATTCTTGGTTCATGCTTTGTTCCTAAATATCAACTCTCTCGCTAAACAACTCTACTTCTCTTCTACCTTCAACTCCCTTATCAACCCCTCCATGCCCACACCACAAACCTCTTTCATGGCCCAAGATCTTGCTGCCCACTTCAAAGACAAGATCAAGACTATTCTCTGCAACCCTCTTCTTTGCAACCCCCTCTTACACCACCCACCATCACTCCCCTGCTCCTCCCATCCTAACTGCCTTTTCACCTACAACTGATGACATACACCCCAAGTTATTAAAAGAGCTTTGTAGTGTACTAGCAAAACCATTAACGGATTTATTTAACAAATCATTGGTAACATGAGTCATCCCAGGGGATTGGAAATTAGCGAATATTGTGCCCATTCACAAAAAAGGCAGTAGGGAGAAATTAATGGAAACTATGTTAACCCCTTAAGGACAACGGTTGTCCCTAAACCCATTAATGACAATGCATTGTGAGCCCGTACATGTACGTACATGTAAGGGCTTAAAGGACAGGATTGTTGAACATGTGAAGTCACATGGGTTTCAAGATAAAAAACAACATCAGTTTACCTCAGGAAGAGGTTATTATTATTATTTATTGTTTTATATAGCGCCATCAAATTCCGTAGCGCTGTACAATGGGTAGACAGAGACAGCAGGTGAGGAAGGCTCTGCTCAAATGAGCTTACAGTCTAGAGGGAGTTAGGGTGTATGATTGAAAACTCCTACATCTCTTGATAATCGCATATTGCCCTAGCTAATGGTAGTAAACCCATAACATACAAGAGTGGGGATAATGGGCAGCTCTGTGTATCTTTCTCCGCTAATCTGGCTGCATTAACTGGGATCCATTCTCCCTTTCGTTCATTCATACGAATTGACAGGATTGGGAAATCTCATTCAAATTACAATTTGTATGAATCCAAATACACAACTAATGTAAGCATTAAAAATCTCCTTTTGGAGTCTGTGGAAAAAATGTTGAAAAGATGCATCTTTATGGATTAATATAGTAACACCCTTTTTTCCTTTGGCAGGTAGAGTTATAACTTGTAGTGTATTTTTTAGAGAAGAATTTGGGGATCAGTGCCTGACCTCACAAATGCTCTTCTGGATGAATGTGCAAAAAATTCCCAGAGAAACAGGAGGGAGGGAGATCCCCAGCTGGCACGCAGCATTCGATGCAGCCACAATGGAGAAGAGGGAGACACCCATCCAGCTCTCAGCAGGTTAAGGTCCAGGAGTTTACTGCTCCACGCTCAATTTGGCCATGTCAATATGATGGAGGCGGAGTGATGTCATTGTTTGAACTTATGATGCCAAACCTGTAACAGGCTCCAATTACACAGACACTCCATAAATACCCTCATAAGCTACCTGGACTTTCGCTCTCTGATGGTCTTGCCTATGGTTCATAGAGCTTCCTCCTCAGTGTGTGATTGATTATCTGTGTTTTGACCTTGGCTTGTTCCAGTTTATGCTGCTCTCTGGCTTTCTCAACCACAGCTTGAACTTTGTTGCTCCCTTTGCCCTGCCTTGTATCTGATGCCGTGCGGGACAGTGTCTAGGTAATGAGGCCTTTAATTTACACATACATAGTTATGAATATTAAATTACTTGTGCATGTCTCCTTTCATTTGTTCCTTCTTTCTCTCTTTCTCTTCTCTTCTTCTCATCCATTCTCTTTCTCTCTTCATTGTCCCTTCTTCCATTCTAAACTTCTCTCTCTCGCCACTCCTTCTTTCTCGGCTACTATATATACTGTGTATATATACTGTATAAAAATATAGTTCATACTGGATAAACTTGGATTTTATGGGAATATGTGTTTCCTATGCTGTGCACATCAGCAACATTCAATAATTTATTCCATTAAAACAACAGTAGGGGTGATTACTTTGTTTGAATGCTGTGCTCATAATGCATTTCCCACTTCCTCTTGCACCCATAAAGCACACCCAGTGGGGCAGAGCAAATTAATGCTTTGTTTGAACAAACTAGAAAAAAGCAAAACATAAAAAGAGATTTCAGCTATTTTGTAAATGTCTTGTTGGTAAATCTAAACCTATGACTTAATCCTATGTAAATATACAGTTCATGAAGTGCAATACTTGACCAAGCATTTATATTTTTATTTAATCATTTCAATATTGTGTAACAATGTAAATGCGTACATTTTTTTTAATCTCTTATTTCTCAACTACAGGAATTCCATGTTTTTCCCCATTTACCCCTTTTGCAATTTGCATCATTGCTGGCTGTCGTGCCTAATTTATTAATTTTTTCGATATTCCACTTTTTGCGTTTACCTCTGTTTGTAATCTGCACCATTGCTGGCTCTCCTGCTTAACTAATCATTCAAGTATTCCACCTTTTGCATTAGTGTAATTCCTTTGTTTGTCATTTGATTTGTCTATATTGAATTATTAGTACCCTGTTAGTCTATTGTGGGATTATTAATTTATTGATAAATACCTTTGCAAGCAGCCATCCATTATATGTGAACTGACTTTAGAGGCACACGCCTCTATCCATCGGTGTGCCACTCTTCATCTAAGTGCCACTAATTAAGAGTTTACCAAGGGAGTTCACCAAGGAGGGCGACAACCTCCCACTTTACTTCATCAAGGAGAGCCGCAGTCCTCTGGAATGCCTTCCTTCAGCCTATTAGTCTTTCCTTCTGCCTTTGACCCTTCAATATGATGGAGGAGATCAGTCAGAAGGGAGTCAGGCACATAGCTGGGTGACAGTAAGACCTGGTTGCAGTGGGGGAGGGAAGAGGAAGAGGGAACCCAGCCTAGAGTTTCTCCATCCCAACAAATTTGCCCATTTAAGTGAGCATGTTGGGGAGGCAGACTCAGAGGTGGGCTTTCCTGAAAAAGCTGTTCTCCTTAACAGCCTGGAGAGCAGCTCATCCAGTGTGCAGGGGATCCGGAAGGAAGGGAAGCCCAGGCAGGTTGCGGTGGTAGGGGATTCTATAATTAAGGAAACAGACAGGGTAATCTGTAGCTCTGATCGCAGCAACCTAATGCTGTTAGCATGTTGCAGACAGAGTGGATAGATTATTAGGAGGGGCTGGTGAGGATCCAGCTGTCTTGGTGCACATTGGCATCAATGACATTTAAGAGGAAGATAGAGTGTCCTAAAAGGTAATTTTAGGGATTTAGGGAGTAAGATTTGTGATGCTACTGACCTGTACCCCGACTGGGTACTCCCATCAATCGTTGCTTCCTCCTGCCATGACGCCAACAATTAACCCCTCCAGCACCAGGCAGAACCAGTGTTGTGGCGGCACTATGGCTATCCGAAGCTTAGCTACACAGCGTGGCTATTGTCCTGAAAAAGACAATAAAGGATCATAGCAGCCCACCCCAAGCATCAGGCAACACTCATGTCGAGGTGAAAACAGGACTCCTTTATTAAAACCAAAGAAAGAGCTATATATAATCAAGTAAGAAAAGGGGCAAGACAAATATCACATGATCTAATTGCCATGTAAGGAAGGAAGTAATTAGATCAAATCCTGCAACACAATATCCGGGGGAAGGACAGGATGACATGAGACATAAATAATTACATTAGTTGGGGACGTAGCCGTGGAATGATGATAGACATATAATTGGCTTGAGACAGACAACGGTTAGGACACAGGGATAACAGGAGCTCACAGGATTGACGGCTACCTGTTGTGTAATTGATAATTAGGTATGCAGCAGTGACACCTAGTCATACCTACAGGGGGTCTTAAGACAAGAGTTAACTCACACAATAACAGGGGAAACACTTCACACCTATACAATCAACAATGCAAAGACAATAAGCCCTCTTCCTACAACAGGATGTCCAGCTGACATTACAGTTTTGAGACTCTGAGTAGTCGATAGGGAGGAGGCTGGCTCTCAGGCCTCTCCAGGGGCCCCAGTGATGGAGGGTTCTGTCACAAGATTAAAAAAACGACCTCCAAGGTAGTATTCTCAGAGATACTACCTGTGCCATGCGCTACACCAGAAAGGCAGTGGGAGATTAGGCAGCTAAATCCATGGCTGAAGTCTTGGTGTAAGATGGAGGATTTGGGGTTTTTAGAGCACTGGGATGATTTTGCTTTGGGGTACAATCTCTATAGTCATGATGGATTGCGCCTAAATGCAAGAGGGTCCAATGTGCTTGGGGAAAGAATGGCTAGATGTTGGAGGAGATTTTAAACTAGGAATTGGGGGAGAGATAAATACCGGGCTAGACAGTATAGAAAGGGAAGACAATTTACTTAGTAACCAGGTGGGTGGATCTGGGGGCTTGGTCTATACAAGGACAGAAAGCGATTACAGCTTTAAGGTCATGTCTACAAATGCTCATAGTTTAGGGAATAAGATCCACAAACTTGTAACAGTAGTGGCAACTGAGAATGTTGATATAGTGGCTGTTACTGGAACATGGTATGAGAAAAATGACTGGGACATATCAATACCGGGGTACTCTGTATATAGAAAAGACAGAAAGGGCAAGAAAGGGGAAGGGGGGCCCAATATGTTTGGGTTACAGTACAATTTGGCAAAAGTAAAGTAACTCGTGTATGTGTGATTTATAGACCCCCAGGACA
This sequence comes from Spea bombifrons, assembly GCF_027358695.1. Classification (NCBI taxonomy): domain Eukaryota; kingdom Metazoa; phylum Chordata; class Amphibia; order Anura; family Pelobatidae; genus Spea; species Spea bombifrons. The sequence continues at coordinate 47,624,532 of NC_071087.1, forward strand.
AGTAGAAGAACTAGGTAATCTACTAGTGGAGGAAATAGCTAAAATTACAGAGAAGGGGGATGTTATAATCATGGGTGACTTTAATCTCTGTGATGTGAACTGGAAAACCAGAGTAGCTGGTTGTGCCCGGAGTGCAGATTATCTGAACTCCCTACTGGGATTATCTTTAAAACAAGGAGGCCATAGTGGATTTAGTGTTCACAAATGGAGATTTGTTAACTGATATTTCTGTAGGTGAATGTTTGGGATCTAGTGAACATCAGTCTGTGTGGTTTAATATACAAACAGTGACTGAGTCACACCACACAAAAAATCCGACTGGGGCAATTTAAATGGAGTTCAGGAAAGATTATTTAAAAGTTGTATTATTGAAGACAACAGAAAATTGTATTAGGCTGGTCAGTAAGAGTAAAAAATTGAAGAAACCGCTGTGATACTTTAGTAAATACAAAAATACCCAAAGTGAGGAAGATCTATAAATTAGGTAGAAAGAAGCAAAGAAAGTTATAAGAGCTGCCAAATCACACGCAGAAGAGAGAATTGCCCTTTCAGTTAAAAAGGGAGATAAAACATTTTTTAGATATATAAATGGGAAAAGGAAAGTAAAACAAGGATTAGTTAGATTAAAAACAAAAGGAGTGTATGTAGAAGAGGATAAAGGTCTAGCTGACTGCCTCAATGAATATTTCGGTTCAGTTTTTACAAATTAAAATGAGGGAAAGCGACCACAGGAAAAAAGAATGTCATTTGATTCATGTGAGTTTATCGAGGCAGAGGTACTACTTCAGTTGTCTAAGGTAAAAACCAATAAATTGATGAGGCCTGGTGGGATACACCCCAAGTTATTAAAACATTTAAGCAAGCGCTGGGATAAACATAAATCCAAGCTAGATATAGGATAATGCCAGGTACTAAGGAAGGTACTCAGAAGTTGGGCAGACTGGATGTGCCTGATGGTTCTTATCTGCTGTCACTTTCTATATTTCTATGTACCTTCAATTTGCAATCCTTAATCTGGTATCTTCTTTCTTCGTCCGCATCTCTGCGGACATAAAATGGAAACGTCCGCCAAAAAAGGCAGCGTTGTTGTTACATCCTCCACAATTCTCCAATATTACCAAAAACACCAACTGAGGGCAATACGGGGGTGCTTGCGGTTCTCCAATTGGGGGAGAGGATGTCACTACAAGCACCACCATTTTGCCCTCTGTTAACATGAGTGGAAAATGACTTTCGGTGCTTTCGGTGACGTACTTTCCTTGGATTGGAGGATTAGGGAGAGGGCGTCACTGCAAGCGCTGCCATGTTACTTCAGTTCACCTGAGGGCAAAATGATGGTGCTTGCAGTTGTCTCCTTTGATTGGAGGATCAGGGGAAGACGTTGTCCTCGCCATATTGCACTAAGTTGACACTTTATATCCATTATAACATATTGTACCTTTGCAGAATCACAAACATACACGAATAATCCAATAATCATTATCGATCAAAAATATGTCCATAAAGTGCTCTAGTGCTTACCCATTAGATAAATGTGACCTCCACTTCCCCTACGCTGTTTCGGTTCTTCTTTTTCAAGGGGTCGCTTTACAGTGTAGCAGAGTGTCATTTCTTAAGTGTTGTCGCAGGAAAAAGCCTCCCATGGATGCCTGGTCGCCGGGACTTCTGGAGGTGCGGAAAACGACCGGCGGAGCTGCCTAACGTGCACCGGTTATCTCGCGGTTTGTCCTGGGGAAACGTTGAACTGTTGTCGCCCCCCTCGGCACCCCCGAGATCGGCGCTGCTCCTTCAGGATCACCCGACGAACGACAACCAAATTATATGGTGGTCTAATCGCGGCGCCGAACTGTCTGGGCTGGGCAGTAAGATGTGTCCTGATTTATTACCTTTTTTTTTCACCTAACCTGTATATAAGCCTGCGTGTTTCCCAATAAAGCGTGTTACTTCCCCGGAACATTAGTTTCGTCTAAAGCTTCAGGGGCCCGCTGGGTCACTAGTTGTCTTTGTCAGGACAACTACGGCACTGTACTCAGCTACGCCTCGGCGGGCTGTGGTGCCGTGAAGCTAGAGTCACAGTACTAGCTCATAAGCCCCATTCCGCTAGTATCGGCTATCGCTAGAAGTGGTTAACCCTTTCTATCCTGGCAGGAAGCATCGCAGAACCGACGGGCATACCCAGCTGGGGTACAAGGTGTGCCCGTGACAATATATATAGTTATGCATACATATTACACCCACTCCAACACCATACTGTCAGATATTTTATGATAGAAAACATGTATTCCATATATTCTGTATTTTACATGAACACAAAATGGAGTCAGAGCCATTTTATTTTACTTAATCATGTAGTGATTATTTCTTTTTGTCCTTGTTCCCTCTATAAATGAGAACAAAGGAGTATTCATGTATAATGATGTTTCAGCGTATATATGATACAATTAATGTTATCTTCCATGAGAAAGTTAAGGAGTAGACACTGCATATCTTTAGAAATGTAACTTGGAATGGGGGATACATGGGAAGACTACCAAGACCTGAGTTACTATCTAGGAAGTAACATTTGGCGATTAGGGTGACCAAGGATAAATTCCAAACACATATGTAATGGTTTTAAGTTAATTCTTAGACCAGAGCGTCTCTCACAGGTAAATTAAGAAATTACAACGGTGTAAATATGAGTAGAAATCCTAATTATAATGGGTAAAACCCATCGTTATGATTGGAGAATTCCAATCAAGAGGTGGAGGCTTTGATAATAAGCCCTGTCTTTAAAAGCTTATGTCTTGAAAAAAAAAAAGAGAGACCTTAAGATCGCACCCTGAAATGGACAGACCCTGACGGACTTATTCACCAAATTCACCCCAGAGAATTGGAATCTTAAGATTCTGGCACCATATTTCACTCTTGGAGTTACTTTGAGTTCTAACCTATATAACTGGTAGAAAGTTATATTCTTTTTCCACTTAATTTCTTGCCAATGAACCTGGATTAATTTCTACAAAGATCGGTGGGACAACAGCAACAAGTGGTGGTAATTATAATTGTTTTATTATTCTGAATAGAGATGAATTTTGTCTTCTTCGTATAGAATTCCCTGTTTCTGGGAAGTAGTATATTGCATTATTGTATATGACGGCTTGTGAGACTGCAGCTTATAACCCGTGATAATGACAATAATGAAAAGGTATTTTTACCTATAGATGAAGTTTGACATTATTTGCATCTATTAGGAACTTCACTTATACTCTTAGACACAATTAAATTATTTTTAATTTGTTATATTAGTTGAACTAATATTAGAGAGATAGTGATATTTTATTACTGCCCTGATTATTATCAATTTTTGGTTGCTGAGTGGGATGGAAATTAATTGTGTGTTAGACTCATAAAGTAGTAATTCATATTGATAACTATCGATAATATACTGTATTTGAATTGATTCATTTTTGACATGTTTTAAGAACTTTGTGTTTTATATTATGCACTGTTTGACTCATATATAGATTTTATAAATTGTATTTACAATAAATATTTTTGATTGACTATCTTGGTGATATCTATCTGATTTGAATTATAATTTTCGGCGATCTGAAAGGATTTAGGATCGGAGATAAAATATAGGGTATCTCCTTAAATTAATATTGTGGATGTGGTACTACAATATTTGGTAGCGTCGTTATTTTGCGTGTGTGATAAAATATTGGTTTTGCCTATTTTGTCTCATTAATATCCCTAACAATACAGATCTACATACAGTGCATACATAAACACACACACACTAACCCAATGCAGTTACACAAATTTAAGGACATAAACACCCCCACACTCTAACTCCATGCTGTTTCATATACAGTGGCGGAACTACCGGGGTCGCAGGGGTCGCGACTGTGACCGGGCCCTGGAGTTCTGCCAGTCAGGGGGGCCAAAGGGGTGCTGAGTGGTCATTTCCACGCTGAGCGCCGGCATATGACGTCATATGCCGGCGCTCAGCGTGGAAATGAGCAGTAAAGCCGAGCGCTCCACGGCAGAGCAGCGAGATAGAGGCCTCGCTCCCCCACCACAGGACTGCAAGGTAAGTGACCTACAAAGGGGGGTAGGGAGAGGGTAGATAGTGAGAAGGGGGGGTAGATAGTGAGAAGGGGGTAGGGAGAGGGTAGATAGTGAGAAGGGGGGTAGGGAGAGGGTAATAGCCTGAGAAGGGAGGGAGAGGGGGTAGATAGTGTGAGAGGGGGATAGGGAGAGGGTAGATAGTGAGAAGGGGGGTAGGGAGCGGGTAGATGGTGTGAGAGGGGGATAGATTGGGGTGGGGGGCCCTTAACAGATTCTCGCACAGGGGCCCTGAGGCTTCTAGTTATGCCCCTGTTCACATACATAAATGGCCACTCTAACACTATACACTTACACCACTTTCATATATACACACACACTAGCTCTCTCTGATTACCCATGCAGCTCACACGTCTGTGTTTGTAATAACTTTGTAAAAATGTAATCATTTATCCTTATTCTTAACAAAAAATATTGGTGCTGGGACCTTGCATACGTGCCATACTCACACTAATGGCAACATGAAATATGAGACTGGTATTCAATATTCAATTATTTTTATGGCAGGTTTTTATTTCCAGTCTGGCCCTGGTTATAACTAAACTTCATGACTTAATGAATTTGTTTTTGTTCTCCCATGAAGTGCCTATATTCGGCAGGTAAATTCATTAGCTTTGGTCAAAATTTAAAATAACATTTTATTTAATGCACATATTTGTAGGTATGGATTTGAGAGATACTAATTTGTTCATTATAAATTTCTGGTTAACCTGTTTTTTAGAGTAATACAATTATAATATATCTTATTTATTATAAAATATACATAGTATTGGTGTACATACGTGCTGAGTAATAGAGATATATAAAAAACGCTTTAAATCTTGAAGCTATTTTTTTTTCGCATTTGATAGATTTAATGAGGCGTACTGTATCAAGAACACAGGTGGGCTTATTTAGTACAGACTGTATGCTTTCATCTCACTGTGGGTCCAGGAACAAATCTTTTTCAATGCACAGTGGGAACAAATATGCAGCTGAACATCCATAATCAAATGTGTTATTTACTAGATAAAATGTCACATATCACATGTGTGCTGATTGGTTTGCCTGTAAAGACAATTTTGTAAGTGATTATTTTGGTTGGAATTTTGAACTTAAGTTTAAAAATAACAGGCATTTTAATAACAGGGTCAGACTGAGGAGAGAAAAGCAGCGCTGGCACTAAGGGCAATGGCAGAATATGTGCGGCCACATGCTATGTTGTTTCACTTGCTTACAGCACAGCAGTGTTAACTCAGCATATTCAAGGACCAGAACTACTGTGCAAGCAGAAGTAAAGGTAAGCAGTCTGCCGCATGAGGTTTGCCTGGTTTGCCTGATGGCCAGTCAAGGCCTAGTGTGAATAATAGTGCAAATATACTAACAGACAACAGACATTACTTTTTTATATTCTTTAACATAATAAAAATATTTTCATGCAAAAAAAAGTTGCATGAAATTACTTTCATACAAAACCGTTATACCATGTTGTTAGTGGAGTTAGTGTGTAGGTATGTATCTGTTCGTGTTAGCAATAATGTGTTTAGGTGTTAAGAGTGTGCGTGTTTGCATGAGTGTGTGTGTTTTTGTGATAGCATTAGTGTGTATATGTACGTTTTTTCCATTTATTTATTGTTTTATATAGCGCCATCATATTCCGTAATGCTTTACAATGGGTAGACAGGATATAACAATTTTAAGATGGAGACGGCAGTTTTTAGAGACTGAATGTGGGGGTAAAAGAGAGGTCAGAATCAAAAGGTGAAAACAGTGAGCATGAGTGTGTGTTTGTGTAAGCATGAATGTGTATGTTAGTGTGTATGTATGTGAATGTGTACCTGTGTGTTAGCATGAGTGTATTATGTGTATTAAGTGTTTATGTGAGTGTTACTGTAGTGTGCGAATCGGTATAGTGTAAATGTGTGCACTAGTGATTATGTTGCATATTTGCATTTGTACAATTATGTCCTCTAAAACATGCACCAGGAGGATGACTGAGGATGTAATGGTACAACCTGTAAAAAATGATGTGGTGCACTCACACGTGTGTATGAGTAGTTAGCATGTGTGCATATGTGTAAGTATGTGTGTTAACAGGAATGTGTGTGTTAACATGAGTGCAAATGTTGAAGCGTTTGTGTTGGTGCGACTGGCATTACCCAACAGGTCCAATAGGTTTTCTACCCTGGCCATAGGATATGCAAAAAACGTAGAGTTCGAATTGACTTTTCTAAAGTCTATGAATATCCTAGTTGAAGCATCTGGTTTGGGGACCATGAACACATTCAATATGTACCCTGTTCTTTGTTTCTAACACCCTGTCTCCTTAATGAGACTTATCAATGTTGTCTTACCAATGTTTGTCTGCATCCTGAATCCACCAATGCCTGTACTGTCTGGCCAGCTGTTGTCACAGGTATAGTAAATTTGGTCCATTCGTCTTTGAATCAATTCTCTGTTTGAAATATGCATAATATCAGTATACAAAAATGTCAGGAAGATATGTGATAATATGCATAAGGTTATACAGAATCAATGTACGTATATAACAAACATCCCGTAACACAGTATGGTGAGCGAACCACAGTTGATAACAAGACAGGATAAAAAAGAATAGCATACCAGAGTCTTTGGTACCCCAGTGTTTGTTAGTAAGAATTAAAGTATTTGTCCGGAGAATGTGCAATCATAATATAATACAGTAGTAAAACAAATTTCTAATACAAGAAAAACCGAAAACCGGGATTTCAAAGCTCAGAGCTAAAAACTAAACACACTGCATAACCATGCCACTGAATTCTGTGCGTGCAACGTTAGAACGAAGGAATAGGAGAATATTCACCTCACCAAAGGCCCATGGGAAATGCCAGTCAATAAGAGCCAAAGGAGACTAGGGGGTATAAGTCGAGCATATTTCGTGTAGACGGGTTAAAGAAATAAAGGTCGACCAAGGTAGCCATTTAAGACCATTCCGATATTCCCTCCCGTGGGAGGCGGCCACTAAATCTTCCATTTGAGAAATAAAAGTGACCCTGGAAATCCAGGCAGTGATAGGAGGGGGACCAGGGGCTTTCCAGAATCTTGGGATGACAGACTTGCCTGCCTGAATTAAATGAATTACCAGAGAACGTTTGTATGAGCCATATGAGGATTGCGTGTGGTGGAGCAATAATGCCTCAGGAGAGGCAGAGAAATCAGAGTCTGCCACCTCCTGTATCACCACAACCCTCCAAAATGGACCTATAACAACACACTGCCACCATAGATGCATATAGGATCCATCCGAAGCCCCGCATGTCCAACACAGAGGTGATACGTGGGGTAGATATTAGTGCAATTCTGAAGGGACCTTATACCTGCGAGATAACAGTTTGAATGAACCTTCTTGAATTTTGCTTGAAAGGACACCTTTATGGGTGAGTAGCAGTATTTTATCCCAATCGCACTCATCAAACTGTACCCCAAGATCCCTTTCACATAAACTCAGAAAAATCGGTTTCGTATTACCATGTTCAGAAGGTGAAAGAAGGTGAGCTGGTTCCTTAGTTAAGATAAATAATTTCTCAAAATTGGACATTTCCCTAGTGATTTGGGGGTTTGGAAACAGATTTGCCAGGTAGTGCTTTATTTGATGATATAGGAAAAAAGTCCGGAAATCAGGAGTGGATTGCTGAGTTAAACCTTGAAGGGGTCTAAAGTCAGTGCCCTGTAGGATCTGACATACCCTGACGAGTTTCAAACGTTGAGATGGAAACAGACCTGAAAGTCCCTTATGAATGTTTGGGTGTAGTTCCAGATTATGTGTAAGTGGGAATAAGGGACCTGTCTCCAATATACCTTGTGAGGTTATTCTCTTCAGAACGCGCAAGGTGGGAGAGATTGTGGGGTGTTTGGGGATCATCAATTTCTTAAAACGGTCCAATAACTATGGGGCTGCCAAGATCTGATGGTTAAAGAAGGAATTCCCTTGTGTGTGTCTATTGGATGCAATTCCCTTGTGTGTTTATTGGACGTAACTCAATCCCTTGTACTGTTTAAATACCCCTGTGTTCCCAAATAAAGTCCTGTTTTCACCTCAACATGAGTGTTGCCTGATGCTTGGGGTGGGCTGCTATGATCCTGTATTGTCTTTTTCAGGACAATAGCCACGCTGTGTAGCTAAGCTTCGGATAGCCACAGTGCCAAGGCAGCTCCGGTGCAGCGACGTCCCCCCTTCTATCCCTGACTTAACGTGTCGGCTTGGGGCTGTCCGGGAAAGATAGGTGGGCATTAGGTCGTCTCTGCTCCCCAGTCTTTAGAGTGTGGCGCTCTGCACCTGGGCCCATAGCCTGTAGGGAGAAGGCTGGCCCTCAAGCCCCTTTAGAAACCCATGGCATGGAGGCCTCTGTGACAGTCCCCTAGCCCGATTGCTCCTACAAGGGTAGCGCTTATCGCATATATGTGTTAGACATGCATTTTTAACTACATAATGAGTACTTATCTCTTTGAAGTAAAGACTATGATTGAAACATGATTTAAAAATTACAGTTGAACTGGCAGTTTTGTTAATATAAGACCCTGCTGCCAATATATATAAATATTTGATCCTGCCACCTATATATATATATATATATATATATATATATATATATATATATATATATATATATATATATATATATTAGCCCCTGCTGCCCATATATTTTAATATTAGCCCCAGTTGCCGATATATATTAATATTAGTCCCTGCTGCCGACAGCAGGTATAGATCAACACATTCACACACAAACCCAGCTTTGCATGTATAGATCAATTGAAATTCACTTGTGATCTCAGCACTGAAGGTATATATCAAATAAACAGAATCAGACATACAAATCCTGTATTTGCAGGTATACAATAATAATATATGAAACATAGCATTGCAGGTATAGATCAAATAAATACATGGAAACAGCATTGCAGGTATTAATCAACTGAACAAGATATACAAACCCTGTATTTTCAGGTATACATAAATAATGTATGGAAACATAGCATAGCAGATATGGATCTACAGAATAACACGCAAATCCAGCTTTGCAGTTATAGATCAATTGGAATTCACATAAAAACACGGCATTAAAGGTATATTTAAGCCCCCCTAAATTACAGGCATAGATCACAGATTGCACACCCCAAAGCCAGCCCTGTCGTCCACATTGCCCACATAGAACCTGATCAGCACCCAGATTACACACACAAGACTTGCCATCTTTTTCCCCAAACAGGACACCATGAGTCAACTTTCTCTCCAAAGAGCCGGTCCCATCTTTGTCCCATAAACACCCTTCTTGTGCCATCTTTGCCTTTCCACAAATCAATTATACATCTATGATACACACAAACGCTTTTACAGTCACTCACCAATTGACACTTTCATTCACATAATTCATTCACATAATCGTTTATTCTCTCACACAAATAAATTACACATATTCATTAATGCATCCACACACAAATTACCGTATTTGCTCGATTATAAGATGAGGTTTTTTCCAGAGCAAATGCTCTGAAAAATACCCCTCGTCTTATAATCGAGGTCGTCTTCTAATCAGACCTCATTCTGCTTCGGCCGTGCTGCTTACCGGGCTTTGATCGCGAGCAGCGTCTCTGCTATTAGCAGCAGGAAACAGGAAGCTAGCACAGTCCTCACATAACTCTACCTCCCCCCCTCCTTCCTCTGGGGGCGGGGCCAGAGAAGTTGCTTGCACAGCAGGGCCCCTGCAGAAGTCTGCGAGTGGGAGATCTGCAGTTCATGTAAGGGGGTGGGGGGTTGAGCGTGTGTGTGTATGTGTGATTTATGGAATGAATGAGTATTTAAATGTTTGTGAATGAGTGTGTGTGTGATAGCATGGATGTGTAAGGGTGGTGGGGGTGGTAGCATGGCATAGGGAGGGTGTAATCACACTTCTAACATCCCCAGGTTCCAGCATGTACTGGCTGCCTTGGCTTGATAGGAGTGTGATTGCTGTTAGCAGTATATATATATATATATATATATATATCTCCAGAAATAATGCATTTTAACCCCCTATATGCCACTCAGCCCCATGATATGCCTTTTAACCCCCTATATGCCAGAGTGGCATATAGGGGTATAAGGCATATCAAGGGGCAGAGGGGCATATAGGGGGTTAAAAGGCACATCATGGGGCAGAGTGGCGAATAGGGGGGTATAAGGCATTTCTGGGGCCAGAGTGGCAAGCCTGGGGGCAGATGTGCATAACTGGGGGGGCAGGTTGGCAAATAAAAGGAAATAAAAAATATATTTTTCTCAATCATAGCTTTTATTAAATATGAAAATTAGTTTACATGAATTAATATTTACTGGTAAAACTTTTTTCCTAAATTAATTATATTCAGGCTTTTTGTTTTTTTCCTAAATTAATATTTTGATTTTGGGGGGTCGTCTTATAATCAGGGTCGTCTTATAATCGAGCAAATACGGTAATTCTCTCCCTCATTCAGACAACTTATCCACACATTAATTCATTCTCTCCCTCATTCAGACAATTCATCCACACGTTAATTCATTCTTTCCCTCATTCAGACAATTTATCCACACATTAATTCATACTCTCCCTCATTCAGACAATTCATCCACACATGAATTCATTCTCTCCCTTATTCAGATAATTCATCCACACATTAATTCATACTCTCCCTCATTCAGACAATTCATTCACACATTAATTCATACTCTCCCTCATTCAGACGATTCATCCACACATTAATTTATACTCTCCCTCATTCAGACAATTCATCCACACATTAATTCATTCTCTCTCTCATTTAGACAATTCATCCACACATTAATTCATTCTCTCCCTCATTTAGACAATTTATCCACACATAAATTCATTCTCTCCCTCATTTAGACAATTCATCCACACATTAATTCATTCTCTCCCTCATTCAGACAATTCATACACACATTAATTCATACTCTCCCTCATGCACAAAATTTATCCACACATTAATTCATTTATTATATCACTTAATCTCACTCTTTATTTCAATATTCTTACAACCTTCTTCCTCACTATCTACCCCCTCTCCCTCCCTTCTCACAATCTGCCCCCTGTCATGCTCTTCCCAGGCTGCAGAGCTGCATGTCTTTTGTTTCCATGTCTTGCTGTGCTCCATTTCTGGATTTATGTATGTTCTGTCCTGAATCTCTGATTCCTTGATTCCAGTCTTGCTCTTTGCTTCAGCTCTGTTTCCTTTATAAGGTGTGCCCCAACTGTGTGTTCTGTTTGTCTCAATCAGCAGTCTATAGGTATGTCTCTCTGATATGTGTTTGGATTTCATGTTTGGTTCATGTTTAGTTCCTCTGTAGGCAGGCTCTAGCGTTAGGACCCACCGTCATTGGAGTACTTTGGCGTAGTGGTGGGCTAAGCATACTATGGCCATAAGATGTGACGGAATCTCCAATAGTTATCATACAGTCCTAGGCTAGTTCCTGTATTCATGTGTGTCAGTCTGTGATGTAACCTGTGGGTAGTCCTGTCGTGTAACCCCGGTAGAGGGGTGTCCTGTCGTGTAACCCCAGTAGAGGGGTGTCCTGTCTTGAATCCCCGGTAGAGAGGTGTCCTGTCTTGTAACCCTGTTAGAGGGGTGTCCTGTCTTGAATCCCTGGTAGAGGGGTGTCCTGTCTTGAATCCCTGGTAGAGGGGTGTCCTGTCCTGTTCATGTCAGATTCTGAGTATTCCTTGTCTTGTTCCCTGTTGTGCCCTATATTATGTTTTTCTTGTCTGGTTATGTTTCTTGCTTGGTCCCCTGCTCCTTGCTCTGTCACCCTTGCTTGCTATGTTTCTCCTGTACTCTGCTTATCTTCCCCACTCTCAGCCTGCAGCATACTGCACATGATTCCTGTGCTACGTCTCATGCCTGCTCCAGGGTGCCTGCAAGATATCTCCGAGTTCTGTTCTGTCATCATCTGCTGCTATGTCAGACCGCTGGTATGTGGCTGCACAACCCTAGATGCCCACTGGGAGAGTCCTGTCGCTCTGCACCAGGCCCTGTTCAACTCCGCTCCTGCACCGTAACTTCTGCACACAATCTTTGGGCGCTCTGGGTCTTTACAGTTGTCTGTATGGACCCGGTTCCGTGACACCGCTCTCCCTCTTCCCACAATCTACCCCCCTATCCCTCTTCCCACAATCTACCCCCCTATCCCTCTTCCCACAATCTACCCCCTATCCCTCTTCTCACAATCTACCCCCCTATCCCTCTTCTCACAATCTACCCCCCTCTCCCTCTTCTCACAATCTACCCCCCTCTCCCTCTTCTCAAGACTGATGCTGCCCAGGACCCATTGGGGGACTGTCCCAGGCAATCCCGGACACGTGGTCACACGCCACCACGGGTGATTAAAAGTGCAGAGGGGGCCCCAAACCGGCAGTATGACTGCCAGTGGGCCCCCGAAGGATAGTGAGCCCAGGGCAAATGCCCACTTTGCCCGCTGGATAAAGCGGCCCTGATTGCATGCATGTATTGCAGATGATGTATGAAAAGTTATGTGTAAATAGATTAAAAAAGTGTCCTGTATAATCCCATTAATGTGGTGATACTAAAGTGTATGAAACCTACATGCTTTTTTATTGATGACTCAATTTAATATAACTTACCTCCTGTGATACTTCAAAGACATCTTAGATTTTCATATAAATGAACTGACACTTTACACAAATGTTGCATACGTACAAACAAGTCATAGAAACATAGAATCATAGAAAGTAACGGCAGATAAGAACCAGTAGGCCCATCCAGTCTGCCCAACCTCTGAGTACTTTCCTTTAGTACTTGCCCTTATCCTATATCTAGCTTGGCCTTATGCCTATCCCATGCTTGCTTAAATGACTTTACTGTATTAACATCTACCACTTCTGCTGGAAGGCTATTCCATGCGTCCACTACCCTTTCCGTAAAGTAATATTTTCTGATGTTACCATTAAACCTTTGCCCCTCTAGTTTATGGTTGTGTCCTCTTGTTGTGGTAGTATTTCTCCTTTTAAATAAACTATCTTCCTTTACCTTGTTGATTCCCTTTAAGTATTTAAATGCTTCTCCCTCCAGGAACATCAACCCTGTTGCAAATTTTTGTGTCGTCAGCAAATAAACATACCTTTCCATCAAGACCATCTACAATATCACTAATAAAGATATTAAAGAGAATGGGTCCAAGTACAGATCCCTGAGGTAACCCACTGGTAACAAGACCTTGTTCTGAATCTACGCCATTGACTACAACCGTCTATTGTCTGTCACTCAGCCACTCCCTAATCCATTCAACAACATTGGGATCTAAACCCAGAGATTGCAGTTTATTTATAAGTCTTCTATGTGGGACAGTGTCAAAGGCCTTACTGAAATCCAGGTACGCAATGTCTACTGCACCATCTTGATCAATTACTTTAGTCACCCAATCAAAAAAATCAATAAGATTTGTTTGGCATGATCTTCCTGAGGAAAACCCATGTTGTTTTTGATCTTGACACCCATGTGACTTCAGATGTTCAAGTCAAGGCTCATTTTCATGTAAAAAATAATCATTGAGTTTGGCTTGAGGCATATTCAGATCATCTGAAATGATCTTAAAAATACAATCATTTTTACATTTCTAGCCTCCTCATTCTCTTTCAAGCAACAAATAAAGATTATAAATCTTAAATGCAAGTTGAATGCATGAAATTAATGTTCTGGAATCCTTAAACTTGGTTACATTTTTCAGTTTGAGCAGGGAATATTGAAGTTTGTGTTTTGTCGCTCTGCACCAGGCCCTGTTCAACTCCGCTCCTGCACCGTAACTTCTGCACACAATCTTTGGGCGCTCTGGGTCTTTACAGTTGTCTGTATGGACCCGGTTCCGTGACACCGCTCTCCCTCTTCCCACAATCTACCCCCTATCCCTCTTCCCACAATCGACCCCCCTATCCCTCTTCCCACAATCTACCCCCCTATCCCTCTTCTCACAATCTACCCCCTCTCCCTCTCCTCACAATCTACCCCCCTATACCTCTTCTCACAATCTACCCCCCTCTCCCTCTTCTCACAATCTACCCCCCCTCTCCCTCTTCTCAAGACTGATGCTGCCCAGGACCCATTGGGGGACTGTCCCAGGCAATCCCGGACACGTGGTCACACGCCGCCACGGGTGATTAAAAGTGCAGAGGGGGCCCCAAACCGGCAGTATGACTGCCAGTGGGCCCCCGAAGGATAGTGAGCCCAGGGCAAATGCCCACTTTGCCCGCTGGATAAAGCGGCCCTGATTGCATGCATGTATTGCAGATGATGTATGAAAAGTTATGTGTAAATAGATTAAAAAAGTGTCCTGTATAATCCCATTAATGTGGTGATACCAAAGTGTATGAAACCTACATGCTTTTTTATTGATGACTCAATTTAATATAACTTACCTCCTGTGATACTTCAAAGACATCTTAGATTTTCATATAAATGAACTGACACTTTACACAAATGTTGCATACGTACAAACAAGTCATAGAAACATAGAAAGTAACGGCAGATAAGAACCAGTAGGCCCATCCAGTCTGCCCAACCTCTGAGTACTTTCCTTTAGTACTTGCCCTTATCCTATATCTAGCTTGGCCTTATGCCTATCCCATGCTTGCTTAAATGACTTTACTGTATTAACATCTACCACTTGTGCTGGAAGGCTATTCCATGCGTCCACTACCCTTTCCGTAAAGTAATATTTTCTGATGTTACCATTAAACCTTTGCCCCTCTAGTTCATGGTTGTGTCCTCTTGTTGTGGTAGTATTTCTCCTTTTAAATAAACTATCTTCCTTTACCTTGTTGATTCCCTTTAAGTATTTAAATGCTTCTCCCTCCAGGAACATCAACCCTGTTGCAAATTTTTGTGTCGTCAGCAAATAAACATACCTTTCCATCAAGACCATCTACAATATCACTAATAAAGATATTAAAGAGAATGGGTCCAAGTACAGATCCCTGAGGTATCCCACTGGTAACAAGACCTTGTTCTGAATCTACGCCATTGACTACAACCCTCTATTGTCTGTCACTCAGCCACTCCCTAATCCATTCAACAACATTGGGATCTAAACCCAGAGATTGCAGTTTATTTATAAGTCTTCTATGTGGGACAGTGTCAAAGGCCTTACTGAAATCCAGATACGCAATGTCTACTGCACCATCTTGATCAATTACTTTAGTCACCCAATCAAAAAAATCAATAAGATTTGTTTGGCAAGATCTTCCTGAGGAAAACCCATGTTGTTTTTGATCTTGACACCCATGTGACTTCAGATGTTCAAGTCAAGGCTCATTTTCATGTAAAAAATAATCATTGAGTTTGGCTTGAGGCATATTCAGATCATCTGAAATGATCTTAAAAATACAATCATTTTTACATTTCTAGCCTCCTCATTCTCTTTCAAGCAACAAATAAAGATTATAAATCTTAAATGCAAGTTGAATGCATGAAAATAATGTTCTGGAATCCTTAAACTTGGTTACATTTTTCAGTTTGAGCAGGGAATATTGAAGTTTGTGTTTTGTCTTATAACGTGAGAGTTGAGATATCACACTACTTCACAAAAAATATCTCACTTTACTAATTAGCAAAAGGCATGTGTCTTTTAGTGGTTTATTACAACTGGAAAAAATAAGAGGTAGAATAAAGTCACAAACAAAAACAAATGGTATGGTACATAAGTCACCTAATCTAATCTTTTAGTAATTAGTCTATTTAATACATAATAGGTTTCAGACCTTGTGCTAATGTGAACAAGCAAACAATTGAACACGTTCATTTCTTCATAATTAGGAGACATTTAACTTCTTAGGTGTACAAAGGAAACACTACTTTGGGGAATTAATTTGCAAACCATCTATATGCATCACTCAGAATCATTAAAAAATGGACTATTTCCTAATTAAAAAATATATATAATTAACCTAGCCACTAGCCAGGGAAGGAGGTTCTCACCCAAGATTGGACAGTACATGGTTCGATGAAGTTGTCCTGTCCCCTAAGCAGAAAAACACCCTCAAAGCATAATGTTTCCACCTCCATGTTCGACGGTGGGGATTGTGTTCTTGGAATCATAGGCAACATTCCTCTTCCTCTAAACACAGCGAGTTGAGTGTCTTTGTTTAACAGATGTGTTACCATATCTTATTTCTTTTCATTGTTTGTAAATTCTACCTCTTTATTATTTTGGACATTTGTATCTGCCTATTTCACCTCATACATTTTATACATTGACTGCAACAAAAATAATTGTGTGTATTGCAGATTATATTAATTATATACTGTGCAATCCCACTTGGGAGCATATAGAATTTTAGTTCTCTTGTGCCATTACAGAGAAAAAATCTCCATCTACATATCAGTCTGATCCTGCCCAAGAGGAGCCCAGACATTTAACTCCTTGCTTTTTTGTGTCTAGATGGATAGCAACTCTAATCCACTGACGAGGCCAATGAAGGCCGAAGTGTATGTCTGAGGTTTCTTGTTTTGGTTCTGGACTGCCATTTTGGGTGAGACCAGACTGATATGGAGATCCCCGCTTGGGAGCAAAAATTTGAGCTGCTCCGAAGCGGGGATGCACCATAGGGCAGGCTATGAAGTGGCCTTCTGTTGTTGGTGAGCATTTTGTATGACAATGATTTAGATTTCACCTTTATTGTGAATGATAAACCATTCTTGATACCAGATGAAAAAACAATATGAATGTAAATATGTTATATGATTTAACGTAATGCAGCAATTCATAACATAATGTATTTATGTATATACAATTATATTCCATTATTCTGCTGCAATTGTAAAGTTCACAATGTTCTTTTATTGTACAAGACTGTATAACTGTATCTTGTAGATCTACATCTTCATTACAAGATTAGCATGATTAAAAGTTATTTTGTGTAGCAGGAGAAAGTTGAAGCTTAATTTGGACTGTTCAGCTCGCATGACCTTTTACAAACCCAGCATCAGGAAAGATTTACAGTACTGTAAAAGTTCAGTAACTTTTGGCAAAGGTCCTAATATTAAACTTTTCTGTTACAAATAATTGACAAGATTCCCATTATTATTCTAGCAGCAACCAGGGAATCTGAATGTGTATGCCTTTTATGCTTTTTAGGTTGTGCGCTCTTCTTTCTGTGTATTTTTTGCTGTGCATATAGGCAGGTTATGAACAATCCTTAGGGTTGAGCAGCCCCACTTGCCACACAGGTGCCTCAATGTTTTAAATTGCTTGAGAGTCTCATTTAGGTTACAATGCAATGCAGTCCCACTGATTCTGGTCCTTGTTAAGAAATATATCCCTGATAAAATAGATAACTCGTTAAACTTGGTGTAATTTGACATAGTTGCGAGCTAAGCAATATATGGCCGTATAGTAAAATATAATCCCCAATTCTTATGTCTTAGGTGTTCTTTTAATAGTATTTCCTGGATATGCCATGAAATCTTGCTTTATTGGTATAAATTATTATAATTCTTGCAGCAACTCGTGAATCTAATTGTGAATGCCACTTGGGTCTTTACTGCTTTCTGTTATCTTGACCAGGCTTATAACCTGTGGCCTTGTAGCCCATGGAACAATGCAGCTGAAAGTGGCCTTGACTGAGTGAGGAGGTGGGCTTAAGGGATATTTGTTAAGGGATGTTGGAAGGTCCTTTATAAATAGGTCCCTCCATTTTGTAACTGTCCCTCCTAATCAGTATTTCTTACCTGAATCTTCCCACTTTCCCTCCCTGGTCACTGTAAGGTGGGGGTGGAATAATGGTTGGTTAATGGTTTGGTTGGTGTTGGTAGTTTCGAGCTGGTCGGTGGCTCAGAAGCTGTGTGGGAAAGGTGCATCTTGGTATGCTCTTATTCCTTTTGGTGGCAATTCTGGCAATTCCTTTATTGTGTTAATAATTTGCTGTGGTTTTGTTTCCCATACATATTCAAATCTGTGGCCAATTTTTATCCAAACAGTTTGGTGCCTGTATGTTTATTTGGTTGGGGGTTATGGTATTGGAAATCCAGGCCCACAAAATCGAAAGTGGTCTGTGGCAAATTAAACTGCTTTAATTGTATTCACAAAAAAACATGGTACTTTACTCTGTAGCAAAATGTATTTTTGTTAATAGTTTGAATTCAGTATCAAATTTCATTATATGAACGGGTAATGGTTTAAAATGAGGGATAGAAAATACAGTAAAAAAAAAACTGACTGGTATAGCTGGAGGCTATACTTATCAACTATTTGATACAATGCTTTCAGATCTCCATGGAGCTCTTTTGAAGCAATGCAAGATTTACAATTACAGTGCCATCTGATATCATCCCAGACAGAAGTAGTTTGATGTTAGCATAAAAAAACAGTATAAAAACCCTGGCATGTTTTCAGCCTTCAATTGTTTAACATTAGGGCACTTTTTTATTAATCAACAGAAGTATCTCACGTATGGGTAATTTGTTTTGCTAATAATACAACCTAAATAACAATAATTATTTATTTAGTTTTAGATAAACTGTCAGTCTCATAAAATATTTTATAAGCATTTAAATTTTATAAGTATTTTAATCTCAGTCTGCAAGTTGGTCTGTCAGAACCAGAAACGGAGCGTAGCGCAGGGTTGCGATCAAGGCTTTAATAAGCAAAACAACAATATACAGCAACAGTAAGAGGATAATCCGAAGAGTAGTCAAAAAACAGTTCCAAGGTCAAAGCTGGTAGCAAAGGTTCAATAAAGAGGTCACAGTCCAAAATCCAGGGCAAATGCAAGAAGGGGAATCCAAAGGGTAGCCAGGGGTCAAAAACAGTAGTTCAAGTAGATAGTTCCAAAATTGTCTGTAGAAGGTAATAGGGAACACACAGCTTAACTAGCTAGCTGATTAGCCACTCCTCCATGCTTCCATCCTTCCTCCTAAGTACAACCACGCCTCCATGCCACCAGGAAAGTGCACGCTTTTGCCAAGCATGGTGCGCATCGAAATCGAGGCCAGGGATACGGCCTACCCCGTGGACGTGTGATCATACCACGAGGGAACTGTCGCCGGGAACCTGTCCCCCGAGAGGAAGACCCCCTTGATAAGGTGGGTGGAAGTCCCCGATCCTGACATGGTCTCTTTGTTCCTTTTTCATTATCACAGTAGGAATAATTACACACTGCTGTAGATGTGTACCGATCGCATACTTAAGCTTGCGGGACGCGGTCAGTGGGTGGTGCCGCTGCCGTCGGTGGGAGATCCCACTGCCGTTGGAGGGCAGTCCTACTGATCTCAATGGGCGGTCCTGCGTATGTCAGGGGCGTTCACGCTAATGTTGGGAGCATTTTCCCTGTAGTCAGTGGGCGGGGGGTAGGGCGTGTCAAGACCCGGCCCACGCAACCCGGAGGATTCTGATATTGACCCGGAAAAGTGGTGCCGCACCTGCCAACAAAACCAGGAAATACTATCATTTAAGTTTCATCTGCTGAGGCATTGAACAGACTCAAAGATCTGCCAACATAACAAGGGCAGCATCATTAGGTCTTGATGTTCTGTGTCCACAGAATGTGCCTATTTGCATGTGCATTTATTAGCAGTCTGGAAAATCCATGCATTAGCCAGGAAAGCTAGCAGCTGAGAAATAGGTCTGATTTTTAAGGCTATTATGTCTAGTACTATTAAAGACTATGGGTACATACAACTGGGTTCAAGGTAGAGTCCATAGATGGTCATACCTGCTTGTCCCTGCCAACCATACTGGAGTGCAATCACATTCCTGACAACCGGTCCGAGATACCTACACCAGAGGTAGCAGCATTCCACCCCCACCTGAGGCGTATAGCTCACTTGATACCGGAACTGGACCCAGAAGCCTCTCCTTAGAAGAGACATATTACGAGTTCACAAGGCTAGAGGACAGATTAATGGCCCCCAAAACGCTCCATCCGCCCAGAGACTTGACCTAGGATGGGTCATCATAGGAGACGTCTGTCTAGGAGCAGCGCACAAGCCGACCTCAGTCAACAGTATGCTCACCAACACACTTGAAAATGGACGTCCTTCTCTATTCCAGCATTGTCAGAGTAGTTTCCTGATAAAAGAATTGCCACACAGCGCTCCCGTGCCTTGTCCTTTCGTGGATCCCTTCTTTGAAGACCACACTTGCGATGATGAGCAAGATCACTTAGGGTGCACAGTCTTCCACAGGACAAGAGAAGACAACAGGGTTGCAATGTCCATAGAAGACAGGCTGTTCTTGGATATCATGGATCAAGGAATAGTAAAAGACAAGTCAAGAAGCTGGGTCGCACCTTTACCATTTAAACCCCAGAGACGACACTTACCTAACAACAAAGAACTTGTCTACAGTTGATTAATCTCCCTCAAACACAAACTTCAGAGGACACCAGAGATGAAAGAACATTTCTTTACCTTCATGGAAAGAATATTCCAGAACAACCACGCAGAAATTGCACCCACGCTCCAAGACTCAGAGGAGTGTTGGTACTTACCCATATTCGGCGTGTATCATCCTAAGAAACCAGGACAGATAATTTATGGCCGACATACAACAGATGTTTCACTGCTTCCTTGTCAAGGAAGAACACAGAAACTACTTGAGTTTCTCCTGGTACCGCAACAACGACCCCAATGGAGACATTGTAGAATATGGAATGAGAGTGCACATTTTCAGAAACAGTCCTTCCCCTGCAGTTGCTATCTACAGTCTCAGACATTCAGCCCGAGAGGGTGAAGCAAAGTATGGGAGCAAAGTATGGGAAATCTACATCCACAAACGAGACTGCAATCAATCTTCTGAAATGAGCTCAAGAAATGCTCGCTCTATCTAATTTGAGGTTGCACAAAATCGCCTCCAACAGTCGAGAGTTAATGGAGGCCTTCTCACCTCTCAAGTGATCTAAAAAACTTGAATCTTAGCACAGACTGCCTTCCGATGCAACGAAGCCTTGGTTTGCTCTGGGATTTAAAGGCAGACACATTCACCTTCCAAATCAGCAAGGAAGAAAAAGCCTTCACACGCAGAGGAGTCCTGTCTACCATAAACAGCTTATATGATCCTCTTGGATTCGTAACGCCTGTTACCATTCAAGGTAAAATGTTGTTAAGAGACTTCACCACAGAGACGGCTGATTGGGATGATCCGCTTCCCATGGAGAAAAAAGACCTGTGGACAGGATGGAGGAAGTCTCTCGAATCTTTGTCCAGCCTTCGGGTGGCACGACCATCAACTGAAGTCAAGATGCAAAGACTTTATATCTTCTGTGATGCTTCAGTCATGGCGATTGCAGCCGTAGCATACTTGAAGACCATAGACATCAAAGAACAATGCCATGTGGGTTTTGTTATGAGCCGGACTAAACTGGCACCACTCCGCGAGCACACGATACCCAGACTGGAACTCTGCGCTGCTGTGCTTGCAGTGGAGTTGGCTGAACTTATAACAACAGGAATGAACCCGGAAATCGGGGAAGTCGAGTTTTACACGGACAGTAAGGTAGTCCTAGGATATATTTGCAATGAAATGAGACACTTTTATGTCTATGTCAGCAATCGGGTGCTAAGGATCAGGAGATCCACTTGTCCTAAACAGTGGCACTATGTGTCCACACACCATAATCCTGCGGACCATGCGACTAGATCTGTCGCAGCAAGTCACCTTAAAGACACAACATGGTTTATGGGTCCTGCATTCCTGTACCTTTCAACATCTCGCAACATCGAACCTGACTCGTTTGGATTGGTAGACTCAGATGCCGATCAAGAAATCCGACCTGAAGTATCTGTTCTACGTACGGTGTTATAGCCTGTCTAGTTCATATCGCTCAGTCTTACAAGTCGACATTACCTGAGAGCTGGAAGCCCTGCAAAGGTTGGCAACACTGCAAACATGCCTTTACCACTCCTAATTTGGAAAAGTCCAAGAAAAAAGTAATTTGCACTATACAACGTGAATGTTATGCTAAAGAAATAGACTGCCTCAGCAAAGGCCAAACAGTCATCAAGGATAGTGCTTTGAAGAAGTTTGATCCCTTCATTGACCAAGACGGGTTGCTAAGAATAGGAGGCCGTCTTCAAGAAGCCAAAGTGGAATTTGTGGAGAAACATCCTGTAATAATTCCCGGACATAATCATGTCACGACTCTGCTCGTGCGGCACCACCACGTTCTAGTGAAACATCAAGGCCGATTGTTTACCAAATGGAATCTACGAGCTGCCGGACTATGGATAGTTGCAGCTAAGAGGTGTGTGAGCAAGCTCATCTTCAACTGCGTTACCTGTCGCAAACTTCGTGGCATGTTCCAGAACCCAAAGATGGCCAGTCTTCCAACTGAGAGGCTCAGTACAGATCCTCCTTTCACCAACGTTGGTCTGGATGTATTTGGTCATGTTTACTTGTATGTCCAGCAGAGCTGTCCATATAGAAGTGATCGAATCCTTGGACACTTCAAGTTTCATAAACGCACTTCGACGCTTTATTGCCATCAGAGGGCCCGT
The DNA here is from genome assembly GCF_027358695.1 of Spea bombifrons. Lineage (NCBI taxonomy): Eukaryota > Metazoa > Chordata > Amphibia > Anura > Pelobatidae > Spea > Spea bombifrons. The sequence goes on from NC_071087.1 coordinate 47,647,134, forward strand.
GAAGCATATTTGTTCGGACAGAGGCACGAATTTCGTCGGGGCAGTGAGAGAACTTCAAATTCCTTCCAACTTGGACACTACCAATGTGGAAAGATATTTGAATGAGCAAGGATGCACCTGGACCTTTAATCCACCTAATTCTTCTCACATGGGCGGCGTCTGGGAAAGGATGATAGGGATAGCAAAAAAAATCTAAGATTCTATCTTCTTGAAAGTGTGGAGTACAAGGCTCACAGGTGCACAACTAGCAATTTCATAATCACAATGCATAGGCAAAATCTCCTCTTAACTATGCAGACTCATGTCTTACCTTAGAAATTGATTAGTCAATGTAAAATAATATTTGTGTACGCCTAAAATGCATTATATTGCGTGCATGATAGAACATAAACACAACAAAAAGTTAATAAAATGTAATCTGTGGATGGAAGAGACCCTTAGATGAAAAAACAACAACATTTTATCTGAAAATATCCTGCTTTGCACTTGCTACAGCACACTTCCTATTTTCTGACATGCAGTTGAAGATTCTTGTAGTTCAAGTTTTTTTCAGTCATAATAACCTCAGGACATGAAAGATATAACAAATTTTTCCTATACTTTTCTAGTATCATTTTGCTTGAAGTTAAACATCAAAACCAGAATGCTAACCATCAAAAATCACAGATCGCTATCTTTTCTGTGTAGCCCCCCTCACAAAAAATATGGTCCTGTGGGACATTTTAATTGCACCAGCAGACTACTAACTAGATAGTAGCACAGCCACTTTTTTCTCCAACGTTAAGATGCAATTCTTACAGTTGAAATGTATAGCTCTATAACAATTTTGGTAAAAAGGAAAGTGTCATGTTTCAGCCCTAATAAAATTGAAATGATTTAAAAAGAATTTGTAAATCCATAATTTGAAAATATTTTTTTCTGTGCCTTTTGGCCATACAGCAAAAGTCAGGCATTGAAACTCAAGATCAACACAACTAAATTAACTTTCAGACACATTGCAGTTTATTCACTTACGGTTACAACTCCCCTGCTTGACTATACATTATGAAGGGTCAACGTGTTTACCCAGTGTGAAGGGTGAAGCTGGTCCGGTATAAAAGTGCAAGGAGAATTTGGAGAAAACCTGTTGGTTTAACAAGGTCAGCCAAGCCTTTCCTACAGCAGACCTCACAGTATTTGGATCTTCATATAGTTAAGTCAAGGAGCTGAAACACAACTCTCCTGTCAACTTGCTCTCATAAAAAGACAGCAGGAGAGTTTGTAGAAGAGTTGTGGTTTCAACACCCTAAATTCATTATGCATTATAAAGGGCCACCCTTTCTCTTTCTCAATAAGAAGAAGAGCTGGCCCTGCATAATGCATACTTCAATCAGGGAGGATTGATAAATCATCCAGACCGGCAAATGCTTACTGACCTAATTCAACAAAGAATGTGTCCTGTATTTTCACCAAAATAAAATAATGAAACTGATTAACATCCATACTGGCAAGTGCTTACTGAGATAATCCAAAAAGAATGTGTTCTGTATTTTCACCAAAATAAAACAAGAAAACTTAAAAACATGAAGGAAAATAATTCATATGCTGTTATTAAAGATAACGCACTAACAGTTCAATGAGATGTGAGAGACAAGGCCAAACAATACAAATAGACATCAAGGCTGATTAAAACAACATACAATTTAAGACTTGTGAGACTGACACAAAAATAACTGAAGATCAGAAGTGAATTCTTTCACTTGTATGAAATCAAGGTCATCTTTAATAATATAAATCTGGGCAATTCTAGCCTAGTGGCCCTATTCCCTTTGGCCCATTCATACCTGTTCATGACCAGCTGGTGGTGTAGTGTGATTAGGACATCCTTAAGGCAGGGGCAAGTGGACCTCCTGTCCTGCATTTTAGGGGGCCTCTGTAGTGCCACTGCATTCTACTCTCCTTTGGGCTCATGGTCTCTATGTATCTGAGTGCAGATAAATGATGTCCAATGCTCTATATTACCAGTGCAGCAGCGTAGTATGTATTGTCACCACAAACAATTATAATAAAATAAATCATCCAAATTAAACTGCTATAATGACATTAACAACAATATGATAGCTCTGGAGACATATTTGCTTATGGCAATATATACCAAATTGCTCTGTTTTTGCATATACAAATTTTTCCAGGTATTAAAATCTGCTTTAAAAGGCTATTATATACTGTAAAAGCCTTAGGTTTGTTTGGAGGATCCACTATAGCTGTGCTTTACACTTAATAAAGTTTCATTCTCAACAAAGATATACAATATATACTAGTAAAAAATAGTATACGTGAAAGATCCATCTTTACTATAATGGCTTATAACTGAACTGTTTCATCAAGGGGGGGGAGTTGTTTCACAATTAAAGGAAAACTCTATTATTTTACACATTTTAAATTTACTATTAGACATCTGTATTTACATGAACAAAATGAAAAAAAAAAAGTAAAAGTAATGTGTAAAGTATAAATAATTCATTATTAAGACAATTGATTTCCTAAATGACAAAGCAACTTGCACATTTTAAACAGTTTCATAATTACTTACAGGGCTGGTTTACTCTGTAAATAATATGACAATTTAAAAAAAAATCTTTCAGTATTTTTATTAGCTCAGAATTAGGAAATCATGATTATGGTAGTTGACAGTAATTAAACTACAGTGTTTACCCTAGAACAAAACAGTGCAGTTATCGAAATTTAAAATTTGATGGCAGATAAGAACCATTCAGCCTTTTTAGTCTCCCTATTTTTCCTGATGTAATGATTCAAGCCCTTTCCTTGTCTTAGATTCAGGAAAGTCATATGCCAGTAAAGTAAAACTTTCTAACATTTTACCTAAGCCTCGGGATCTTTAGTTTCAACAGACATTGAGGTATATTACATAAGGTAAAAATGAAACAATTCAACATCAAATAGAAGGTACTTGGAAATAATGATGGTGCTCTACTCCACTGGGTAAGTGACAAAACAGCCCTCACCAATATTAGAACAAAGTGTAGAGGAGCTCCACGTGTCTGCTGGATACACTGTATCTCAACTCAACATTGTATTGACTGAAGACTCGGTCCCATCTGAATAAACAATTTCCTGGAAAGTGCTCACCAAAGAATGCATGTAAACATTCAATTTGTAGATAATCCAGGGTGGTAATTTTAACCCCTTCAATCCCAGGGGTTTTTGGTACCTCAAGTCCCAGAGCAATTTGCCATTTTTGCGGTATGTCGGTTCACAGATTATTCTCTTTTCCTGCAAATAGTGTACCCATGTAAACTATATATTGTTTTTTCAGGGGGAGATAGTTTTCTTTTGATACCATAGTTAGATGATTAGCTGAAAATTTAGGATGAGAAATTTAGTAAAAACTAGTGAAAATTAGAAAAAAAACACCTATTCGCTAGGTAAAGTGATGGAAAGTCCCCTCCAAGTTTATCAATTCAGGTGTTCTGATCTCAGAAATACCTAATTTATATAGAGTTTCCATTCTTTCCCAGCACTTATAGGGAACATACTATAAAGTGTACATTACCAGTAGAATTTTTATGCTTATGGCTTAACGGGTTTGGGGGTTGTGAACGGGGGCAGGAGGGTTATACTGCTTAGATGTTGTGTTAGGGCAATGGGATGTAAGGGTTTTTTTCTTTTTTTATTATTTTTATCTTTTTATATACATTTTAATTTTTTTTTAATTTTATTTTTTGTATTTTTTATATATATATATTTATTTAGGGCCCTCTTGAACATGTTATTGATGCCAGTGATATCACTATGACATCACTTGGCTCACTTTATTGTGCTTATGGGCATCTACTGCACAACATCAGACTCAAAGCAGCCAGAACTCCCTTGCTCTCCCTTACATGTACATACATATGCATACTTCTGTTTTGCCACAAATCATGAGGGAATAGGGGCCCAGTGCATTGCTTTGCCCAGGGCCTAAAATGCTGTTAAGACAGGCCTGGAAGGTGCTATGTACTGAAGAACAGTTACAAGGGTGGAGTTGAGTGGAGCGAGAGATCAGGTGGTGGTCAGAGATGTGAAAGGAGTTGGAGAAGTTAGGGTGAGAGAATGAAGAAAAAAATAAGGCCCATTGAGTTAGAGGAAAACAGTAGTGGAGTTAGAGTTTATGGACACCCAGCTGGTATGATAGCAGTTAGTAAAGGATGGGTAGAGTATCGATTGAAGGGATGCTTCCAATATCTTCGTTTGACCTTCCTTGTAGCCTCTTTGTTGCATTCTTGGTGCACTCCCTTGGTAAACTCATTTTCACTACATTTTTTTAAGAAGAATTAAAAACATCTAAAGATTCATGATCTCAAGGCCTCCTGAAAATGCTGTACATCAAAAGTTTAATTGAAGCAAGAATCCTGACACATTCTTGGGAGCTCTTTATCTGAATGAAGAAATATAAGTTGTGCATTGATACTTAACTATATATATATATATATATATATATATATATTTAGCATTGGTTTCAAACCAAAGCTGATGTTACTTTGTAGCAGATTAAAAATGCCATAAAGATTCAGATATTTCAAGGGTTTCTGAATAACCTTTTTGATCTGTCCTTTTAGTATGCATAGTGTGACAAATCAGGAACACTATTTATGGAAAACATGATATCTAATTAAATGAGCTTTCATTTCAGAGACTGTAATATAACCAGAGATCCTCAGGATATCGCAGACAAACAAGATAGCTGGAACTATATTTAGCAGAATCTTGATTAACCTTTTCAGTTCTTACTAATTTATACAAAATTCTGTTCTTCGGATTACATATGAAGCTTAAAAGACTTAGAAGTCCCAGTCTTCACAAAAAGTACTGGATATGTATATTAGATTTCTGTTTCAGAATATATTGAAATGTAAGAGCTTATAAGAGTAGTCTGCCAGTATATAAAAAGGCATTTGCAAATGGGTTGGCAGAGAAGGTACATATATAGCGTGAAAGAAATGGTGAACAAGAACGAGAGTGAGCTTTTTGCTTTGTTTTGTCCGATTCGTGGGGAGTCTGGCCACGTATTTGGGGCTACGTATGAATCGCTGAATTAACCAAAATTCAGAAATTCTGTATTGCAATTTATAGGAGTCTAAACTATATATTAAATATATATTATATACAGCAAATATTGGTACTATTTCGGCATAAGTTTTAGATTTTTAAAATGTCTTTCCTTGCTGGTATTATATTAACTGATGATCTACATTAACTATAGCTATAACTTAATAATGTCTAATATAGGATAAAGCAAAGTTTCCATTGAAGCAAATCTAATTACAATATTAATAATTGTTTTTTTGCATGTTGAAATCATACTTATTATTCGTGTAAAAATGTTGAAACATGACCCTGTGATTAACACTCTAATGTGGTATTATCTTAAATTAAAGACAAACACTAAACTCTATCGTATAATTTATAATTATTGGAAATACAGCTTTTCTCTTGCCCTCCATTCTTCTTGTATATCATATTCACTCAATGATTAAAGCTGGAAATAGGGTTCATCCTCTTAAAGGGTGATCCTTTTTAAGTGACGGGATTGATGTAATACATCATGTTGATCTTTTTATGAATACCATAACGAGGGTGGCTCCAAGGGCATCTTAACCTTACATTTTTACATGTCTCATTTTTGCTAATGTATTTTAAATGAATACACGAAGAGCTTTATTTTATTTTTTATGCAGATGTGAATGAGAATAGTTAAAAATATATAAATTAATAAATAAAATAGAGTAACTTTTGTTAGCTATAGTGAAAATGAAAAGTAAAAACCTGTTAAACAAAAGTAAAATAGCAAATGAAAACCAATGGAGCTTGCCCTATTTCAAGCTATTGTGCTATTATACAATGGTAGCGGTTTGCTGTATCTGTATTATGAAACATATTCTTTTATACATAATTAGGAGCTTGAAATTCAGTAACTGACTTACTGCATCATAGACTCTTAAATAAGCATAATTAAGGGATAAGATATTACTATACTTTTTTATATATATACTAAGTATTTTATGATGCTTTTTGTTGGATTATACTTCAAAAGCCATATAGAAAGTTAATATTCTATCATAATGAACCAGTGTAAAGCAACTTTTCATATATACTTAATTATTAATTATAAAACAAATTATCAGACATTGAATTGTGTAGAACAAAACAGAGTAGACCTATTGTTAGAGTAAACGTAACGTACATGCTGGGCAGTGGCGACTCTAGAAACAATATATAGGGGGGCACACAAGATATCACAGTCAAACTGGGGGGCATTAATCATTTCCACCATTAAATCATACCACTGAAAAAACTGAATATATATATAGCCAAACGTAATGTGCCGTGGAATGATACTTTTGTTATTGGACTAACATAATACTTGATCATTCAATATGGGAAGCCTGAAGCCACAATTTAGTACGACAAATACGGTAATCAACTGAATAAAACCTACAAACCCTGTATTTGCAGGTATACATAAATAATGTATGGAAACATAGCATTGCAGGTATGGATCCACAGAATAACACACAAACCTAGCTTTGCAGGTATAGATTAATTGGAATTCACATAAAAACACTGCATTAAAGGTATATTTAAAAACCCTTAAATTACAGGCATAGATCACAGGCTGCACACCCCAAAGCCAGCCCACATAGAACCTGACCAGCACCCAGATAACACACACAGGATTTGCCATCTTTTTTTCCAAATAGCCCAGCACAAGTCAACTTTGTCCCCAAACAGCCCGGCCTGTGCTATCTTTGTCCCATATACACCCTGCCTGTGCCATCTTGGTCCTCAAGTCTCAAACATCCTGCTAGTGACATCTTTGTCCTTCCACAATTATACATCTATGATATACACAAACACTTTTACAGTCACTCACTAATTCACACTTTCAATCAGACAATTCATCCACACATTAACTCATGCTCTCCCTCATTCAGACAATTCATCCACAAATTAACTCATGCTCTACCTCATTCAGACAATTCATCCACACAATAACTCATGCTCTCCCTCATTCAGACAAGTCATTCACACATTAACTCATGCTCTCCCTCATTCAGACAATTCATCCACACATTAACTCATGCTCTCCCTCATTCAGACTATTCATCCACACATTAACTCATGCTCTCCCTCATTCAGACAATTCATCCACACATTAACTCATGCTCTCTCTCATTCAGACAACTCACCCACACATTAACTCATGCTCTCCCTCATTCAGACAACTCATCCACATATTAACTCATGCTCTCTCTCATTCAGACAACTCATCCACATATTAACTCATGCTCTCCCTCATTCAGACAACTCATCCACATATTAAATCATGCTCTCCATCCTTCAGACAACTCATCCACATATTAAATCATGCTCTCCCTCCTTCAGACAACTCATCCTTATATTAACTCATGCTCTCCCTCATTCAGACAACTCATCCACATATTAAATCATGCTCTCCATCATTCAGACAATTCATCCAAATATTAACTCATGCTCTCCCTCATTCAGACAATTCATCCACATATTAACTAATGCTCTCCCTCATTCAGACAACTCATCCACATATTAACTCATGCTCTCCCTCATTCAAACAATGCATCCACACATTAATTCACACTCTTTACTTATTTCAATATTCTTACTACCCTCTTCCTCATTATCTACCCCCTCTCCCTCCCTTATCACTTTCTATCCTCTCTTCCTCCCCTTTCCCTACTATCCTCTTCCTCACTATCTACCCCCTCTCCCTCCCCTTTCCCTACTCACTATCTACCCTTTGTAGTTCTCTCACCTTTAGGTCCAGCGATGGAAGCACATGGCTTCTGTCTTCCTGCTCTGCTGCGGTGTCCGCTGCTTCACTGCTTCACGCCGAAATATGATGTCATATTCTGACGCTCAGCATGAAATGCCGGCACCGGTGGGGGGGGGGCAACAGGGGGCCAAGGAATATCCTAGTTGCGGCAATTGCCCCCCTGTAGCGACGCCACTGATGCTGGGTAAAAATTTGACATCTCTAAGTGTGTGCTGAAAATAAACCAAAGGTTTCACTTTGTGACATAGCTTCTTTGGAGCAGGTTCAAATTCTCAAAAATGTTGCGAACATCTTGGTGCCAGATAGCACAGCACACCTTCTATGTCTAGTGGAGTCCATACCTTGACGGGTCAAGGCTGTTTTGGCAGCAAAAATGGGGCCTTCCTAATATTAGGCAGGTGGTCATTATGTGATTACAGCGATTTAGTATCCAGGGAGTGTAGGAGAAAGACAGCAGCTTACAAGATATTACTGGTATTGTTTGAGGGAATCAGACTGTCAGGGGTCCTCCCTGCCTGCTGCGATCCTCTCTATTTTATACATAGTCATGCCTACCTGTAGCCACTTGTGGCCGCCCTTTTCTCTAAGGAGCACTCGATTCTATTTATTTGGGACAGCTGAGCCAGGTTATCTGGATGTAAGCCCTGCCTTTATATACCTGCTCTACCCTCCAGTCTGGGCCTTTGCATCATAGTGTATACAGCTCTGCTGTTTCTCTTCTTCCTGGCCCTATGCTGTTTTTAGCAGTGTTCTGTCAAATTCTACCGGTTTTGACCTGGCTTGTCCTGACCTTGACTTCAGCTTCCAATTTAGCTCTTGCTCTCCTGATGATGACCCGGCTTGTCCTGACATTGCACTTGGCTTCTAAATTTGGCTCATGTTCCTCTGATGTTCTGGTTCTGACTCAGCTTGCCTGCCCATGTGTGCCCTGCCTGAGGGCTCCCTGCTGTGTACACTGCCTGGGGGCCTAATCTGCTCCAAGGTCCCCTATATGAAGTCTGCTCCAAGGTCCCCTATCCTAACTCTGTATCCCATCTGTTCCACGTTCCGTTATCTGAAGTTCGTATCCTGCCGTGGTGCATCTGCCTCTGTGCCTTTATCATGCTAATTAACCAGTCCTGTTTCACCTGCCAGCACACTCCAATATAGACTGTTACATATCTATGTAAATCCAGCCTCCTAAGTGCTCCTTAGAGAAAAGGGTGGCCACAAGTGACTACAGGTAGGTATGACTATGTATAAAATAGACAGGATCCAGCAAACAGAGCTGTATACACTATGATGCTACTCTGCCCCCCTGATATGCCTTATGCCCCATATATGCCACTCTGCCTCCCTGATATGTCCTTTTGACCCCTCCTAATATGCCACTGTGCCACTGATATGCCTTATACCCCCTATATGCCACTCTGCCCCCAGATATACCTTTTACCCCTATATGCAACTCTGCCCCCCTGATATGCCTTATACCCCCTATATGCCTCCCCGACTTACCGATGCATGCCTAGTCTTCTCCCCTGTACTTCAGACTCCCTGGCGTCAAGTGGGGGCTTCTGTGATGGAGCACCGGAAGGTCACGTCATCTGGCTGCCAGAGAAGAGAATCCAGGTCCCCTGCAGCTCTGCGGAAGATCTGGATTTTAGTCTTGTAGTCAGACTTTTATTTGAGGTCTGATCATAAGACAACCTCGAATATAAGATGAGGGGTGTTTTTCAGAGCATTTGCTACATATTTTTTGTAAGCATGTCATAAAACATTGAGTGCTATAGGATATCGCTGGTCATAGAGAGTAGATCATTGAAACTGGAAGATCATTGTGTAATACCATTTAAAGAGTGAAAGGTATTCTTTAAGCTTCTTGTCAACAGAATTGCAGTTCATGTAAAATGGACTGTAATGTGCATAACTTAAATACAATCTATTTATTGTTATAACTTGTAAATTGGCAACATCAATAAAAGCTTGTAAGCAGAACTCTTCAGCACTCTCAGACATGTATCCATAATACTAACATCTTTAATAAGAACTCACATTCATTGTGCTTCAGTCAGTGGCATAGTCAATTAGTACAAAATAGCAAGTTTAGGTTATAGCATATTTTATTACACTTTACTAAATGTGCCTGGTTCTTTGTATTTTCTTGTTTTATTTTTTTTTTGCTGTAATGTAACCTCACATACCTTATTGGTATGATTACCAAATGTGTATTTGTATGAATATTTAATTTAGTATTTTATATTTATGTAGTTCTAGTGTTATATTTTCTGCATCTGTACATGGGCTTAAAAGGCATTAGAGCATGTGCTTAAGAGATTGACGTCAAAAAAGTCTCAGCGATAGATGAGACTTACCAATAGTACTGTGTCCTCAATGGGGTTATTTTTACCTACTAATCTCTGTCAGGATTGAATAGTATCTCTTGTTATTTTAATATATTTTCTGCATTCCAAAAGTAGCAACAGAGAAAAGAAAATCTAAATCCAAGGATAAAGTAATTGATCTATACAAGTTTTTTTTTCTGTGCACTATTTGTAATTAAAGGTTTTTAGGACTTGCTGATCATACACCACAGGAAAATGTCTAATAACTAAAAGGCAACTGATTAATTTAAGTGCAGTATGCCACAATATATTTTGGTGACCTTTCAATCTTGTTTTAATGATTTAGACTATGATAATGTATGAATATCATTAACACTCAAGTTAACTTAAATATACTTTTGAAAAAAAATAATTGTAAAGGTAGATGTGTTACCTTTCTCAAATCCCATATAATGTGGTGTACAGATTCAAATAAGCAAATTGGGTCTAATCACTAACATCAAAGTCTAATTACAGATTAACTCAATTTACTACACATCCCCCTTTGCAAGCTAACATTTGCATAACTTGCTTAAAAAAAATAATAAAAAAGTGGGGGTCTGCCATGTATGGTAGGGCAGAAGTTAATGAAATAAGCTAATGGCAGGTTATAAAACAAGCTGGTGGTATAGTCTCTTGACTCTCTTGTCCATGGCTCAAGTGAGAAACTGAAGAAAAATATACCCTCATAAACTATAATAAAAATATACCTGGTGGAAGGTACAGTCCCCATTTAACTGGCACACTAGCAAACCATACAGACAATTAGCAAAATCAAATAAACACTGTACAGGTTATACTGTACTTATGGTGGTACGTGAAGTGAATGTGCAATTTTCTAGTGCAACCGGTGTAGTGTTTGCTTGATTTTTCTACTTGTCTGTGTGCTTTGCTAGTGTGCCAGTTAAGTGGGGACTGTACCTCCCATCAGGAATATTCTTTTTATAGTCTATGAGGGTACATAGAATACATTCACTCTCACTCTCATACACTCAGTCACTGTCTCACACTCTCATTCTCTCTCACGCTCTCTAAATTTTTCCCTACCTTCTTTGCCGACCACTTCTGCTACCATTTCCACATTTATTTATTTATTGTTTTATAAAGCGCCATCAAATTCCTTAGCGCTGTACAATGTACACGTCTTCTTGTTCTTCATCTTTTTCTCTTCCATATTCTCTCTTTTATGTTCTCTCTTTTATCCTTTCTCTTCTCTCTTTGTTCGCATCTCTGTGGGCATAACCTGGAGAGAACTTATGTGTCTGGGCCCAGGTAATCAGGTTGGGTAGGAGCCTGATTGTAGGGGATAGCCTGGGGTTCTGTCTGCACACAGCGATGCATGGTAACCGAAGGATAAGACAGACAGGCACAAAGGAATACACCATAGGCAGAATTTCAGGAAATGCTATGTATTGTTTATTATAGCAGGACAAGCAAATACAGGTTAAATAGTCTCTTAGCAAGAAAACGTACGTATGGCAGGAACCCCACTGGACAGGGCACAAGGCAGGAAGCCCACTGGACAGGGCACAAGGCAGGAAGCCCACTTGAAAGGGCACAAGATAGGAAGCCCACTTGGAAGGGCACAAGGTAGGAAGCCCACTTGGAAGGGCACAAGGCAGGAAGCCCACTAGACAGGACTCAAGGCAGGAAGCCCACTGGACAGGACACAAGGCAGTAAGCCCACTGGACAGGGCACAAGGCAAGATGCATTCAGGATTAGGTACAAGTCAGGATCAGGTACAGGGCCAGAGCAAACCGGTCCAATAACTTCATTGCAAAGGCCCCTAACAAACAGGGAAGTGCCCAGGTATAGGCCTGGTCATTAGGTCAGGTGTGAATGACATAGGCTTTAGGTGAGGGAGGCAGGGTAATAAAGCCTGTTGGTTAGGTCAGGTGTGGTAATGGCATATGCTTCAGGTGAGAGACAGATAGAGCACAACCAAACACAGCTGAACATAAATAAGTACATAGCGAACAAAGGGTAAAACTTTAAACTTTATCCCGCAGTCAGGATAGAATCCTGACACTATGCCAAAATGGTGGTGCTTCTGGTCACATCCTCTTCCACATCCTCCAATCAGAGGAGAGGACTTCACCAAAAGCTCTACCATTTTGTCAAAGTTCACCTTTGGGCAAACAAATGCTATATACAGTATCTCACAAAAGTGAGTACACCCCTCACATTTTTGTAAATATTTTATTATATTTTCATGTGACAACACTGAAATGACACTCTGCTACAATGTAAAGCAGTGAGTGTTCAGCCTGTATACCAGTGTAAATTTGTTGTCCCCTCAAATATAACTTAACACACAGCCTTTAATGTCTAAACCTTAGCAACAAAAGTGAGTACACCCCCCTAAGTGGAAATATCCAAATTGGGCCCAAAGTGTCAATATTTTGTGTGGCCACCATTATTCTCCAGCACTGCCTTAACCCTCTTGGGCATGGAGTTCACCAGAGCTTCACAGGTTGCCACTGGAGTCCTCTTCCACTCCTCCATGATGACATCATGGAGCTGATGGATTTTAGAGACCTTGAACTCCCCCATGTGAGGATGCCCCACAGATGCTCAATAGGGTTTAGGTCTGGAGACATGCTTGGCTAGTCCATCACCTTTACCCTCAGCTTCTTTAGCAAGGCAGTGGTCGTCTTGGAGGTGTGTTTGTTATCATGTTGGAATACTACCCTGCGACCCAGTCTCCGAAAGGAGGGGATCATGCTCTGCTTCAGTATGTCATAGTACATGTTGGCATTCATGGTTCCCTCAATGAAATGTAGCTCACCAGTGCCGGCAGCACTCATGCAGGCCCAGATCATGACACTTCCACCACCATGCTTGACTGTAGGCAACTACAAATGGGTGCCGCCACACATGCTTGACAACATCTGAACCAAAGTTTATCTTGGTCTCATCGGACCACAGGGCATGGTTCCAGTAATCTATGCCCTTAGTCTGCTTGTCTTCAGCAAACTGTTTGTGGCCTTTCTTGTGCACCATCTTTAGAAAAGGCTTCCTTCTGGGACGTCAGCCATTCAGATACAATGTGCGGTGTATGGTCTGAGCATTAACAGCCTAACCCCCCACCCCTTCAACCTCTACAGCAATGCTGGCAGTACTCATACGTCTATTTTCCCAAAGACAACCTCTGGATTTGACGCTGAGCATGTGCACTCAACTTCTTTGGTCGACCATGGTGAAGCCTGTTCTGAGTGGAACCTGTCCTGTGAAACCGCTGGATGGTCTTGCCCACCATGCAGCAGCTCAGTTTCAGGGTCTTGGCAATTTTCTTATAGCCTAGGCCATCTTTATGTAGAGTACATTTCAGATCCTCAGAGAGTTCTTTGCCATGAGGTGCCATGTTGAACTTCCAGTGACCAGTATGAGAGCGTGTGAGAGCGATAACACCAAATTTAACACACCTGCTCCACATTTACACCTGAGACCTTGTAACACTAACGAGTCACATGAGACTGAGGAGAGCAAATGGCTAATTGGGCCCAATTTGGACATTGCCACTTTGGGGTGTACTCACTTTTGTTGCCAAGGTTTAGACATTAATAGTTGTGTGTTGAGTTATATTTTCTGGGGACAGCAAATTTATACTGTTATACAGGCTGTACACTCACTAGTTTACTGTCACCCGGAAGTTCACCGGAGGACAGCATATCGTCTCCCACCACTCTGATGAGGCACCTGTAACAGCTTCCGGCGCGAACGCCGGAAAACTGTTATCGTTTGAAATGATCGATCGCGTGATCAGGCATTCCTTCCAGGCTGTCTTCCTCCTCCCCAGTGCCACCCATCCAGAAGTCCTCTTCCACTCCTCCATGATGACATCATGGAGCTGATGGATTTTAGAGACCTTGAACTCCCCCATGTGAGGATGCCCCACAGATGCTCAATAGGGTTTAGGTCTGGAGACATGCTTGGCTAGTCCATCACCTTTACCCTCAGCTTCTTTAGCAAGGCAGTGGTCGTCTTGGAGGTGTGTTTGTTATCATGTTGGAATACTACCCTGCGACCCAGTCTCCGAAAGGAGGGGATCATGCTCTGCTTCAGTATGTCATAGTACATGTTGGCATTCATGGTTCCCTCAATGAAATGTAGCTCACCAGTGCCGGCAGCACTCATGCAGGCCCAGATCATGACACTTCCACCACCATGCTTGACTGTAGGCAACTACAAATGGGTGCCGCCACACATGCTTGACAACATCTGAACCAAAGTTTATCTTGGTCTCATCGGACCACAGGGCATGGTTCCAGTAATCTATGCCCTTAGTCTGCTTGTCTTCAGCAAACTGTTTGTGGCCTTTCTTGTGCACCATCTTTAGAAAAGGCTTCCTTCTGGGACGTCAGCCATTCAGATACAATGTGCGGTGTATGGTCTGAGCATTAACAGCCTAACCCCCCACCCCTTCAACCTCTACAGCAATGCTGGCAGTACTCATACGTCTATTTTCCCAAAGACAACCTCTGGATTTGACGCTGAGCATGTGCACTCAACTTCTTTGGTCGACCATGGTGAAGCCTGTTCTGAGTGGAACCTGTCCTGTGAAACCGCTGGATGGTCTTGCCCACCATGCAGCAGCTCAGTTTCAGGGTCTTGGCAATTTTCTTATAGCCTAGGCCATCTTTATGTAGAGTACATTTCAGATCCTCAGAGAGTTCTTTGCCATGAGGTGCCATGTTGAACTTCCAGTGACCAGTATGAGAGCGTGTGAGAGCGATAACACCAAATTTAACACACCTGCTCCACATTTACACCTGAGACCTTGTAACACTAACGAGTCACATGAGACTGAGGAGAGCAAATGGCTAATTGGGCCCAATTTGGACATTGCCACTTTGGGGTGTACTCACTTTTGTTGCCAAGGTTTAGACATTAATAGTTGTGTGTTGAGTTATATTTTCTGGGGACAGCAAATTTATACTGTTATACAGGCTGTACACTCACTAGTTTACTGTCACCCGGAAGTTCACCGGAGGACAGCATATCGTCTCCCACCACTCTGATGAGGCACCTGTAACAGCTTCCGGCGCGAACGCCGGAAAACTGTTATCGTTTGAAATGATCGATCGCGTGATCAGGCATTCCTTCCAGGCTGTCTTCCTCCTCCCCAGTGCCACCCATCCAGAAGTAACGTCACACGATCATTGCGATCTGGAGGACAGAGACAGAGCATTGTGTATTTTGTGCATTTGCAATAGAGTCAAAAAGTGTCTACAAGACCCATACAATACCCCCCGAATACTTATTTTACCCCAATTAATCCTTCCCTCCCTGTGATCATCCAAAAAATAATTCAAATTTTTGCTAGTTTTTACTAAATTTCTCATCCTAAGTTTTCAGCTAATTATCTAACTATGGTATCAAAAGAAAGCCCCCTATCTCCTTGAAAAAAACAATATATAGTTTCATGGGTTAATTATTAACAGGAAAAGGGAATAATCGTTCAACCGATATACTGCAAAAATGACAAAATTGCTCCAGGACTTGAGGTACCAAAAACCCCTGGCACTGAATGGGCTAATCCCTAATATAATTCTAAACGAATACTGGTGTGCTGTTGATTTTCTTCTTTGCATTCTTCTTATACATATTTATTCTGCAATACGCTTTTAAAATACAACCAAGAAACAACATCTCACTTGGGAGAAGTTTGATACAATTTTAATATCGAAATCTGCTGTTAAAATATGTTTTAACCTACAGGAATATACCATTTCTTTGGAGATGTGCAATGAAATCAAAATAATTTAATAAATGCAGTAGTTATTTTATTGGAACAAGAGTAACAATAACAGATCGGGAAGAAAGATATGTAATTTGTATTTTTGTGGCTATGCATCTTTAATCCATCTGGGAGAAATAACACTATACAGTATGTATAATTCAGGCTGTTTTTGTTTGCAGTTAATTAAACATTTGCCATGTTGTGTCATCCCTTTGAAATTCCTGAACACGTTAAGAGAGATGTTTCTAACAGACTAAATGACAAAAAATAACACATACTGAACAGATATGCAACCTTCTTATTGACATATTTCCATTGGTAGAAAATAATATTACATTTACTTGATGATAGTGTCACTTACTTTCTTATTTGTTAGATATTGAATATGAAGTCACAAATGTGTCTACGTGTATATATATATATATATATATATATATATATATATATATATATGTATTATATATATTGCATATAGAAAAATAAATATAAAATGGGTAAAAAAGTTCCAATTATTTTGCTCCATGGCAGCAATACAACAATGTTAGTATTTAGTATTAGATACGACTCACTAAAAATGTTGAACTGTTGAAATGTTGATGAGTGGCTGCCTAAGGGATAGATGGCCCTAATTTTATAGCTAGATTTGGACTGATTCCTTGTTTTTTTGCATTTGTGTATGTGATATTACCCTGTAGCTGAGGTCCTTAAATATCATGTATCTTTATATAATACCTTTGGAACATATTTAAAAGTGGAAATGAATGCCTCAAAACAAAAAAATCAAAGCAAATAATAGAATAAAAGTCTACCTCCAAATTGAAGCCCTTTCTAGCTTTTACTTTGCTGATCCAGACTTGCCAGTCCCAATATCTACTAACTTTTAATCCTCTCTGGCAGATCCAGCTAAGATGGGCATTGAAAAACCTTCCTCGACAAGGCGTTTATGGTCCGGGAACATAATGCCTCTCTTGGTCAAAGGCCACTTCTTGCCTTGGGAGCAGTGTCCAGATCTAAGGGAGTTAAAATGTCAATCTCCTGCACCTGTTGCATGCTTCACCAAAGTCTCGGACAGCACCTTCAAAACCTTGGACTGATTCTCTATCTGTTGAAAAGTAAAAGGGGATGAAATATTAACCCAGTTTGCCCTTCAATTGCTCCAGCCAAGGGGCTCAAAATAAATTACTTGTGCACCATCTGTGCATGGAATCCAAATAAGTCATTGCTATGCTACAAAAAAACTTAGCTCAAAAGCCTGCCAACATGTTTTAAAATATTACAATTGCCTTTAGAAATTAGTAATTGTTGAGCAAGATGAAGTGGAACAGTTTGCTTGGTATTATCAGCAAATTTGAAATCAGTAGACTAAAAGAATTGTTGTTACAAACTAATGTGATTGTACTGCTTAACATCAATCAAATAAATTAAAATATGTCCCAAAAAGAACTTTCAAGATGGAGCGTTGTCTGCATAATAAAACATAGAATTGAAGCACGTGGCAATTCTAGGTAGTAGAAGACAAGGAACAAGCTGCATTCACCAATAAATTAAAGCCAGTGTATGGCTAGGTTTCCACTTGGGTTTTTGTCCGGCGTTTTTTTCTTGATGAAAAACGCCAGGAAAACTGCCAAGAAAACTGCCACTGCATTTACCTGCGTTTTGGCGTTTTTTCTGCAGTTTTTTCTGGCGTTTTAGCCTTTCTGTGGAAATTGCTTTTTTTGACCTTAGGCAGTTTTTCCAGCCTTTACAAGTTAGAAGTTTCACCCAGCTAAAAGGGATTAGGATAAATGGCAAGTATCTGCCCTCTCCTGATGTCATTTACTTGGTAGACCCTTTTGTCTCTTTTCTGTGGTTTGTAAGGCATGCTTTATTCCGAATGTCTGCTCCTCTGGGAAGATTGGCCCCAAATGATGGTGCAAATTGTTTGCTGTTGCTTTTGGCACGCAGGATCCGGTCGCGTATGTTTGTTTGTAATGGCATGTTTGTTCCAAATGGTGTAAAATTCAATATGAACCAGTCCAGGACTTTGTTTTGTGTGAAACTGTTTGTTTTCAGCCTATTTCTCGTAGGACACACAGATACTGGGTCCATCCTCTGCATTGTAACTGTGGAAAAAACGCCATAAAAAACGCCAAGGCAATAAACCCACATGGCTTTTTCATGGCGTTTTTTCACTCCCATAGACTTCTATTGGAGAAAAAAAGCCAAGATTTCTTGCAAAAAACGCCAGAGTGTCAACATGCTGCAGTTTTGAAAAACTGCCACAGAGCCCAAAAAAGCAGAAAAACGCCAAAGAGGACTGAAAAAACGCCAGACAGAAAAACGCCAAGTGGAAATTGCATTTTGCGATTTCCTATTGAAGAACAGCTAACATCTGGCTGCAGCCGTTTTTCACAAAAAAACGCCAGGTGGCGCTATTGGCGTTTTTATAGGCGTTTTTAGCAAAAAAAACCCAAATGGAAACCAAGCCTAATGGATATGGTGCCTCTTTTGTTATTTGCTTGGAGTTATTGTACCTAGAAGGTGCTTCAAAAGTAAGCCTAGAACATTTGCCTCATGGTCACAATCTTTTTTTTTATGTGGAAAATACTTTAAAAGTCGCATATTAATACATACATGGGTCATATCATAATTTAACCAAGAATCAAAACGTGAAGATATTTTGCACTGCAAACAACTGATGGCATATGCCATAAACCAAATCCGCTGTCAGAAAAATGTGATTCCAATTCCAATATTTCTTGATAATTATTTTGATTTTGTTTACATTTGTTACTTAACCCACCAAGGTAAGAAATCCTTACAACCATGTTTAAGTTCTAAGATTGAAGGTCCCTTGCTTTACTTTAAGACAGGGTTGGATAACATTTACCACATGAGTGTGTGTTGTTTGAATACACGATATGCACTGACCAAAATAAGGACATTTTCTGACAAGAGCTAAGAAATCTTGTTGTGTTCTATGTTTACATATTTTGTCTTTTACTTCTTACTTACTGGAAAGTGCAGATGTTTTCAGCCAGATCCCTACTAAAGAGTGCAAATCTTTATAGGCATGCCAGAAACTGGGTCTGAGCCCTTGGTTTCTGTTGCACAACAGTTTGGCAACTTGATTTCTCAAAATAAATCTTATTGATTAAATTCTGACGAGATGACATTCAGAAAACCCAAACTCAAGTTATCAGTACTATATAAATATGTATTGATTAAGAGAAAATGATTGGTTCCAATGATATTAATTGTTTAGCAGTGTTGTTCTACTCAGATGGAACATTCATTGTGCCCTGTCAACTCTATAAACCTTAGCAGATCTTTTATTTTATTCAGAGAAACATAAGAAGTGTTTTGTACAGCCTTTGTACCGTCACCAGCAGAAATTCTGAATGAGCCAAAATCTTACAAGAATAAAACATTATTTCTAGGAAGGGAGGATTTAATAATACTATGAATGATGTGTCAGTGGTGCATTTGGTCATAAATTCCACAGAGTATGTGGAACAACACCTTTCATATATGGTAATAGAACATGTATATCAGCCTTAAGGACATTAGTTTATGAATGATTAAGTAACATTCAATGTTACCTTTGAAACAAAGTGCTAACTGCTAAGTGCTAGCTTTTTCACATCAAACAACAAGGCAATCAATTATTTCTCTGGCAAAATTCACTAAACCTGTCAGGCTAATTTGTACTTAATTATTACAGTGTTACAAAACATCAATAGGAAAAATAATTATTCCACATCTCATCTTAAAATAACTCAGGTCCAGTCTGGGGGTAATCAGTTATTTGAAACTGAAATTAATTAAATAGACCTGAAAACAATGAGTAACTAGATGGTAGTCATGGTAATATAATTACAAATAAATCTTACTGTAAAAAGGAAATTTATAAACTTGAAATTATTTATATGTGTTTCAGCATTATGTTACTCAGTGACATAGCTCATGTGGTTGGACAAAGATTCTTGTAGTTAATTATTTCCTAAAACGGGAAGCAAAGCATAATTTCTGACCCCAATATGACAATTAGGCAGATGACTGAATTAATCTTACTCTTCAGTTTATATAACTATGTGTGTAAGCAGAGTCCTGACTAAGGGTAGCACCCTCCCCACCTCCTATGCTATATGATAGCTCTGATATGATATGA